>NC_083831.1:10178747-10603747 GCF_015708825.2 Lethenteron reissneri | reverse complement strand
CGCTAAACTGTCTGGCGCGATCGGTTTCTTTTTTCTCTTCTTGTGTCGCTCCCCGAGGCTACGAACGCCGTACTGGCAAATTCAAATTTCCACAGTAGACGTGAGTGACGGGGTTATAATGGAAAAAAAAATACATACTTTGATAAGTCCATCTTTTATTTTGTAAGAGAGATAACTCATGTTCGCTTCATTGGACGCTTTTAAAGTCCACTCTGGATCGTTATTTGTTTTTTTATCGCATCAATATATCACTCGCTGTTGATGGTTGCCGTGGCCAGGAATAGAACTCAAATTTTTGCCAGGCTCTGAGGGCAGCGTACTAACATTTAGGGCCACTGTGCATTCATCCAACACACGCGTAAGCCAACATGAATAAATTGTGGTGTATTATTATTATTATTTGTTTTATTTTTCAACCCACGTGACTTTACCGAAAGAACTAAAAACTATGGATTCCTGCAGTCACGAAAGCTTCAAATCAAGAATGAATCAATGGGTTAATGAATTAATCACGTGCATAATTCGCACGCGTATTTGCGCTTTCTCTGCCCATTTTTTTGCGCGTGTATTAGTAGAACACAACATCTATATGGGTGACAAAAATCATTACAATTCTCGTGTGTTCGAAATCTCTTTCAACAGGGACGCACTTGCACTGGTTTCGACTTGACTGAGTTTCACTCATCGGCACGTTTCGACTGCTGCCGGAGGGTGCTGCTCTACGACAGGATCTCGGCAAGGGGCCGTCCATAAATGACGTCACAAAAAGTCAGACCCCCCCTCAAATATGACGTCACAAAGCTCTGCCCCCCCGCCCCGCCCCCCAAAACCATATTTACATTTTGAAAATAAAGCATGCTTCAAATCGCTTTAAACTATTGTCATTGTAGTGCGTATTTAATGTGGCGCTGCACTCTGATGTTGTAGGAGTGTTGTTATAACAATTAGTGTTGTCATAACAATTCTATATTTATTTAAAGTTGCGCATTTTGATGTGACGTCACATTTCTCAAACAACCCCCTCCCCTCGTCACACATCGTCACAAATGTCTGACCCCCCCCCACCCCCCAGGTGCGTGACGTCATTTATGGACGGCCCCCAACCAGAATGACAACAAAGGATAAGATTTTTTTCGAATTCGGTCACGAAAAAAAACACCTCTTAGATAAATGTAACCGTAGTCGCGCTTTCGCGACCAATATCATCCGTATACAGTTTTTTTGGCGTTAGATCGCGTACATATATAAATGTGTCGTTAAACCCGGCACCACCCGACACAGCCAATTAGTAAGGTTTGTCCCGTAAACAGAACGTGCCAAATCGTTACGAGTACAGCAACATCGGTGTGTTGGAGAGCAAATCCACAACATTGACGATCTGAGTGCGACGTTGCGCCAGATGTGGCTGTCGCCTGATGATGCACGTTGTAATTACTTGTGATTTACTGGTAAATCTTGTCGCTTTGCTCTCCAACACACCGATGTTGCTGTACTAAGTCACCAAAATCACCGTTGTGCTTTTCGAATTTCAAGAGCCGCAAGAGCAGACTGCAGCGTATCATCCGCACTGCTGAGAAGGTGATTGGCTGCAATCTGCCTACCCTTGAGGACCTGCACACCCCGAGGACCCTGAGGCAAGCGAGGAAGATTGTGGCCGATTCCTCTCACCCTGGACACTCTCTCTGTTCCAGCTACTCCCCTCCGGCAGAAGGCTGCGGTCCATCAGGACCAAAACCTCACGTCATAAAAAATTTACCCGTAAAAACAAAGTTTTTCACTCTAAATCCTTTATATGCGTGGCGGCTAGAGTCCTCTCGTCCTCTGGCTTGAGATGGCTGCCACCTATGGGTCAGATGATTGTCTGCCAGCATTAAGCAATTGCTAATTAAGCAATTGGTAATTAAATATGTTCCCTAAACATTTTCCACACAACGAGTCTGTGTGGAAAATGTCAGCTCGATTGGATCACGGGAAGTGGGTTAAAAAACGACCGAAAGATTTGCACGGTCGTAAGCAAGCAAGCACGCAAGCACGCAAGCAAGCAAGCAAGCGAACTTAATATAAAGGATTTAAAAACAGTTTCTTCCCATCCGCTGTTGGCCTCTTTAACAAGGCCAAGGGCTTAAAATTACTTTTACACTTAAAATGACTTTTACACTTACTGTAACATTGTATCTACATAATTACACCTTGCCATATTTACAACGTGTTACCTTATTTGTATTTTTGTATTTTAAGATTGTATATTACGGCTAATTCACATTTTATATGGTATACTTATTCTAAATTTTACATACTTTAGCCCCTTAGTATTAGTTAGACTTTGTAACTTTAGTATAGTTAGACTGTATACCACTTATTTAAGTTTTAAGATTGCTACATGTTGAATGTATGCACCTTCCTGCCAAAGTAAATTCCTTGTCTGTGCGAACTTTCATGGCGAATAAAACCCTTTCTGATTCTGATTCCCGACCCCGCTGGCTCTACGGCAAGAGCCGCCAGCTGCCATTCCACGCGATAAATGTGGTTCGTAACAACCGCACAGCAGAAGCGAGTGGATTTCTGCTGCCTCGGCAAAAAATTATCGCGGTGAAAATAAATAACAAAACCATTAACCTACCTCGGTTTTTTTTTTTACGCCGAAGAATTTAGCTGAAGCAGTAAAATAAAAGCAACAAAAAAAATAACCACACGGCAAAAAAACCGGGGGTAAATGTTCGGCACTTAAAATGGTTCCCCCTTGGCCGAAAGATTCGCGGAACGTTTCGTTAATTTACGTGCAGCAGTAACAGCCCCCCAGTGTTAAAGTGCAGCAGTGACAGCCCCCCAGTGTTGATGTGCAGCAGTGACAGCCCCCCCCAGTGTTGATGTTCAGCAGTCACAGCCCCCCAGTGTTGATGTTCAGCAGTCACAGCCCCCCAGTGTTGAGGTGCAGCAGTGACAGCCCCCCCAGTGTTGACGTGCAGCAGTCACAGCCCCCCTGTGTTGAGGTGCAGCAGTGACAGCCCCCCAGTGTTGATGTGAAGCAGTGACAGCCCCCAGTGTTGATGTGCAGCAGTCACAGCCCCCCAGTGTGGATGTGCAGCAGTGACAGCCCCCCAGTGTTGATGTGCAGCAGTCACAGCCCCCCAGTGTGGATGTGCAGCAGTCACAGCCCCCCAGTGTGGATGTGCAGCAGTGACAGCCCCCCAGTGTTGATGTGCAGCAGTCACAGCCCCCCAGTGTGGATGTGCAGCAGTCACAGCCCCCCAGTGTTGATGTGCAGCAGTCACAGCCCCCCAGTGTGGATGTGCAGCAGTGACAGCCCCCCAGTGTTGATGTGCAGCAGTGACAGCCCTCCAGTGTCGATGTGCAGCAGTCACAGCCCCCCAGTGTTGATGTGCAGCAGTGACAGCCCTCCAGTGTCGATGTGCAGCAGTCACAGCCCAGCTAGGGAAGTGGAGGTCATTCTGGCAGCAGTTGCATGAGCAGAGCAACTGCAGGGCTGCACCTTTCACCTTCCAGCGTGATGCAACCATTTTACATTCTACGGCGAAACACGCGAAAATGCAGTCACGGGCCCGTGTACGTGCGCACACACACACAGAAACACGCTGTGTTAATTATCACAAAAACACGGCTTAGAGATCCGTTTACAGTTTCCAGCGAATGTGCCTCGAGGTGGCCGTTTGAGTTCCTTTGTGCACGGAATCCCAGGCCATGCCCTCCTACTGAGAATGGGATCCTTCACACGTTTCACGTTCCTGACGCATCTCTCGCACTTTTATTTATATTCTATTTGTGAGAGCGTTCAAAGCTGCATCTACTGGACATTTGTGAAAAGAGCTTCATAGATCATCGGTTTGGGCGCCATTGTGGCGAGGTGTTAACTACCTCGCCTGGTATGCAGGAGGTCGTGCGTTCGATCCTGACCCTGACGATGCCTGCTGTATATTTGGAGTCTGCGTCTCTCTCTCATCATCATCATCATCACAGTGGCTAGGAGATGTTAACTACCTCGCCTGGTATACAGGAGGTCGTGTGTTCGATCCCGACCCTGACACCTGTTGTATATTTGTAGTTTGTGTGTCTGTCTCCCCGTGGTCGCGTGGATATTTCTCCTGGTCCTCCGGGATTTCCCTTCACATTTAGAATCAACATCAGGCGTTTAAGAGTATGTGACTGCTATCAATTCCCACGTGATGATAAGCCGCTTCGCTGGGCTATCATTTGTGATAGGCAGGTTTCTTCTGAGAACGAGATATATAGCTCAGTGTGCCTTACCTGGTAAAATGAAAAATAGTTGAAAGTTTCGTTTAGGATTCCTCCAGTATAAAATATTCCGATTCTGATATATCGTGCCAGAGGATCGCCGAATATGAATCTTTTCTGGATTTGAAGCTTTCGTGACCGCAGGAATTACTCTTTGGTTCTTTCGGTAAAGTCACGTAGAAAATAGAATCAAACAATAATAGAATGCGACGTTTCGGTTGCAACACAAGCAACCATCATTCGATGAGAATAAATGATAAAACACAGACACGGAAACAACACAGGCAGACAACATGCAGAGTGTGTGTCTTTGTGTGTGTCTCTCTCTGCATGTTGCCTGCCTGTGTTGTTGCCGTGTCTGTGTTTTATCTTGGTGTGTGTCTCGCTCGGTGTGCCTTTGTGTGTATCTCTCTGCATGTGTGTCTGCCTATGGTGTTCCCGTGTCTGTGTTTTATCATTCATTCTGACCTGATGATGGTTGCTTGTGTTGCAACCACAACGTCGAAATCTAGTATTATTAGATTTGATTTTCCACGTGACTTTACCGAAAGAACCAAAGAGATGAATCTTCCCTCTTTTAATAAATATACGATCAACAACAAACACAACACACTGGCGTGTACAATAAGTGTTTTTTTAAACATATATACGAATAATTTGAAAAAATACCATTGGACGAAAACACAATGGTAAACAAGGTGGAGGAATAACAAGAAAATGTCATCATCATCACTATTACCATCACGATCCATGGGCAGAAATCCTGGAGGTGTTCACCGTCATTTGCTTCAACTTACCTCTGTTACTGTTGCAATACGCCCAATGTCGTGGCCACATTGGCATTCTTTGTGAGTCTGCGAAGCCTCCCTCTCTTTCCCGTTCCTTCCATTTTTCCGAACAACAACGACAACAACACACTTTTAATTTCAAGAAACATTACTCAGATTTATTGATTTATTGCTAAACACGTGTTTATTTTTATTAGGGGGGGTGGGAGACAGCCTCAGAAAAGAATCCGAATATTGGGGATTATTTCGCAGTGCCGCTGCTGTTACATTGGCAGTGGTGTACGAGCACAGTTCAGAAACTAAATCAGCATCTTTTAATTTATTCTGGAGGAATCCGATGACCTATAAAGCTTTATTTTCACAGGCCTCCAGTAGTGGGCACGGGTTAAGAACTTTACAACAACAAACACAGCACAACAACACCATAGGAGTGTAAAGTACAAGAAAGGTAAACACATCACCCACACACACATACAAATACAACACTAAACCATCCCAACCCTACCAGGCAAAGCCCACTGACGTATTAACTTATTGTTCAGAAGCGACATGGCGACAAATGATAGCTCAACACACTGAAGCAGTTGCGCTTTCGCTACGTGGCCCCACCTGAAGAAGGAGGCTTGTGTTGCGCCCGAAACGTCGTGATTTAATTTAGTTGTTTTTTTTATTTATTGTATTATTATTTTTTTACCTACGTGACTTTACCGAAAAAACCAAAGAGTATGAATCCTTGCAGTCACGAAAACTTCAAATCTAGAAATACTCAACAAATTAGGCCATCATTTGGACATTCATAGCAGCCAAATTGTCTAAATTCGCGAAATGCATGAGAATAGGTTTTCCTCTTTTTTTCTGGCAACAAAACAGTTGTGTTAAGATGTTAAAACACCAAACTGAAACCTTTTACAAAGAATCAGGTCTGCATTAACCACAATGCTTGCGGTCCGAATGCAAACAAAACACATCCTCTGATCATATATGCATTGTCTTTGAAACTGATTGATCCACACCAGTTTCAGTTTCGTGTTCTAACATCTTAACACCTGTTGTGTTGCCAGAAAAAAAGTGGAAAACCTATTTTCATATTTTGGTTCTGGCAAAGGAGGTCCCATGATGTCCAAACGCATGTTTCTAAATGTGGAGGGGAAAACAGGAGGCCCCGGAAAAAAAATCCACAACAACAACAAGCCAACACATTTGTGAATAATTTATCTGAGTTTGTTTTGCTTTGTTACACAGTTGGTCCCGTGTTATTTTTGTTGTTGCCAGCTGACCGTGGCTGCTTTAAAAGCGAGATTAAGTGATGCTGGATGGCTGAAATGGCGAGGGGTGACTGGCATGGTGTGCGATAAGACGGTGCCAGTTTGGTTGAAGGGAAAATTATATAGTGTAGTGTATAGTGTAGTGTATAGTGTAGTGTATAGTGTAGTGTATAGTGTAGTGTATAGTGTAGTGTATAGTACAAGACGGTGGTGAAGCCGGTGCTGTTGTATGGGGCCCAGTGCTGGGTCACAAGAAAGAGGGCGGACCAAGCTACAGTATGTCAGTCACAGAGATGAGGACGTTGCGGTGGATGTTGGGTTCAACAAGTAAGGATAACGTGAGAAATGAAGAACTGAGAAGAAGACTCAAGGTGGTAGACATCACAGAGAAGATGAGAGAGAGAGAGAAAAGGCTCTGGTGTGGTTCGGTCACGTGGAGAAACAGCAGGAGCATGATGTGGGTCAGACGGTGCAAGTGATGCAATTGGAAGGAAAGAGATCAAGAGGAAGGCAGAAGAAGAGGTGGGGGGAGGGGGCGATGTGGTGCGATCGGTGACCCGAGGAGCAGAAAGAGAGATGGCGCAGGACAGGGCAGGGTGGAGAAGAAGGTTGGCAAGGAGAACGGGACAGCGCCACGTGGAAGAAGAAGAAGAAGATTAAGTGACGCTGCATTATCACGGCGGCAGCAGCAGCAGCAGCGACAACAAAACAAAGACTCAACGTGAAAAAAAATCGTCAATATTTGCAGAGAGAGCGAGCAGAGCCACGGTCCTTGCGAGTAATTTGACTGCTTGTGGAAATGTCCACGTGATGATAAAAGCCGCTTCGTCACGCTGTCAATTGTGGCGCGGTCGCTTCTGAGAAATAGCTACGGTATGAAGCTCAGTGGGCCTTGCCTGGCAATATTAACACATTCCTGCGGAGGGAGCTGGTCGGAACGTTGGGTTGCTCGGTCAATGGCCAGGGTCAACGGCGGCGTGGTGTATTCCGCAAATATGGCCGACTGTGAGGGCGGGCACAAGCCGGCGTGAGTAGGTTAAACGTTGAGTTTTATAAGGGCACCACGGGGTGACCAGCCCCTCCCCACCCAGCCCCACCCCTCCCACCCTCCACCCAGCCCCACCCTCCCCACCGAACCCCTCCCCACCCTCCCCACCCAGCCCCTCCCCACCCTCCCCACCCAGCCCATCCCCACCCTCCCCTCCCCACCCAGCCCCACCCTCCCCACCCAGCCCCTCCCCACCCTCCCTTCCCCACCCAGCCCCTCCCTTCCCACCCAGCCCCTCCCTGCACGACGGACGAACGGACACAATAATCCCCTGTGGGCTGGTGGAACCAGTGGGTTCCTACCAGTAAAACACTTAATAGTTTTAGTTCCTTCACGGGGATAGGTTTTGACGCGTGTCTCACACTTTCGTGGGAATGCACGTGTGTTGAACTTCTTTCACACAGTATGTAGCCAACCGTGCTAATCGGAGGTGCGGACGAAGGACAATGAACAAAACACAAAAAGCGGTTCTAAAGGAATGAATTTTCAATCCCGATGATTGCCAAGTGCATAGCTCCAGTGGATTGCTAAGATCGAAAAGGAGAGCGTTCCAGACGGCCGCAGAAGTGCATTTGTGACCGGGTCGCTTCTGAAACAAGAGCCGTATAGCTCAGTGGGCAAATTAGCCTGTGAAATAAAAGGGAGTCAAGTAGTAGTTAGTAAGTTAGTTAAGGAACATTGCACAACTAACAAACGAGGCGTTCCACGGCCTTAGCCAAAGCACTCGCGAATCAATGGGGGGAAATGCAACACTGCGACATTTTTGGCCGTGTCCCTTGTTCATAGCAGATACATAAATAAAAGCGGACACATTTCGATTTAAAGCTTTCGTGACTGCAGGGATTAATCTTCTTGGTTCTTTCGGTAAAGTCACGTAGAAGGGAAATAATAAAATAATTAAAATAAGACGCTGTCTCCCCGACAGACCTGGTCTTCACCTGAGGACGGCTGCTTGCGTTGTGGCCGAAACGTCGCGAGAATTATTTTATTATGTTTTCATTTTTATTATTTTATTATTTCCCTTCTACGTGACTTTACCGAAAGAAGCAAGAAGAAAAAAGCGGACAAGTTGGAGGATTTGGGATAAATGGGGACCACAATTTCAGATAGTCTGACGTCTGTCTCCTTATTTTAGAGCTAAGGATGTGTTCTGGTGCTGAGAGGCAACGGAGCGGTGTTTGTCTGCCCCCCCCCCCTCTCTCAGATACGAGAGAAGGAGCTTACGAGCGTGGCAAGTGAGAAGTGATAGGCACACTTGAATCTCATAATACGCGCATCTCATTTTCATAACACGCACACTTCATTCTGATAATACGCACTCTTCATTCTCTTTTTAAAAAAACACACTTAATTCTCATGATACGCACACTTAATTCTCATGATACGCATGCTTAAATCTCATAATGGGCACTCTTCATTCTATGAATACGCACACTTCATTATAATAATAAAAAACTTCATTATAATAAAAAAAATACTTCTTTCACATAATATACACACTTCATTCTCACGGGGGAACAAAAACAAATCTCTCCGACTTTCTATTTTTCCCCTTCCCATTCACGGATGAAACTTGAGGAACTTAAAACGTGAAAATGGAAAAAGAAAAACACGCACTTTGTGGAAATAAAATAAATATATTTTTTAAAGACGATCTTTTTTGCTGACTGACATATTTTTTTTGCCCGGTTGCAGAGTTGTCCCGTTGTGAATTCATGGAAATATAACCCAACAAAGAATAAAAGACTCCGCTGGGAAAGAGTAAAAAAGGAGAGACATTGCCCTTAATGCTGACTTATTATACGTTTTAAACTCAAGGAGAGCGTGTTGCAATGACGATACCTGAAAAATAAATATTAGCAAACCTAAAACCGTACTCAATGCATTTGCCTCCACAGCCATGTGAAGAACATTCAGACGCTGTCTTTCGGACAGCCTTGTTCTTCACCTGAGGACGGCTGCTTGCGTTGTGGCCGAAATGTCGTGAGAATTATTTTATTATGTTTTATTTTTATTATTTTATTTATAGATTATTTATTAGTTATTAATTATGTATTATTGATTGAGTTCGTTTCTCAATCTGCGTGTCCTGGTGAGGGTCGTGGAAGCAGTGTGTTGAGTAGTGGCGGTCCAGACCTCCCTTTCCCTGGCGACAGACACCAGCTCTTCCTGGAGAATTCCCCGGCGTTCCCAGGCCAGCCGAGTGACATCGTCCCACCAGCAGCAGCAGCGTGACCTGGGCAGGCCCCGAGGTCTTCCGCCCAGTGGGACGTTGCTGCTGCTGCTGCCCGGAAGAGTTCCAGGGGGAGTCTACCGGGGGGGGGGGGCATCCTTACTGGGTGCCGAACCATCTCAACTTGGCTCCTCTCAATCCGGAGGAGCAGCGGCTCGACTCTGAGGCTCTCCCTGATTACTGAGCTACTCACCCGATCACGGAGAGTGAGCCCAGAAACCATGCGGAAAAACCTCATTTCGGCACCCTTGTAACCGCGATCTCATCCTTACGTTCATGACCCAAAGCTCATGACCATAGGTGAGGATGGCAACGCAGATCGATCTGCAAACCGAGAGCTTTGTTGGAGAAATGCGATCCCGCTTCACTACCACGGAACGGTACAGCGCCCACATCACTGCAGACACCGCAACCGATCTGCCGGCCAATCTCCCGCTCCCACTTTCAATCGCTCGCAAACGGGACCCCCAGGTACTTAAACTCCTCCACTAAGGGAAGCTGTTCCCCTCCAGCCCTCACCTGGAGAGAACACTCCACCGTCCGCCGGGGGTGAACCCATGACCTCAGACTCGGAGGTGCATGTCCTCATCCCAGCCGCTCTACACTCGCCATCAAACCGTTCAAGTGCTCGCTGGAGATCACGGACTGACGCGGACAAAGAGGACCACGCCATCGACAAAAAGCAGAGACGCCACCTCCATGCCCCTGTACTGGATGCTCTCCATACCTCGGCTGCACCTTGATATCCTGTCCATGAACATCACAAACAGGAGTGGAGACGAGACGCACCCTTGGCGGAGTCCAACACCCACGGTGAACGACTTTGGTTTAACACCAAGAATGTGGACGGGTATTCTTAGGTTTTTTTCGGTAAAGTCACGTAGGTAAAAAAATGAATAAAAGTAAAATAAAAATTTAATAAAAATCACGACGTTTCGGAGGCAACAGGTTCCACCTGAAGACGGAAGCTTGTGTTGCCTCCGATGCGTCGTGATTTTTATTTAATTTTTATTTAACTTTTATTAATTTTATTTTTTTTACCTACGTGACTTTACCGAAAAAACCTAAGAATATGAATCCTTGCAGTCACGAAAGCTTCACATCTAGAAAAAAAAAAGTTTGATTTCTCTTTAGTTGGAGCACACCTTCTGGTCCCCCTTTCTTAAAAATGGACACCGACAACCCCAGTTTGCCAATCCAGAGGTACTGTACCCGCCTTCCATGCAACATCGAAGAGGCGCGTTTCACCACGACACTCCTGCGGTGTCCAGCGCTTTCAACAACTCGGAGCGGATCTCGTCACCCAGCAGCTCTGCCGCTACGCCGCAGAAGAGACTTCGGCAGCCGTGATGGATACGACCTCCCCCGCCCCCCTTCAGCTGTTTCCAGGGATGCATCCTGAGAGGAGGGCATCTCCACCGGGTTGAGGGGCTCCTCAAAGTGTTCCTTCTACCTCTCGACGATCCCCTGAGTTGAGTTCAATGTTCACGCCACCCCCTACTGACAGCAGCCTGGGCCGCGTCCTGTCGACGCCTCCTAAGGCGTTTGCCGGTCTCAAAGATCTTCTTGGTTCTTTCGGTAAAGTCACGTAGAAGGGAAATAATAAAATAATAAAAATAAAACATAATAAAATTATTCTCACGACGTTTCGGCCACAACGCAAGCAGCCGTTCTCAGGTGAAGAACAGGTCTGTCGGAAAGACAGCGTCTGACAGGTGAAGAACAGGTCTGTCGGAAAGACAGCGTCTGTCTTTCCGACAGACCTGTTCTTCACCTGAGGCTGCTTGCGTTGTCTTTCTGACAGACCTGTTCTTCACCTGAGAACGGCTGCTTGCGTTGTGGCCGAAACGTCGTGAGAATTGTATTTTTTTATGTTTTATTTTTATTATTTTATTATTTCCCTTCTACGTGACTTTACCGAAATAACCAAGAAGATGAATCCCTGCAGTCACGAAAGCTTTAAATCGAAGGTCTCAAAGATGTTCAAGTTTGCGAGAACATCTTTGAGGCTGCCCGGTAGTTCCTCTCCGTGGCCTCCCCCGCTCCGGGCTTTTGCTTCGGCGACTGCTACCGCTGCCGCCCTCTTGGCAAGCCGGTACCTCTCAATCGAGTCGGGAGACCTTTCACCCCCCCCCCCCCCCCGAGCAACAGCTCGGAAAACCTCAAACTTCAACTTGAAGAAGTATTATTGAACGAGCGACGAGTTCGTGAATGACGTGGCGACGAGGCGACGTGAGGACGACGGCGGCGCGACGTCGCAAGGGGCGCAGCGCTTCACACCGCCACGGGGTCGGGGGAGGCATGCACAAGGCACGCGATCTCATTGCCTTGGCCCACAAAAAGGGTCCGGCCGTCCGGCGCTGGCTTTATTGCGGCCAAGATTTGGGCATTCGTTTGACCGATGCGGTCAGTTCCCGATAGGATAATCATTTATATTGCATCACCTCCACGACAGTTGTACGTATGCTTTATTGCGGCCAAGATTTGGGCATTCGTTTGACCGATGCGGTCAGTTCCCGATAGGATAATCATTTATATTGCATCACCTCCACGACAGTTGTACGTATGCTTTATTGCGGCCAAGATTTGGGCATTCGTTTGACCGATGCGGTCAGTTCCCGATAAAATAATCATTTATATTGCATCACCTCCACGACAGTTGTACGTATGCACCTACGGTATGTTGAACTTCTTTCATACCGTACCTAGCCAACCGTGCCCATCGGACGTGGTTGCACTGGCGCGGCCACCGGCGACGCACGCCCGGTGGGTTTTCTCCGCAACCGCATTCGCAGATCGGCGGCGGAGTCCTCCATCGTTCGATCTGTGGAGGAATTCTCTCCCCGCGCCTTCTGCCCTCCGCGTGTTGTCGCTGGGACGCCGTCGAGAGCGTTTGCCACGGTGGTCGGCGGGTGCGGCGGCAGAGAGAGAAAGCCCCTGTGCTCATTTTCAGCGGCGGAATAATGATCGTCGGAGAGAGAATTAATTTTGGAAGGTTTTTTTTTAAACCTCCTTCGCCGATACCCATTTCCATTTTACTTGAACGCGGCGTATTTCTTCTTAGCTCTTCACGCACCGCTTTGGTTATCGCGCGCTCGTGCACGGCACGCACAAGTTGCACGGCATTTATCAAACGTGACATCGCAGGAAACAAACGTGCATTCTCAACGTAGCCCAGCATTTAGGAAAAAGAAAACGGATTGCTTCAATTAGTGACCATAAATCATTCTTGTTTTTTTGGGGGGGGGGTAACAATGCTTAAAAATGCACGCGACCTCACCGCGCCTCCCAACTCCGCGCCCCCCCCCCCCTCCCCCACATTTTTTAACGGCGTACCAAGTCGTATCCCACCAGGGGGGATTAACATTAATTTGGGAAATTTCTGCTGCTGGGCAGACTGGACGAATTGGAGGCCATTCCTTTTGGGAAATCACCAAAGTACTGGGACGCCGCATTCTGTGAGCCACGCAAAGCGAACAAGTCGCCCCACGTGTTTCATAGCGTGAGCGCTGAGCGAAAATTATTCAAAACGTTTTGCCAACGTAGTGAGAGATATATTTTTTTTATTTAGCCTCAAAAGTTTGTGTGAGTGGGGGGGGGGGGCGGTGGGATCAGATCCCAAATTTTTTTTTCATCCTGAACTATTTCCTGTCCGTGCTTGGTGAAAAGTCATGCACGAAATCATCATAGGCCGAGTGTCACTGCGATATTGGTGGGGGGGAGGCAGGGGTTCGCTTTGTCCCTCACATGAGGATTCGCGGGTGCATATAATCGATTGATTTATTGTTATCTTTATTGTAAACTACTGAAAATAATTTCGTAAAGTTGTCCAGTTTGGGAGGAGCGTTACCTCCCCGTGCCCCCCCCCCTTTGCACCTCCCCCGTGCCCCTCCCCCCCCTTGCCCCCCCCCCCCCGTGCCCCCGTAAACTCCAAAACATGCACAGAATGCATTTTTTAAAGGTATTGACATTGTTTGCAGTGGCTATTATTTTTTAATTAAATTAACGTTTTTATTATTCAACTGGCTTGCTTGTCCATCCTCGGATGGAAGCTGTATTATTTACGAAAAAATTGAGCAGAGTATAACTGTATATCTTGTGTTAATTTAATGGCAGTGAATCTTGCACGAAAGTACGTCATAAAACACTTCACTGCAGTTCAATGTAGCACTGATAACTGACCTTCAAGTCACTTGATACAGCAATCGTGACGGAAACTTGTGTTGCCTCCGAAACGTCGTGATTTTTATTTTATTTTTATTTTACTTTATTAATTTTAATTGTATTTTTTTTACCTACGTGACTTTACCGAAAAACCCTAAGAATTTATTGAATTATCCACACACAATACTCGTGGTGAACTTGCAAACAAACATGCTCTCACTCTGTGCTTCTTTCGACGCGACTTTACCGAAAGAACCAAAGAGTAATTACTGCAGTAACGAAAGCTTCAAATCAAACATGCTCTGATAATATCATACATGCGTTGTCTTTGAAACTGATTGGTCTACACCAGAGGCAGCTTTCTTTATGACCTTGTCTCACCAGTGTTAGAACAGAGAACGCCATAAAGGTCCCATGATCAAAATAGATGTTCCATAACGTAAGTTGGCCTGTAAACATAATTATTTTAAATCCTGCCCGCGGCTAACATCATTCGTGAGTGATATTTTAACCAATCCTGGGTCCCTCATTCACCAGCCCGCATTGAACCAGCGTGGTGAAGGATGGTCAAACAATCTCTACGGCCTACACGGCATGAGAAATTGTATGGCAATGCAGTACAACCCCTGCTGTATTGACTCTTCATCAATACAACCTGGAGATTGTCTAGTAAAGGCCATCACACAAAAGTGTACTCCTGGCCACAGATCTCAAGGTGACATGTTAAATACCTCGCCTGGTATACAGGAGGTCGTGGGTTCGATCCCGACCCCGACGCCTGTTGTTGTATTTCTGGTGTTTCTCTCTCTCCGAGGTCGCGTGGGTTTTGCTCCGGCTCCTCCGGTTTTCCCCTCCACGTTTAGAAACAACGTCACGCGTTCAGAACATTTGGCTGCTTTAAATGTCCACGTGATGATATCAACCATTTCGTTGAGCTATCATGTGTGAAAAAGAGCTACATCGCAGCTCAGTGGAGCCTTACCTGGTAAAATAAAAAATAAAATACGATCTTATATTTACTTGTAAATTCCATCTCTAGCGCCGCCCACTTACCCATGGTTGTACCCACCTCAAACCTGTATAACCTTTGGCTGCAGTAGCTATCACACTACATTTCTTCCTGCCTCAGCAGTCCGCCTGCTGTACATTTTTCACCTGAAGACGATTGCTTGTGTTGCAATCGAAACGTCGTGATCTTTTATTATTTTATTATTTTTTCTATCTACGCGACTTTACCGAAAGACCCAAAGAGTATGAATTCATGCAGTCACGAAAGCTTTAAGTCAAGATAAAAAAATAAAATGTTTTAATAATTTAGATTCACGTGTTTAAGTATCCGTTAAGCCAAATATGCGCTCTCGGCTCATTGCCTCGAGCGAGTAAACATTTGGCAAAACGTGCGCGGCGAATGTGTCGCGTTTCAACAAAGTTTATGGGGGGGGGGGGGGGGGTTGGACGTCTGCTCGTGCACAAAAAATAAATTTCCACCTCTTCATTAAATAAAGCTTCGTCTCTCCCCAAGGCCTTGCCATGAAGTACAAACTTTCTGCTTTGCAATCAGAAAACTTGCAAAAAATGAAATATTTGGCCGTGAGTAAATTTGAGTTGTTATTCAATTTGAAGCTATTAATGCTAGCCATCACTAGTTAGATATAATGTTTAACACGCACTGTAGGTGTGTGTGTACGTCGGACTTCTTTCACACCGTACGTAGCCAACCGTGCTAATCGGAGGTGCGGGGGAAGGACAACAACACGAAACACAACTGCACGTTATTTGACAACACAATTGCTATTGTAATTTTTTGGAAATATGACAAAGCATTTGGATTTGTACGGCCCCTAAAGGGGGCAATGGTGTTGGCAGTCGTTCGAGAAGAGCACTGCGCTCTGAACGCAGCTACGAACCGAGTTTGATTGCTGGCCGTGGCTAACGAGAGCGGTGGTGAAATCTGCAACGATTCGGTACCACCTGCCTCCCCGTCCCCCATGCCACCAGCCCAATACAGACCGGCACGATGAAGTTGTGGCCAAACAACGGACGCAACGAGTGGAGGAGGGCCTTCACCCAGTGCCGGATTATCCTCGTAGCAACAGTAGCTGCATATGCTACGGGCCCCGCACTTCCAAGGGCCCCGCGCTAAATGCTTTCAAGCTATCAATTCCGGTTCAGTGATTCTGTACTTGCTCTATTACTCTAGTACTATACTGCCTTCAACTTTTACGAACGACTGGGCGCTTAAGGTTAGCGATTTGTCGAATTATCTGGCTGTATAGCAAATGAAAAAATACAATTACTTTACTATGCAAGTTAAAAATGTATGTGTTTAATATTTCCGTGTTTTTTTTTATTTAGGCCCCCTTTATAACATATGCTACAGACCTCGCATTAGCTTAATCCGGCACTGCCTTCACCTAGCGGTCGACTGACAGAGGGCTGCAAAGTAAATACAAAAAATAAATACGGGGTCTCTGTACTCCTATAACGCGGTGGTAGTTGCGTTGACGAAGAACAAATAATACAATAAATGCTTTATAATGTGGTATAAAGCACAGTCCGCGATAACACGTGAGATGCGCACGCAGGCTAAACAAAGAGCGTGGAAGGGTGGGCTAAAATGCCCTCTGGAGGGTGCACCCCACTGCCCGAGGCCCTTCTGCCAGCAGTGGCGTGAGCGAAGCAATTGCAGGGCTGCGTCTTTGCCATTTACCCGAATCCTTGGCTGGTCAGACGGCACTATGGGAACAGCGCTCGCATCGCCGCGGGAAGGTGAAAAGTTTGAATTCGAAGTCGGGCGTCAACAGCCCATTATCAGCATCCTTCTGGGGCAAATAAAACGAATACCATTTTGTAGAGACGCGGGGCCCTCCCCATGGAAATGTGGAATTTCCACCACTCGTTTATGAGGCCTCCAATGCAGACGCCTGGCGCCGTGATGCTCAATTTAGCAGAAACACATTTTCCATTTTTTTTAAACGCAATAACATAACACATCGTGACATTTGTGAGAAAAAGGATAGTCTGATTTAATATTTTAAGGAAATGTCAAAAAAATTATAAATAGGAATTTACGAAATGTTCCCAACAGGGCCCAGCTGGATTGTGAGGACTTGGGGGAGGGCCTTCATCCAGCAGTGGATTGACCAAGACCGCCAGTGCTGATGAGGGCCCTCCTGATATCATTTTTAGATACTATTCATGGTACAGCCCTTTTATAAATCCACTGCTGGATGAGGGCCTCCCGATTTACTGTGGGTCGGTGAAGGAGGGGAGCATAAACATGGGAGCATAGAAGTACAGTAAAACAATTGATTTTGCTGTATGGTAGCGCACTCTGCCCCTACCACTAAGTAATGCAGCCTATACGCACCTGTTTGTGCATGGCGATTGCCCATCCAAGTATTATCCAAGCTCACCCCTGCTAAGCTTCCGAGAACTGACCAAGCTAAAAGACATTTCAATGAGGTTTGGTCATAGGCAAGATACTAAAGGAACAATATCAATGCCCTTTGTTAATTCAGGAAAGCCTCAGTGAGTCACAGTACTATTTTGCAGGAGAGTCCAGCATTTTAGACGTTGAGTCAATCCGATTTACGATCGTCTTGAGACTCAGCATGGCTTTACTGGATTTAATAAAGGCCTTGTGTACAGTTTTTTTTAAATGCGTCTTTTTTTTAATGCGTCTTTTTTTTTAATGCGTCTTTTTTTTTAATGCGTCTTTTTTTTAAAATGCGTCTTTTTTTTAATGCGTCTTTTTTTTAATGCGTCTTTTTTTTTAAATGCGTCTTTTTTTTTAAATGCGTCTTTTTTTTTAATGCGTCTTTTTTTTTAATGCGTCTTTTTTTTTAAATGCGTCTTTTTTTTAAATGCGTCTTTTTTTTAATGCGTCTTTTTTTTTAATGCGTCTTTTTTTTTAAATGCGTCTTTTTTTTAATGCGTCTTTTTTTTAATGCGTCTTTTTTTTTAAATGCGTCTTTTTTTTTAAATGCGTCTTTTTTTTTAATGCGTCTTTTTTTTTAATGCGTCTTTTTTTTTAAATGCGTCTTTTTTTTTAATGCGTCTTTTTTTTTAATGCGTCTTTTTTTTTAATGCGTCTTTTTTTTTAATGCGGGGCAATTGCTTGCACAGGCAGTCCTGATTCCAGTGGCGGAAAATAAATTCATAACAGTCACCAGTGTCTCCGTGAGACAGCTACTGTGTAAACCGCCCATATATAAACACAAGGAGCTCCTCCTGCAAAGCCCTACAGGCTGGTTTGGAAAGTGCTGTCCGCGAGCGCCTATTAAAGCCTGCCCAATTCTCAAGTTGGAGTTATGACCAGCACCGAAGCACAGCCACCTTTGTCTCCCCGCAGTGCTGACGCTTACATACCTAACCAAGTGCTCATTTAACACCGAGTCGATCTAGGGTAGACCCAGCAGGGCCGGATTAAGGTTTTAGGGGCCGTCCGTAAATGACGTCACGCGATTTTGGACGATTTTTGATCCCCCCCCCCCTCGTCACACGGCGTCACAAAAAGTCAGACCCCCCTCAAATATGACGTCACAAAGCTCTGCCCCCTCCCCAAATAAAACATGCTTCAAATCGCTTTAAACTATTGTCATTGTAGTGCGTATTTAATGTGGCGCTGCGCTCTGATGTTGTAGAAGAAAACATTTATTAAAAAGTCTATTTAATTAAGTAGAACGTGTTGTCTATATTTATTTAAAGTTGAGTGGTGTTAGGTGTTTGGGTGACTCGGAGGTCAGAGTGCCCTGCTGGGGTTAACATCTGGCTGTTCTTACAACTCATCATTAAATCGGATGCTGAAATTGTGGTCTCAGCCCCGTCACCGATGAATGAACGAACGATAACAACCATCGCATTCGGTTCGCTTTTGCACTTCATTTTGATAAAATCCAGCTGCGTGGAAGGGGTGTCACTCGGAGTTAGCTCTGTGGTATCAACTTCCGAGGGGCCGTTCTCCCAACATTAAGGGTGAGAGATCCGTCACGATTCTTCGTGGCCTGTGACGACGCGACGCCGGAAAGGACAATCGGCAGAATAACAACAACAACATCAGCATCAGCAAGGATGAGAGAACGCGCTTTCACTTGAGACACATCTCTCGCGCGCCGTGTAGCTGCCGGGGTAACAGGCAAGTTTGCGGGTCGTGTTTGTATGTTGAGACCTCTAAGACGCATTTGTCCTACGATTTCTTGGGCAAGTGAGCGAGTTTCGGTCGATGAATCCAGCCGCCGAGAGCACGGTGGCTAGGAGATGTTAATACTCTTAGGTTTTTTCGGTAAAGCCACGTAGGTAAAAATAAAAAATAAAATAAAAATAATAGAAATACAATTATCAATCACGACGTTTCGGAGGCAACACAAGTCTCCGTCATCAGGTGGGGCCGTCACAGCCAGATTTACTGTATCAAGTGAGTAAATATAGCTGTGACGGTCCCACCTGATGACGGAGATTTGTGTTGCCTCCGAAACGTCGTGATTTATAATTTTATTTCTATTATTATTTCTATTATTTTTATTTTATTATTTATTATTTATTTTTACCTACGTGACTTTACCGATAAAAACCTAAGAGTATGATTCCTTGCAGTCACGAAAGCTTCAAATCTAGAAGGAGATGTTAACTACCTCGCCTGGTATACAGGAGGTCGTGGGTTCGATCCCAACCCAGGCACCTGCTGAATATTTGTAAGGCCCGCTCAGCTATGTAGATCTTTCTCATAAGCGACCTGGCCACACACCATAGCTCGCCGTAGTGGCTTATCGCGTGGACATGTATAGCAGCCAAATATTCCGAGCGAATGTTTCTAAATGCGGAGCGATACACCAGAGGGCCCGGAGAAAGATCCACGCGACCACGGGGAGAGAGACACGCAAACTCCAAATATACAGCTGGCGCCAGGGTCGGGATCGAACAGACGTCCTCCTCCACATCAAACGTGGGAGTTAACATCTCGTCACCATGCAAACTCCAAATATACAGCAGGCGTCAGGGTCGGGACCGAACCCACGACCTCCTGTATACCAGGCGAGGTAGTTGACATCTCGTCACCGCTGATGTTGACGGCCGTGAGTGGGAACAAACTCGGGTCGTCGGGTTCGTAGCACAGTGTGCTAATCCACTACGCCACCACTCCCCTCCTCCTCCCCCCCACACAGACAAGATAACCCGCATAGCCTTAACAGACACACACGTGTACACATGTACACACACATACACACGTGAAGTGTAGTCACAGTAACCACACAACACTCACGGACGCGAGCGCAAGTGGAGATGACAACGCACACGTCGGTAGGTACACAGACATGATCCCCTTTGATGGGGGGTGGTGGTGCTGGTGATGCTGGTGGTGGTGCGAGATTGAAGATACAGCCTTAGGTGGGAGGGGGGGCACACTGAAGCAAGATCATGTCAACCGCCAGAACAGCTTTAGAGGACCAACTTGTTCTGCTCCATTGAGCAAAACGTCTGTCCGCGCGACGGAGCGTGGCGATGCGCAGAGTGCATTCCTTTGAAGAGGGGGGGGGGAGCGTTTAGGGGTTTTCAACAACAGCGAGATGTTCCACGAGCCCAGTCGCTCCAGCAGGCCGCGTGGCAATCTGTACCCTCGTTCGGCGAGATGTCAGCCAAGGGCCGTCCGTGCGTTTAGATTTTTTTTAGATTATTTTGCTGTTCTAAATTTTCACCTGATAAGCCACTTTGTTGAGCTACCACTTGTGGACAGGTCGATTCTGAAAAATAAGTTAATAGCTCAGTGGGCTTTAGCTAATAACATACTTTGGAGCGCTGTCTTTCCGACAGCCCTATTCTTAACCTGAGGTGATTTGTTGACCTTTCCTGAACGTTGCGCTCCTATCGTGCTGATTGCATCGTTGGTTGTGGCAACGTTCTGATCCCGTCCCACCTATTGGACGTACGTGAACAAGTAAATCCGTAAAAACAAAGTTTTTCACTCTAAATCTTTTATATGCGTGGCGGCTAGAGTCCTCTCGTCCTCTGGCTTGAGATGGCTGCAATCTATGGTTCAGATGAATGCCTGCCAGTATTAAGCAATTGGTAATTAAATATTTAATTTGTTTTCCATAAACAGTGTAAAATTTTGGAAAAAAAATTTCACGAAAATTAATTGTCACACACAACGAGTCTGTGTGGAAAATGTCAGCTCGATTGGATCACGGGAAGTGGGTTAAAAAACGAGCGAAATATTTGCACGGTCGTAAGCAAGCAAGCAAGCACGCAAGCACGCAAGCAAGCACGCAAGCAAGCACGCAAGCAAGCAAGCAAGCGAACTTAATATAAAGGATTTAAAAAGAGCTTTACAGCTCATAGGATTCCTCCCGCAGTGTAAGTCGCTTGCGCGCGTCACGGTGGCGTCTCTCTTCGACTTATATCCCCACGCACGCGCAAATACTTTCGGTATCTCTCTGCAGGCGCGCTCCCGGCTCTCACGCGCGCGCGCACGAACGCTTCACGCAACTCGTAAACACTCGCTGCGAAGACTCTCTCACCTGGGTTCAACCGCGCTACAAATGAGTTCACGTAAGCGGTGTGAGCGTCTGAGTGTCTGCTGCTGTGGTTGGTGTCCTGTACAGCGCGTTGAGGTCCTTGAATTGTTATGAGTATTATTACTGGACGTCTGTGAAACGACTGGACATTTCAAACTGGACCATTTCAAACATTTTGAAACAGCAGCAAACCATGCTGTCCCACCTGATGACGGACGCTTGTGTTGCGCCAGAAACGTCGTGATTTATTTTATACCTACGTGACTTTACCGAAAGGACCAAAGAGTATGGATTCCAGCAGTCACGAAAGCTTCAAATCAAGATTGACTGGATATCTGTGAAAAATAACTTTCTAGCTCATCGGACTCCTCCAGTATGAAACACATTCCTGCGGAGGGAGCTGGTAGGAACGTTGGGTTGCTCGGTCAATGGCCAGGGTCAACGGCGGCGTGGTGTATTCCGCAATATGCCCGACTGTGAGGGCGGGCACAAGCCGGCGTGAGTAGGTTAAACGTTGAGTTTTATAAGGGCACCACGGTGTGACCAGCCCCTCCCCACCCAGCCCCACCCCTCCCACCCCCCACCCAGCCCCACCCTCCCCACCCAGCCCCACCCTCCCCACCCAGCCCTCCCCTCCCCACCTGGCCCCTCCCCACCCTCCCCACCCAGCCCCTCCCCACCCTCCCCACCCAGCCCCTCCCCACCCTCCCCTCCCCACCCAGCTCCACCTTCCCCACCCAGCCTTTCCCCACCCTCTCCTCCTCATCCAATCCCTCCCTGCACGACGGACGGACACAATAATCCCCTGTGGGCTGGTAAAACCAGTGGGTTCCTACCAGTATAATACGTGTAAGTGAAAACACACAAGTCAATGATGCATTCAACAGGGCATATTTCTCAACGCTTGCCCTGCATTCCAACGCACAGGTGCTTGCGCGTGTCTGGCTAACCGTGTTACCATATGCATTCGCCCTCTGCAGGTTACTCGTTTAACTATGTACGCATTGCATCGCGAGCCCGAACAGCGTCTCCCAGTTCATACTCACGTGGATCACACACGGATGTTGTGAAACTTTCTTCCCGCGGGCGTCCATTCCCTGGCTCACGGAACAGTAGGCGGACTAATCTCCATCCGTTTCCATCTGTACGGGGATAGAGTGTTGCGCCCTCTTGGGCGTGGGGTTTTCTACGTGAGCTCTGGTTTCCGTTCACGTGGACAATATCGTTGCGCCTCCGATTCGCGCGGTTGGCTACGTACGGTACAAAAAAAATTCGACAAACATACATCAATAATTGGCTGAAAACATCTTAAAATAAAAAAAACTCAATGCAACGGGAGGACCCACCTGAAAGAGAGAGATACGACTCAGTGTGACTGTCCTGAATAAATAAGTGCATTATTAATAAATTATATTATAGAACCAGTGATGAAAACTTCTTATCACGTACAACAAGGGCTTAAGTTTCACTCGGTATTTTCCGGAACGCTGCTCGGCTAGCTTGGAATACGGACTATCGGCGTAAGACACTACCACTAGAATACAAGGTCCACCTATCCTTAATAATCCTACAGAATTTGTGTCATATACTCTTATCAAGCTTTGAAACCAAAATAATAATATGCAGAACAGCGTTCCGGACTCTTCCAATTACTTTGGATGAAGTCGATCTGAATGTGACCTCGGAAGCTAAGCAAAGTTGAGCCTGGTTGATACAGTCTTCGCATGGAACACTGCCTGGGAATCCTGGCTGTTGTAAACGCTTGGGCTGCAAGATGGCCAGCAGAAGGCAGTAGAGCAATGGATTCTTGAATCCATCTGTGTTGAGCTTTCAGTGATATCTTCTCTGACGTTGTGGATTTCATCTGGATTCCCTAGCTTCCTCCCACGAGCCAAACCCTCCTCGTTCACGGAACTGGCCCAACATTCCAATGCGGCAGGACCCTCTTGAAAACGAGTCTTGAGACTCATTCCGGCTTCTCCTGGGTAAAATGAAGGGCGTTAATATGCCTGGGTGGTGCTGAACTGAGAGTCCTTGGCTCACAATCATAAAGTTCCGTGTTCAAATCCAGGCTCAGGAGTTGGCTCAGCTCATCGTCTCTCTTACCGCCAACGCGAACAAATGAACAGCTGTCAACCTGTGGAGCGACTGGCCCCTGCTATGGGAATGTGGAATTTCCACAATGGGGAGGTGCACTGGGTGACCATGGCAATGTGGTCACCAAAGTGCACCTTCAGGGAAACGTTTCAGAATTGTATTCTGAAACAGACTACAGCGCTCTCTGCAACTCTGCGACCCTGCTGTAAGCTACTCCCAATAATTAACTTTTATTTATTTATATTTTTCACCTACGTGACTTAACCGAAAGAACCAAAGCGTATGGATCCTTGCAGTCACGGAAACTTAAAATCTAGAATACTCCCAATAATCCACATGAAACTGCTTCGTCTCCTGATATTTGCTCACGTTTTTGACCTTTTATTTTAACCTATTGTCCCTTGTCTTTTTTGACAAATAACAACAGTAGGTGAGGAATGGCGGCAAATCCGTCTTATTATCTGCGAATAAAGCCACCCAGGGGTACCGTTTCCCAGAAATGCGAAAGTCGACACTGAATTGCGAAACTGGCCCACAGTCGACTTGTTTTACACCAATGCTTATGATCATGATGTATGTTGAACTTCTTTCGTACCGTACGTAGCCAACGGTGCTAATCGGAGGTGCGTGGGGAAGGACAACAACACTGAACAAAAAGAGCAGTTAGAAACAAATTAGTTTCAAATTTTCTTTCTGTGGATTTCACACCTGATGATGATTGCTTGTGTTGCAGTCGAAACGTCGTGAAAATGTTTATTTTTTATATTAATATTATTTTATTATTTCCCTTCTACGTGACTTTACCAAATTAGTTTTAATCTAGATTTAAAAGTGCATACAGCTCCAGCGGCTGTGCAGTCGATGGATTTGTAATGGTTCGACACTCGTGTGGAGGAAACTCTATTTACTTAACACAACTTCAACACAACTGCAACACACCCTACACATGAGGTGGTGACCACCGTCCGACTTTCACTAACACTCGGGTACTACCATTGGTACCTCATTTGGCAGTAAAAAATATAATTGGTTTTTTACCCTTTAATCTGGCAACAAAAATATTTGGTCCAACCCATGTGAGACTAGGCTCTACGGAAAGCTGTCTCGGGTGTGGACCAATCAACTTCAAGGACAGTGCATACATTATCAGAGTTATGTTTATTGTTTGCATTATGACTGCAGGTATTGTGGTCAATGCAAACATGACTCCTCGTAAAAAAAAGGTGTCAGTTTTGTTTCCAGATAAAAGGGTAAAAAACCAATTATCACTCGGGTACTTCTTGGCGCGGCCAAGCCAGGAGGGCTTCTGCTTGGCCACGATGACTGAAGGCTTCTCTCTTCAGATTCTTCATACGACGGCTTCATCCCAGGCGCCAACAGCGCAGATCTGCGCGCTGAGCCCGCTTCGAAGCCTCCCCGGAGTGGACGGCCACAACGCTGTGGGCTCTCATGATATTGTCTCTTCCCAGACCAAGGTGCTATGCAAACCTTCTGGCTACCATCAAAGGTTTGTGCATGAAGCCATCCAGATATACAAACATAGACATAACTTCAACCGTGATCATGGGTACAAATTGAGCAATCATTGGAAAGATGTTATTAACCATGTAAAAAAGATTTAACGACGCATATTTGTACCATCTTATTTGACAGGTACTAGTCTATTTTACCGAGTTGTTGACATCCCCAGCGTTTAACAGTGCTGCTATTGCTTGGTTTTGGAAGCCAACATCGGCCGTAACCCCTGTGGAGGTTCTTCACCTGAACCTTCCCCTTCTAGCCCCGCCCACCTTCCCTTCTAGCCCCGCCCACCTCCCCTTCTAGCCCCGCCCACCTTCTCCTTCTAGCCCCGCCCACCTTCCCTTCTAGCCCCACCCCTTCCCTTGTAGCCCCGCCCACCTTCCCCTTCTAGCCCCTCCCACCTTCCCTTCTAGCCCCACCCACCTTCCCTTGTAGCCCCGCCCACCTTCCCTTCTAGCCCCGCCCACCTTCCCTTCTAGCCCCGCCCACCTTCCCCTTCTAGCCCCGCCCACTTTCCCTTCTAGCCCCGCCCCCTCTCCCAGTCCCTGACTGCTACATCTAGATAAGCTCCTCCCCCCTCCCCTGAACCAGTATATAAGATCTTGTCTCTTGGATTTCTCTTCACTTGATACAGTAAATTTGGCTGTAACGGTCCCACCTGAAGACGGAGACTTGTGTTGCCTCCGAAACGTCGTCGTGATTTAATTTAGTTATTTTCATTTATTTTTATTTTATTATTATTTTTTACCTACGTGACTTTACCGAGAAAAAAACCCTAAGAGTATGACCACGCCCCCCTTCTAGAACCCTCGAGAAGGCTCCACTCCCTGACCACGTGACCCCCAGGGTCCCTCAGGGCCCCCGGCCCCCTCTTGGATCCGGTCACGTGTCCAGCCGGGGTCACTCGGAGTGTCATGGCCTGACACAACCCCCGTGGCACCCGACAGCTTCCATAACGAACAAGCAGTGACGTCACGCATGCAGACCCAACATGGCAGTGACGTCATGTGTATACAGACCCGACATAGTAGTGACGTCACGTCACTACAGATTAATTGAGCACTTTTGGGTGGCTTATTCTCGGATAATAAGATGAATCTCCCTCTCTCTGGTGACTGCTCCTATGTGCAAAAATATGTAGATAATAGGAAAATGTACGTGTGTGTGGTGTGTGTGTGTGCAAGCATATACGTTGTACATATAAACATATAACTCTGGCCGACACTCAGTGTTCCATCACGCTTGCTTAAACCCATGACGGTGAGCTGCCCAATGGTGAAAGACATGGGTTCATCAAGTTCGGTGACAAACTATATCACACGTAGCGCACTCCTTGTACACAACTAATACATCCAGTTAATAATAGCCACATACAGCCGCCTCCTTCCCATGCAGTATTTGCCTCTCCGCATAAACAAACGAAAACATTCTTCTGACATCCCATCAGCCGCGCAGCCTACTAGGGCACATCTTCTTGGTTCTTTCGGTAAAGTCACGTAGAAGGAAAATAATAAAAATAAAACATCATAAAATAATTCTCACGGCGTTTCGGCCACAACGCAAGCAGCCGTCCTCAGGTGAAGACCAGGTCTGTCGGGGAGACAGCGTCATTCGGACGCTGTCTCCCCGACAGACCTGGTCTTCACCTGACGACGACTTTACCGAAAGAACCAAGAAGATGAACCCCTGCAGTCACGAAAGCTTTAAATCGATATTTACTCGGGCACTTGTTTACGTGAGCGCGGCCTCTGCTGATGAGACACCCGAGTGTCGAAACCGGTCCCGGGGCAGGTCAACCTGCCACCGCCACCGCTGCCGCTGGATCCACCAGCTTTGCACAAAGCCTCCCCGTTATCCATCTGGGCCCTCCATCCCTTACAGACCCTGGCCTCTTCACTCAGCCCAAGCCACGTGGAACAACGGAGACACCCATTGGCAGCTGCGGCACGCTGCACCCACTCGCGCACCGGGCGTGTGCGCAATTTAGCGAGCGTTGCAGGCGAATAACCGGAGGATTTTTCAGTTTATTTTGTACTGGTAGGAACCTCCTGGTTCCACCAGCCCACAGGGGATTATTGTGTCCGTCCGTCCGTCCGTTGTGCATCCAACAATTGGAGGGGTGGGCCTGGGTGGAGAGGGGAGGGTGGGGAGGGGCTGGGTGGGGAGGGGCTGAGTGGGGAGGGTGGGGCTGGGTGGTAGAGGTGGGGCTGGGTGGGAGAGGTGGGGCTGGGTGGGGAGGGGCTGGTCACCCCGTGGTGCCCTTATAAAACTCAACGTTTAACCTACTCACGCCGGCTTGTGCCCGCCCTCACAGTCGGCCATATTTGCGGAATACACCACGCCGCCGTTGACCCTGGCCATTGACCGAGCAACCCAACGTTCCTACCAGCTCCCTCCGCAGGAATGTGTTTTAACCAGGTGACAACTGCAGAGACCGGCAGAATGGCATTGACAAGAGTGACCTGGGGCATTAGTCGGCCAGTAGCGGGCGATGATTTCTGCTGCATGTATGCCGAACTTCTTTCGCACCGTGCGTAGCCAACCGTGCTAATCGGAGTTGCGATGGAAGGACGACTAACTGCGGTGTAATTTTCACTATGCAGTGAAATCACAATTGAAGCATTTTCATTGCATTGCAGTGTATTGATATTTTATTTCTAAAAAAAAGAGAGAGAGCAAGTTTTATGTACGTGGCTTAGAGAAGACGAGAGAGCCATCATAATGTTCCCATCTTTACCGAATATTTCATTTTCCCCTCTCCCCACCCGTGTTGTGCGTATGAGCGGGTTTCCCATATACACATGCCCATTCCGCAAAAAAAAAGCACACTCGCCCTCTCATTGTAAAGACACAAAACTAGAACAATATAGAGAATCAATCAAAGAGTGTTACAGCAATCACATTATACAAGCTTACTAGTCAAGGGGGACTTTACACGGGGAAAACACGCGGGCGCGCACACACACACTCAAATTATAGAACAAAACCTCTGTAGATGACGTTCATACTTCTTAGGTTAAGTATAAAACTGCACGGAGTTTGTGAATTATATAAAAAATTCCGAGCCGTTATTGCAGGCTTAGATTTTGTTTTAACACCTTGTGTACAAGAAATACAATTAAACAAATGAGGTTAACCCATGGGTGCTATTTTGACATAAAAATTTGAATTCTCTACAAAATAGAACAATCCAAAACAAAAATAAACACACTTTAAAGTAAGAGAATGTTACAGGCTTTATAATATGAACAAGTTTATCCACCATACACATTAGGCAGGGCGTTGACATTTGGAGAATAAGGTACAGCTCATTATTAATAATCATCGTTATGATGATCACCATCCAAGCCGGGTGGCACAGTGGCTCGAGCAAAAACTTGTAACGGGAAGGTCATCACTTCAAAAACTGGGCAGTGGGCCTCCGTAACTCACCCCCATCGTCCCTACGGAGATCATCAGTGTCCACTTCATGGCAAGTTCAACAGTGTACATAATTTCGATGTGCCCTGCCAAGGTAACGTGGCGTTTGCCCACCAACCCCACTGGACCAGAATCACCAGCGAAGTTGAGAGCTGCCCTCCCCCACCCCCATTGCTTATCTTGAGTAGGCAGACACCGACTTTGAATATTTGTTTTTATCACTGTCATTACGATTATGATCTTCTCTTCGACGTTGTTGGCTCAACGTGTGGGGAGTGCATGTGGGGGGGGGGGGGGGGCTAAATGAGGCCCCTTCGTTTCTTGTAATCTTCCAGGTTGAGGGAACGGCGAGGGCCGCCGTCTTTCACAGGAGGTGGCTTGGAAACGCCGCTGTTTGACTTGGACTCTGCACAGTGAGGGGAAGAAGATGGGAGAGGCCGTCAGTGACTGCACGAGGGGAAAGGGAGACGGAGCTTCAAGAAAGGAGCATGCTGCAGGAAAAAAAACTTGTCAGATTAGGTGGAGGTAGGGAGGGGTTTCATAACTTTTCAACAATTTCATCCTGATTGTGATTTCAGTGTCTGCATGTATGTCGGACTTCTTTTGCACCGTACGTAGCCAACCGTGTCAATCGGAGGTGCGGTCACGTCATGAGGCGGAGGAATCCGCGTGGAAATGTTGCAAAGCGTTGCGAACCTTCGTGCGGAAGTAGATATCACAGAGCTAACTCTGAGATTTTCTAAGAACGACCTCTGGACAATTCTTCACCATCCGTACTGCACACGTAAGTTAATGTTAGTTGCACGACAGTCAAAATTAGATTTTACTTATCAGAGCTGAAATTTAGCCCAATTAAATGCAGAACCAAAATGTAATTTTATGGGTTTTTTTTTGTTGGGCGACTGAACTAAGACCATCAACTTACTTCAGAACCCAGTTTAGATTTTACTTATCAGAGCTGAAATTTAGCCCAATTAAATGCAGAACCAAAATGTAATTTTATGGGTTTTTTTTGTTGGGCGACTGAACTAAGACCATCAACTTACTTCAGAACCCAGTTTACTCACAGGTAGATGCTTGGATTGGAACCCAAGATCTATTTGTAACAGACAATTTTTTTGTCAATAGACAGTAGAAAGGTTATGCCATGAGATGAAAGGCATTTTTTGTTTAGAATTTATACGGGCGAGTGGCGTGGCATCAACTTGCGAGGACACGGCCTCCAAAAAGGTGTTAGAGTAGAAAGGGGTGTGCTTTTTACACGCTTTTTATTAACTCACTGTCTGTTGTTATTGTCATATCCTCAAATCTTGTAACTCAATTTTAACCCACTTCCCAATGTGGTATCGACTGCAAATTTGTTATACTTATGTCATACTGATGACAATACTATATTATATCGTAAAAAAGAAAAAAACTATTTTAAAACATTCTTTTTTATATGTTATGTTTCGGCTTGGCTCGAATTGCCTACGATAAACTGACGTTGGCTGGAAATTACCACGGTCCCTTACGTCATGGCAAGCTTCGGGGCCACTTCCTGGAGTTCTTTTATTACTGGTACGGTACATTTCATTAAAGTGTGTTTAAAAAAAACTTTTTAAAATATTACTTATTTCCAGATTCTCTTGCATCTCTACAGCTACACTGGGCTGCTTCATGTGGAAAATGTAGGTGCATCGGTAAAAAGGAAAAGAACTGTGCGCATAACAGGGCATCCAACAAGCGAACTGGCCGGCGATGTCTCTTCAATGCTTTAAGACGGAATTTGTTTGCAAAGAAATGCGAAGCTCAAGTGCGATGAGAAAAAGAAACGAAAGAAAAGAAAACCTCCCGACGAATAAATTAGACCGACTCCAGCCTCCAACAACGGAATCCGTATGCTCGCTGGCAACTTGTTCCCCCGTAGCGTGCCCGATGCCAGGAAACGTGCCGCTTAGAAAAGTAGGTCAAGCAGATGTTGGGGGAGAGAAAAAAAATACTTCTGCAGCTGTGCAGTCGAGACACACACGTGCAAACTCCCCTCCCCCCCGCACACAACGGCACGTTCAGTGACATCGCCAAACGAAACTTTGAAAAGGTTGCGTTGCCAGGGATTGTTGCCCTCCGTTACATCCCCCCCCCACCGAAAACTGTGCCATCAGAGTCGAGGGCACGAGGATAAGAGAGGGCATCCGTCTCAAGGAACTTCCCTGAAATACCGCTCAAAGTTGCGTGGGAACTACCGTGAAAGAAATGCCACAAAACTAACGGTGTCTCTTTTTGGGAGTGTCTTTGCTGCGGAGACCACCCCAAAGACCTTCCCCTCTTCTCTCCGCCTATGACCGGACTCTACCAATTACTTAGCGAGACGTTGACTACCTCGCCTGGTACACAGGAGGTCGTGGGTTCAATTCTGATCCTGGTGCCTGTATATTTGGAGTTTGCATGTTCTTCCCGTGGTCGTGTGGATTTTTCTCCGGGACCTTCGATTTTTCTCTCCACATTTGGAATCAAAATCACAATTTTAGAGCATTTGGCTGCGATCAATTTCCACGTGATGAGACCGCTTCATTGGTTGAGCTATCAATTGTGGCCAGGTCGCTTCTGAAAAAGAGCTAAAAAGCTCAGTCAGTGGGCCTTACCTGGTAAAATAAAAAATAGTTTCATCAGAGTAATTTCGTATTTATCTTTCTGTATTTGTCTTTTCACCGTCAACCAGGCTGGCAAGAAATCCCCAAGACGTCGCTCGAAGCGACAGTGGCCGATCCTCAAGACAAACGATTGGGACTGGCGCCTCCCAAGGCGGACGATCCACCATGGGGAGATGGAGGAATGAAATCAGCGTGTGCACAACTGCTAGACGGGGACTGTCGGATCACGAGACCGCGAGAGATGCCGACGAGTTTGGGGAAGGGCTTCATCCAGCAATGAATTGATCGTAGCTGATAATGACAATGGGTGCCTGATATTCGAACCAAACACCCCTAAAACAGTGCTGGCTCAGAGTTCTGACACGAAGTGCCAAGTCACCTCATGCCAGGGTAGTTCAAACAGTTCCATGCAAGGCAGTCGCAGCTGTGGGTGCCGACAAAAACGCCAGACACGCAGCTCGCATAAACATTATGCAGGGGAGCCGCCATGAATCAACTGCATGCAAATGAATCCGATTTGAGGCTTTCATTTTATGTGCTGCCAAACATTTGAAGAACAATATTTCGTCAAGGCACTGTTCTTTGAAGTGAAGTTTTATTTTTTATTTTACTTTTAACAGGCTAAAGTACCCTCTTCCAAGACGTTTGTGCAGCGTGGAGGCGGCCAAATAACTTCGAGAGGAGGTCTCTGAAGCTCTCTCTGCTGCAGTATTTTTACATGCTAATTGTAATGTTTTTGCATCGCTCAGTCGCCCTGCTAGGTCTCCCTTGCGATAAATTTTAAACTACATCAGAGGTCTCGAATGTTCTTTGTGTAAAGAACGATATGAATGAGTGGTCAATGATCGGTCGCACTCATTGCACACAGAGTGCTTGCCACAAATAAACCGTGATACCTTGCTGATCTCGTCATGGAGCATAAAACATCACGCAAACTCCGGTCATCCTCGCAGTGACTTTTCTCCAGCCAGCCAACAAAGACGGTCCCCGCATCGCGCGCTTTCCAAAGTGCTTCTGCAGCCGTCTGGAACGCTCGTCCTTCCGATATGAGGAAGCCATTGGAGCCATGCACTTTTAAATCACCTGAGTTGAAAACCAATCTCTTTAGAACTGATTATTGTATTCAGTCGTCCTTCCTCCGCACCTCCGATTAGCACGGTTGGCTACGTATGGTGCGAAAGAAGTGCAACATACGTACAATAATAAAACAAGGCCCATCGAAAACGGAATTGTTCCGGTGTTATTTCGAGTCTGTTTGCACGATCAAGTATGGCTGTTGTCTGCATGGTGTTTTGAAGATGCAACCCGAAGGAAGACAACACCTGAAGCTTCATTCGTGAGGACCCTAAACTTAACCAATATAGTTCAGCACAATAGCAGCGGCAGCGCGAGGCACACAAGCAAATCAAGCAAAGGCTGTGGGCAGCTCAAGGGGCCCCTGATTCATGCATCAATGAGCTCAAATTCAGGTCCTAATTAACATAACAAGCTAATTATCATAAACAAACCTATCAGTCTCTTTCATCTCTCATCTCTATTGTTCGTCTATATTTCCTTTACCTCACTCCATTTCCTATCTCTCTCTAGTCATCTCAATCGGATGTTGTAAAATGAACGGTGGGATTCATGCCCGCTACCAGAGCGCCCTCTCGCAGTGAATGACAGCCAGCTCGAGTTCCCCTGGAACGCACCCAAAGATGGATGAAGCTTGCCAATTTCAGTGTTCTCCACTAATTTTCAGAGGGGGGGGGGGGGGGGGCACTTTCGTCGATAAGACATCACCAATGTGAGCGCCGCACGTCAGGGGGTGCACGAAAAGTCGTCAGGGGCTGCACGAAAGGCCACTAGGTGCCGTCAGTGGTCCACGGACCTTGCAATGAAGAACGCTGTGCTCAAGTGCATCAGGACACGGTGGGAGCGTGGTGGGAGCGTGGTGGGAACATGGTGGGAGCGCGGTGGTGGTAGGAGCGTGGTGGGAGCGTGGTGGGAACATGGTGGGAGCGCATTGGTGGTGGGAGCGCATTGGTGGTGGGAGCGTGGTGGTGGTGGGAGCGTGGTGGGAGCGTGGTGGGAACATGGTGGGAGCGCATTGGTGGTGGGAGCGCATTGGTGGTGGGAGCGTGGTGGTGGTGGGAGCGTGGTGGGAGCGTGGTGGGAGCGCGGTGGTGGTGGGAGCGTGGTGGGAGCGTGGTGGGAGCGTGGTGGGAGCGCGGTGGCGGTGGGAGCGTGGTGGGAGCGTGGTGGGAGCGTGGTGGGAACATGGTGGGAGCGTGGTGGGAGCGTGGTGGTGGTGGGAGCGTGGTGGGAGCGTGGTGGTGGAAGCGTGGTGGGAGCGTGGTGGGAACATGGTGAGTGCGTGGTGGGAGCGCGGTGGTGGAAGCGTGGTGGGAGCATGGTGGGAGCGTGGTGGTGGTGGGAGCGTGGTGGGAGCGTGGTGGGAACATGGTGAGTGCGTGGTGGGAGCGTGGTGGTGGAAGCATGGTGGGAGCATGGTGGGAGCATGGTGGGAGCATGGTGGTGGGACATGGAGGGAGCGTGGTGGGAGCATAGTGGGATAGTGGTGGGAACGTGGTGTGAGCGTGGTGGTGGGAGCATGGTGGGAGCATGGTGGGAGCGTGGTGGGAGCATGGTGGGAGCGTGGTGGTGGTGGTAGCGTGGTGGGAGCGTGATGGGAGCGTGGTGGGAGCGTGGTAGGAGCATAGTGGGAGCATGGTGGGAGCGTGGTGGTGGGAGCGTGGTGGGAGTAGGTGGCACCTCCCGTCAATTCAACGGAGCACCTTCACTCCCGCTGGTGGCTGACCTGTCATTGGGACTTGGAGGTCAATCTTGATGTCAAAGTCATGGGCCCTGAAGAGGTCGTCAGATTCATCTCCATGAGCCCTGGCACCCGAGGAATCCTTGGCTCCGCCCCCCGACCCAGCCTCCCGTTGTAGGAGTAACTGAAAGAGAAACACGATAAACTTCACGTATCTTAGAGTGTAGTTTTTCCGCCGGGCGATCCACTCTTGATTTTTGGGTGAGGTTTAGTAAAGATCTAGCCACGCTTAATGCCGTAACATCCTCCACCACCCAACACAGCCAAACTAAATGAGAATGTGGATCCAATTGCTAAAGTTTGTTGTGAGAATCGTTCTTAAACTTCCCGGCGAGCTGAAACGATAATATTTAGCACCTTAAAACGCTTGTTTCAGGGACAAATTAATTTTGATTGGCTGTGTAGGATGAAGGAAGGTTTTGAAGGACATTAAATTAGGTCAGAACATTCCTTGGTCTAACCAAAAAAATATTATGAACAATGAATATTTTACAAAACGAGCTCGACCATGAGTTTTTGGTTCGTAACCGGGTGTTGTTCGGCACGATGTCCGACGTTTTGCTCAACGTGCTGGAAGCTTCCTCAAGAATTGTTGCTCCCAGCACGTGGAACGACATGTGCGAGGAAACCGGAGTACCCGGAGAAAAGCCACGAGCGCGAGGGGGATAATACTCAATCACCGCATGGATGGAACGGTTGGAAATCGATCCACCTGCTCTCCTGTCATCATACCCTAGCAAGCCAGACTTGGATGCCCACGGCGAAGAGAGCTTCACCAATTTGTGTGAGCCACCGACCCCTGGCCTCCCCACAGTGCTGTATCGCAGGCGAGCAGCACAGCCGCCAGGGACATAATATTTCCTTGCAAATGCCCGGCTGTTATATATATAGGGGAATGGAAGGGACGTTGGAGAGCTAAGCAAGGGGAGAGGAGGAGGATGCAGGAGGGTGGAGAAGCGTATTTACGTCCAGTGGAGGAGGGTCATAAAGTTACAACAAGTTACGACAACCAACAAAACACAATCGAGTGCAAAGCATAGGAAAGGAAAGCAAAAGACGATAGGGAAGAGAAATGGGCATCTGGCAAAAACCAGAGTGCAGAAATGGAATCGGGTTACAAGCGATTTAATAAAAGGGGACCATATTTTAGTGTGCACTGCCACCGATCCCGGTGGCAAGAGGCCCCGCGCGCACGTCCTGCTTAAGGAGAGAGATCACGCATCGACTCACCGCTCGCCCAATCTCGATCGGATTGTCTGACTCCAGCTGTCCGTACTTGGCGTTGAGCTGAGCCCGGATCGCGGCCTGCACGGCTGGATCACGCGCCTGTAGGCAGAGCGTCGTGTCAACAGGGCAGCGCGGTGCACTACGATGAGCGTGGTATTATTGTTTACAATACCGTTCGACGCAACGTGTTTATGTGATGAATGTCGCGGTATATCAGTTTTCTGTATTTTGTTTCACACATTTATCGTGTTATTTTTCTGCTTTGATGTACTTCAAGTACTAACGTATTGTTTAAAAGTTAAGCAACTGCACTTCACTCAATATAAGCCTACGAACTCCGGTCATCCTGGCAGTGGCTTTTGGGTCGCCATCGAAGAAAGATGGTCACTGCATCACGCGCTTTCAGATGCACTTCTGCGGCCATCTGGAATGGCCTTCCTTCCGATATTATGAAGTCACTGGAGCTATGCAGTTTTAAATCATCTAGATTGAAAACGAATTTCTGTAGAACTGCTTTTGTGCATCTTCTTGGTTCTTTCGGTAAAGTCACGTAGAAGGGAAGTAATAAAATAATAAAAATAAAACATAATAAAATAATTCTCACAACGTTTCGGCCACAATAAAGACCAGGTCTTCACCTGAGGACGGCTGCTTGCGTTGTGGCCGAAACGTCGTGAGAATTATTTTATTATGTTTTATTTTTATTATTTTATTACTTCCCTTCTACGTGACTTTACCGAAAGAACCAATAAGATGAATCCCTGCAGTCACGAAAGCTTTAAATCGAAATTTGCTTTCGTGCGATAAGCACTGTTAGCTACGTACGGTCTGGCAAATTGTAATTCTGTCTTTGGCGCTTTAACTTCTGGTTTCCCTCCTGGTTCCGTCCTGGGGGGCCCTACTAGTCTGCCTCTACATGGCTCCACTTGGTCCAATTTTTCTGCCGATTCGGTATCAACTACTGTGCCGATTAGCTTGGTGGTTTATGTACGGTGTGAAAGAAGTTCAACATACTACATACTGACACGTCCTCCATATATATGAAAGTGTTATTGGCCAATTAACGAATGCTTATATGCTGTCATAAAATGATTATGTTATATAATCACCCAGCCGTTAATTACTCTTGAATGTTTTACAAGCACTAATGGAATGGATAGTTTCTATGTTGTACACCATCCCACAGGTGTTTGGATCTTCTCGATTGGTTATTCACTAAAATATTTAAGATAACTGAATAAAAATCTGAAAAAATCTGGATACAAATGAGAGAATGGAAACAAAAATGGAGAGAAAAATCCGCTCACTTGACGTGGCCTCCCAGCGATTTAAACATTCCCACAGTGAATGAATAACACGTGGAAAACACGTTTTGTTCGTGACAATGACACAAGAAGCAAGATCGTGTCTCTCAAGTGGGGATTAAAACTCCAGTGACCGATGGACCAAGAGTACTGCATTTAAAGGATGACCGACGGTGCATAACGATAACATAGATTAATTAATTTAATCGCTTTAGTCATTGCCTGTTCATACACCTTCAATCACCTCCTGGCTGTGTTTTCGGGGTTGCTCTGCACGGCTCTCCGATGTGTTCTCGCGTTGTGCCGTGCATCATTGGGCACGCCGTCTGACGTTCCGCTCCACATTCTGGGAGCTTCTCTTACGCCAAAGAAGCTCCCGGCGGTGTGGAACGAAACGTCGGGACATCGTGCCAAAAAACTCACGGCACATCGTCCAAAACGCATCCGGAGAGGGCCATCAATCGGCCTCTTCTGGTAAAATGAACGACGAAGCGGCGCCGAATGGAAAGCCAGGGAATAAAAAACTCACGGGGCCGAGTCAATGATGCATGAGCGGAGGGCTGCTACGCACCACAAAAGCCCTGGGTGTTTGTCCCAAGGTCATTGCTCACTGCCTGGCCCTCGCTGTGTGTTTTTCTCAGCTTGGTGCAGTGCTTACATTGGACACCATGGTGGGCTTGCACTGCCTCCGAGTGAACGGGTCCATTTTCTGGTTCTTCATGTTTACAACCTCTGCCTGTTGAATTCGACGCACGCCATCATTATTGCGGGGAAGGAAAAAAAACACACAGTTGCTATGTTGTTGTCTCGACGTGGGCTTCCAAAAGACCCCACAAAAGATTTAGTTGCCCGAGTTCATTGGCCCAGATTTTCTTTACGTGTCAAAGGTATCTGCGTACTCGTGCAAGCAATCGCTCTCTCAGAACGAATCTCTGTCAATGCCCCCCGCCGAGATGAGACACTTTAATTGCATATTGTACGTTTTGAGACGTGTTTTCTTCATGACGTATTTATATTTTAACATTGCGAAGTATTTACACGTTACACAATACCATTCATATTTAATCACCGGTGGCTACCCAAATTGGAACCCACGACCTCAACAGCACCGGCTCAGTGCTCTGACCACTGCACCACCCAGCCATCTCTAAGGCACATTGCGGTAGATGTAGAAGCTCCAGTGGTTGCAGGTATCACGTGAACAAATTACACACAATGGCATAGCAAATTATATAAATGATATTCATTAACGCGTCATTACATGCCTATTCGCCATACCTGCATGGCTTTTTCCGACTCCACAATGTTCCACTCTCGATTCCTTTGGTTGATATAGCTGCAGACAATCATGCATTGGTTACAATATTTTGTTAAGACAAATTTCACGTGTGTACTGAAAGGTCTTAAAATGTGGTATGTGTGTAATATGGTGGATAGCCGAGTGAGTGAATGAGTGAGCAAGTGAATGAGAATGAGCGACTGACTGAGCAAGTGAGCGAGAAAGAGAGTGAGCGGGTGAGTGAGCGGGTGAGTGAGACAAATTAAGAGAGTGAGCGAGTAAACTGAGTGAGCAAGCGAGTGAGCTAGAGAGCGAGCGAGCGACTAAATGAGTGAGTGACTGAGCAAGTGAGTGAGCAAGTGACTGAGCAAGCGAGTGACTGAGCAGGTGAGTGAGCGGGTGAGTGGCAGGTGAGTCAGCGAGTGAGTAAGCAGGTAAGTGAGCGGGTGAGTGAGACAGTGAGAGAATGAGCGAGGGAATGCATATGAATGAGTGAGCGAGAAAGAAAGTGAGTGAGCGGGTGAGTGAGAGAGTGAGTGAGCGGGTGAGTGAGCGAGTGAGTGAGCGGGTGAGTGAGCAGGTGAGTGAGACAGTGAGAGAGTGAGCGAGTAGACTGAGTGAGCAAGCGAGTGAGCTAGAGCGAGCAAGTGGCTGAATGAGTGAGTGACTGAGCAAGTGAGTGAGTGACTGAGCAAGCGAGTGAGTGAGCGAGTGACTGAGCAGGTGAGTGAGCGGATGAGTGAGTGGGTGAGTAAGCAGGTGAGTGAGCGGGTGAGTAAGCAGGTGAGTGAGCGGGTGAGTGAGAGAGTGAGTGAGCGGGTGAGTGAGCGGTTGAGTAAGCAGGTGAGTGAGCGGGTGAGTGAGCGGGTGAGTGAGCGGGTGAGTGAGACAGTGAGAGAGTGAGCGAGTGACTGAATGAGTGAGTGACTGAGCAAGTGAGTGAGTGACTGAGCAAGCGAGTGAGTGAGCGAGTGACTGAGCAGGTGAGTGAGCGGGTGAGTGAGTGAAAGTGCGAGCGAATGACCGAGTGAGTGGGTGCTCGAGCGAGCAGCAGTGAGCGAGCGAGTGACTGAGCGAGCGAGCGGACCTGATGGCGGAGATGTTCTTTGTGCGAATGCGATCGAGGGCCTCCGCTCGCTCCTCCAGTTCGTTCATCTTGTCCTGGATCTCGCGAGCGCGGTCCTCGTTTCCACCCTCCTCCGCCATCGCCTAAACCGTCAAAGCGCACCGCACGCCAGTCGCCAAATCAAGGACCGCCGGCCACTTTACCAAACCATTTACAGACACAACAGTCCCCCAAGATCGTCACACGCCATTTCACCAGATCAGTAACGGTCACAACAAATTATTTCCCCCTTGCAACATCGACGGTCACCCCATTCAGAAAATGTGAACCGCCGCAACAATCAAAAAAGTGTCAGGCTGTCACACAATTTTACAAAGTTCTCTGGGCCCCATTCACGAAAACCGTTTAAACTGTAACAACGTTACCAAACTGATTACCAAACCGTTAACTGCTGCAACCTTAACAGCTCTCTGTTGCACGCTGCAATGCATTGTGGAGGAGGTTAATGTGCATCGTGCATAAATCATCGCGCGCAACTTTCCAGGCTACGAAACATCAAATAGCAGGCAGCGAGCAAGTAGATTAGACTACTGGCTGATGACTCCCCCCCCCCCCCCGAAGTAAAGTATTGACACTCGAGGAAGTGTCATTTGGTAAACAATATATATTGTAGACTATATATATTAAATTCAAGAAAAGTATGAACCCTTATCCATTTTACTTTCAGTAATGCTGTTTGCTTTTGGCAACTTGGTAATTTGGGCCTTAAGTCCTGCACTCAACAACTTATGATGATGATGATGATGAAAAACTTAAATATATAGTGTGCCAGCACCATGGACAACATTTTCCAAATTTGAAAAAAATTACTCGGCAATGACTTAATTTGTAGACACGAAGCAATCGTCACCCCCCTGATGCGAAAACTTGGCAGGACTCTTCATAAAAACGAGACTTGCCGAGTCTTTCCCGGGTAACCGGCCGTGATGACAACAATAACAAATGACGTAAATACCTTATCCTTCATCAGCTCAGTTTTCTTCATGGCGTAGTTGGCAGGGTTTTTCCTGAACTTATCCTTTTCTTGGACGATCTGCGATGCGTCAAACACGTGGGAAAACACAACACAACTGGCAAATCACAATGCTCTCACTGCAACAATCGGTATTAAAAGCGTGCAAACTTTTAACCGGCTGCACAACTGGTTACATTTACAAGATCAGCAAGGAAATATGTTTTTATGACACATGCCTTAAATATGCTCTCAATAGCATCCCTACGATAATGTACACTGACGAGGCCCTCTCCATGCCATGCCGGTCTTGGTGGTTGTTTGACCATACTTCACCACTCTGGTCAGTGCGGGTTGGTGAAGTTCACAATAATGCTATGCAAAGAGAATCAGTGTCCCCCAATTGGATTGGAGCACAGGATAGTCTTCATGTCTATCGGCAGTTCCAACCTAGTGGTTGAAACATCTGCATGACAACCAATGTCTCTGTATCCCAGAAACCAAAACTCGCCGCTACAATGCTCAACTGACGGCCAATGCAGCACCCGCCACGTCCCCATGCCCCCTCCCCCTCACTTCAATAATCTTAGCCACACTAATCAGGTACGAGGGGAAGTTTTCCCCCTGGGAATTGTCAATGCTACGTTTCTACTTCAAGCGTGCCCAGTCGCCTGTTGTCTTTGAGTAGTTCTGAGCGTGCACAGTCAACGCATGAAGTATTAGCGTTATCAAAGTTTAGCGTAAATTGACCCTTTCCCGTACCGAGACGTCTGCAAGTTGCAGGGTGGGTCCCGTTCACCACCAAATCTGGTAACGAGCAAGCAGTTAGCATTAATTTTATTTAGAGGCATAGTGCCGCTCTTTTTAAAGACATTGTACTCACCGCTGAGAACCGTGGCGACACGACCGCACTCCACGATAGGGGGCGCCAAACTGTTTACTTCCGTACACGTACGTCATCGTACATCGGAATGGAATCGGAAGAAAACTGATGACGTACACGTACGTCATCGGAATGGGTAAGGGCTAAAGTGCGGTCTGCCAAACGCATTTGAGAAGCGGTTCCCAGTCGCCGTTGTGCGCACGGAGAGGGGGGGGGGGTAGGGGGGGGATACGTGAACATGAGGGCCATGCACTCACGTGCTCCACGTCCTGGTCGTTGAACTTGTAATCGTGGGCCACCTTGATGTCCTGACGCTTCTTATTGATTTCGTCCAGGGTCGGCAGCTGAAGCCCTCCCAGCATCATCTGAGTGAAACCGGGCGGAGCAATGCATTTTCAGACGATGCATCGGCGTTCGGCCCGTAAATACGCTCCGCACTAAACAACGCCTTTCGCTTTGAGGGGGATAATGCTGCCATGGTATAATGGGAAGCATACTGGACTTGAGATCCAGAGGGCAGTTTAACGCGTAGGTTTTCGCGACCAATATTATCCGTAATAAAGATTTTTTAGGGTTAGATGGCGTAAATACAAATGTGTTATCCCACCACCACCCAACACAGCCAATTACACAAATAAGTACCTGGTGCGATGTTTACACACTGCACAAGGTACTCATTTGAGGCTGAGTCCACCTAGGGGATGCCCAGGACCGGATAAGATAATCGTCACTAGTGTTGTCAGTGAGCGAGAATTGAACTCGGGTCGCCGGGAACATAGCGAACTGCGCTAACCGCTGCACTACCGCTCCCTAAACTCTCCATCAATATATTCACACACACACACGTGTGCGCGTGCACGGGCAGCGGCCGGCGAAGGGCCTCACACATCAAGAGTCTCCTACAGCCGAGTGGCGCACACAGCGCCGCCGCCGCCTTACCGCTTCCTTCCACTTCTGGAACTCGTTGTCGGTGATGTCCTGATTGGAGACGAACTCGAGCCGGAATACGCGCTCCTGGTTGCCGTGGCTGGGAGGAGACAACCGGCACAACGCACGCAAGGCCTCTAGGTGTTGGTGTGCTCCGATACACGTGTACACACGTACAGCGTCCTTCACTGTGTCCAATCACTGCTGGATGAGGGCCCTCCCCATGTCGGCCGTACTCCACCAAGCCGGTCAGTGCGGTTTGGTGACGATACGGAGCGTAGATGTGGGAGAAGCGCAGTACAGGAATGGATTGTTCTGCATTGCCCTCCGCTTGCAACGGACGTTTTATACACGGTGGTAACCCATTCATGCGCTATCCAGGCTCAAACCGGCTTAGCTTCCGAGATCTGACGAGATCGGGAGGGACATTCAATTCAATGCACCTCATGCCAGGGGGCCTCCATTTTACATGTCCTGCAAAGAATTTTGAGCTGGAATGTCTCGAAGCGGCAATTTTTTTTTTAAACACGATGCTTTATTGATGCAGGTCGTTGGGGTAACCGGGCTGAGGCCATCAACTCGCTACACCTGAAAACCTGGAGTTTAATTGGGGGCGAGACGTTTAATCTAATGCTGTGCGAGACACAAACACGGCAAGCCTCACCGTAACCGGAGGCCCTTGTTAGTGCGTGTCGTCCCCAGCTGGTAGATCTTCCCCGTCTCCATCATGCCCGTCACCTCCGCCACCTGCTCGCAACCGGCACCCACCCAAGGGAAAACGAGACCATGTCATTTCGCTCAGAAAGGGAGAAGCGCACAGACGCTGCTGATAATGTGGTTAAATAACAAAATGTAAATTTCGATTTAAAGCTTTCGTGACTGCAGCGATTCATCTTCTTGGTTCTTTCGGTAAAGTCACGTAGAAGGGAAATAATAAAATAATAAAAATATAAAACAATTAAATTCTCATGACGTTTGGACTGCAACACAAGCAATCATCATCATGTGTGAAATCCACAACAAGAAAATTTGAAAAAAGTGGCAGTTTTTTTCTTAAAGAAAATGTTATTGTTGTATATTTTTAATATTTTATTATTTCCCTTCTACGTGAATTTACCGAAATAATCAAGAATATGAATCCCTGCAGTCACGAAAGCTTTAAATCAAAAGTAACTAGCTTGTTAGGGATACCTCAGAAGATGGCAATTATTTAAAATATTGACGTTCATTTTTTTTTATTCACTTGCAGTTACTAGCTAGTTAGGATACCTCACAAAATGGACAATTTGTTAAAATATTAACGTTCATTATTCACACATTTATTCCTCAGAACCATGTTTGGGCCAGGCAATGGGGCACCACACTCGGTTGAAACAAAATTCAACAAGGGGTCAACACAGTAGCCAAAAAAAAAAGGTTGAGAACCACAGCTCTCGATGGATGCGAGCGAGCGAGCGGTGGCAAGTGACTGTGCGACGCACCCGGTACACGGGCTTGGCGTTGTTGTTGCCGATGCCAATGCGGACGAAGCAGCCGATGGCCGTGCGCTCGAAGAACGGCATGTGGCACCAGCGCTCCATCTTGTGCCGCGACAGCCGGATCTGGTTGAGCTCGTCCTTGGATGACACCAGCGTCGTCTTGGGCGCCGACTCCTCCTTCCTGCGGCAAGGATCATCACCATCACCGCTGTCATCATCATCGTCATAATCATCATCCGCTGTGATCTATCCACTGTCGGATGAAGGCATTCCCACGACTCTAACGACCCTGGCTTGCAGGTGGATGGGTAGCCTGAGGGGCATTTCAAGACCCGTGCCAGAACACCGAGCCAGCACCGATCGGGGTCTTGGATTCGAATGTTACGCTCCCATCATCGCCATCGTCATCAGCTGTGACCAATCCACTGCTGGATGTACGGTATAGATTTCAGCATACATGGCTGGCTCCTTAATAAGGGGGGGGAAGCTTTTGATTGGTTCTTATTAATAGGCTTTTAGTGATGTTAACGCACTGCCTCAAATATGCGGTAGCAGAATTCCATTCGAGGGCGGACCAAAGACGTGTGGAGTCGTTAGGAGTTGGCGCTCGTTCAGGGAGGGCACGCGCACGCAGAAGAAACCCAACGACTTACTCTTCCTCCTCATCGGAGGAGGACGACGAGCAGGAGCTTTGGTCGCTCTTCTCGCTCGCCTTGTCATCCTCCTCTTCCTCCTCCTCCTCCTCGTCATCGTCAGAGTACACGTCGCTCGCGTTTAGACGCTGCTTCCGTGCCAGAAGCTCCGCTGCAATTGGTCAAAATAAAACAATGACGGACGACAGTCCTTCGGTATCAAACAAAGATGGGTAGACAATATATCACCTTCATATATCAGTCTCTCCACACGCAAGGCCTTCTGGGAGTGGATTATTTCAGCAGCATTGATTCAGTACAAGCAAACACTGGACCTTTGTCGGCACAGTGTGTCTTATCAGCAAAGTCAAGCTTGCTTGAATCAATGCTGGTGAACTGCCAGTTGTTATCGAGAAGGATTCCCTCTCTTTAAGATTCAGGTCTTGGTTTGACATTAAATTACAATCAATCGGGTCATTGTGGAGAATATAAATAACAAATAAAAAAAGTTCCTTCCGACGATGAGTTCGCACAAGTGAATGTATGCAGAATCTCCAAACATAAGAGAATAGATAAGACTCCCTCATCCCAAAGGAATAATCATGAGTTAACATGACCCTCGACTGGTACTTGAACTCACGCACTTCCCACTCTGAGTTAAGCTCCGGATGGTGCAGATAGATGTAGAGCTGGGGATATCCAATTATTTGAGTAATTTATGATACCAGCTTGGAGTCTGTAATATGAACTGTACTCGGTCATTGTGGAATACCGTAGTTTCATTCATGGAGGTGAGAAGTCACACATGCAACAACGGAGCAATGGTGAAAGAAAGGGTGGTGAGCGATGCCAATTGAAGAGTGTGGGCTCAGACAATTCATTGAAGTGACATCATAAAAAGTGATATAATGCTAGTTTTGAAGTTTTCCTGACTGCAGGGATCCATACTTTTTGGTTCTTTCGGTAAAGTCACGTAGGTAGAAAATAAAATAAATCACGAGTTTCTGATGATGATTGCTTGTGTTGCAATCGAAATGTCGTGATTTAATTTATTTTATACCTACGTGACTTTACCGAAAGAACCAAAGAGTATGATATCATGCTACTCTTGAACAACTGCCATGCCTCACGTGCAGCTTAAAGTCACAAGCCATCAGGATCACCGTCAGCCAGTCAATCCACTGCCGAAGGCAAACTATCACTGACCCTAAATTTCGATTTAAAGCTTTCGTGACTGCAGGTATTCATATTCTTGGTTTTTTCGGTAAAGTCACGTAGAAGGGAAATAATAAAATAATAAAAATAAAACAATAAAATTCTCACGACGTTTCGATTGCAACACATGCAATCATCATCAGGTGTGAAAACCACAGCAAGAAAATAAAAAAAAAACGTCGTGAGAATTTTATTTTTATTATATTATTATTTCCCTTCTACGTGACCCTTTAAAACTGCAAAGGGGCGCAGAGCAGCGCACACTCTCGTGCGGCTGTGCATGGCTGCATCTACTAACAACTGGCAGGCTTTGGCCTGGTCGGCATCGGGTTGCCCTGGCAAGATCCAAAGTGTCCACACGGGCAGTGGGGGTTGTGGTGAGATGGGGGCAGAGAGGGGTTAGGCAGAGGAAGGTGTGTGGTCACCCACCAGTCTTGTTTTTCTTCTTTTCGCGCTCGGCTTTGAGCTCCTCCATGGCCTGGGACTTCTTGTCGAGTTTCTCGTCCCGCTTTGAGCGCCGCTCCTTGCTGTGCGACATCACCTGCCCAAGGCAACGCCGATGCCAAATCCTCAGTCACCGTCAGTCACGGGGGACGCGTTCGCACGTTCGTTCCGTTTCGCCACCGGCTCACGTGGCACCGGCGGTAGTCGCACGTTCACCGCTTGTTGCAGAGGTTCACGGTTCAACTAGAGAGGCCGCCCTGATTATTACTGCGGCTGCAATAACCGTACATGGTGAGTGCCGTATACTTCACATCGTGCGTTAAAGCCCCCCTGACTTAATTCGCAAAGAGTAGACCATCGTGTGTGCCGGCATCACGGTCAAAGTTTTCTTCGTTAGAAAATTACACCGCACTTTTTTTTCAATTGGAATTAGACAAAACAGTAATCATTGCACCAGGTCAATGTTGCAAATGACGACTATTCTGGTCTCTTGGCAATTCTCACCGACACAAAATAAACTTGAAAAACAACTACGATAAAAACATTTGTTAAAAAAAAAATTCCTGGCACTGTCCATGCATTTGTGCAGGATCCACAGCCGGGGTGGGGGGTGGGTAGGGGGTTGGGGGGTTGGTAGGCGTGAGATCAGTGTGACGTCATCATGCAGATGTACGTGGTAATGTCACCACCGCGTGCCAGCCAGCCAGCCAGCAAAACATTTTGCAATCTCGTCAGATAGATAATTTTTCTGCCGTCTCACCTTTACGGGTGTCTCCTGCACCTTGCTCTGCTTCTCCCTGTGCTCCCGGTCATGCTCGTGCTTCTTTCGTTTCTCCTTCTTCTTTCTCGCTTTCAGTTTCTTCTCGATCTCGAATCTGCGGCGTTAATCGTTTACGAGTCGTGCATCCGAAATGGATTTTTTAAAACACGGCGCAAAGACGCTGTATTGAACCGAATTTCAGGATCGCAACGGCTCGGACCGGCTAGTGGGCTTCAAGAAATGTGCCCAACAGATTCTGAACAATGACCCCACCACCACATTGCTCGGTTTCACCAACACACACGCTCATCAGCAACGACACCACCCGACTGGCCATCTTCAATTTTCCATGGACACAGTGGCCAAAGCTTGGCTGGATCTACGCACAAGCCATGGAAGATACCTGATGCACAAGTGAAAAATCAAACTCACTCCTGCGCGTGATTGCCGCGATGAACATCAAACCACGGACGCATAAATTCGCACTATGCCCAATAAATATTTGAAGGCGGTGGGTGAATGAATGGGTAGCTATATCTGCAATTCACTAACTCTCATACAAAGCAATTGAAGGGCTAAATCACTTAGAACTGAATCGCTAATAGTTGGTATTTCTTTTCCATACAAAATCACCATCATCAGCCACACATGAAGCAAATTAGAGGAAACAATGTTACAATGTCTCCCTGCTGACATGAGCCTGGGGCGGTGCCAGTGGTGTAAATTTCATATTATCATGATGAGGGCCAGTCTCTCCGTTAAAGAAAGCAATTTAAAATGTAGGCTTTCGCGATCAATATTGTCCATAAGAGGTTTTTGTGTTAGATCGTTTCAATATAAGCGTCGTTAAACCAGCCACCACCTGCCACAGCCAATTAGTAAGGTTTGTCACGAAACAAAACATGGCAATTCGTTATTAGTACAGCACATCGGTGTGTTGGAGAGTAAATCCACGGCATTCACAATTTGAGTATGACATTTAGCTGCTAACTACATCCAGCATCATTTTCCAGAATTCTCCAACATCAGTGTGCTGTACAAGTAAAGAATTAGCATGTTTTGTTCACGTGACACACCTTACTAATTGGCTGTGTTGGGTGGTGGCAGATTTAACGGCACATTTATATTTACGCGATCTAACCCAAAAAAAAATCTATTTTGGAAGAGAGCAATGTTGAAGTCCCATGGTGGTAACAATTTTATTGGGCCTGAAAGAATGTTGGTCTGAGTCAATCTCTAATAATGCTGCTTTGAAAATTACAGCCTTATAATTGTGAGTCGAGTGATTTAAACAGTGCCAACATGTCAGATACAAACAAAACCCCAAACTAAAGGATTACCAAAACGAGTAGGTAAAATATAGTAAATTAGCGAGTAATCACAAGCCAATCGCTCCATTAAATGTGAGGTCATGCTATTTCAAACAACAATTCTGCATTTTGATAGTTTTTGCATTGCTCTTCTCTGCACCACTTTTGGTTCTTGAGTCATAAGCGGAATGACAAACAACTTTCATGATGAGTACAATGGATGTAGTGGCATAGTTGTCTCGTGTGCAGGCGGTGTAACGGAGGACAAGGCACCGGCTACGTATATACAGAAACTATCGTGTTTTTGTATTGTTTGTTGTTGTAACGTTCTGACCCGCTCCGACTGGATATCTGTGAAAAAGTTTTATAGCTCATTGGATTCTGACTATGACTTATATTTAACTTCTTTCGCACCGTACGTAGCCAACTGTTCTAAATGGAGGTGTGGAGGGCGGGGCGAAATTACACATGGGGTTTGGAGGGGGGGGGTCACCCATTTCACGCCTTGTTGCAAACAGGCTACGCCACCACTGAATGTGCTTAGGGGTGGGAGCTTTTGCATGCCGACCTCGTCTTGAGAACCTCGCGCTTCTCGATGCGGTTGTAAAGCTCCTGCTCGCGCTCCTTCTCCGTCATCTTGGAGAGGCGCGCGCGGTCCTCTGCGTCGCCCATCAGGTCGTCGTCGTAGCCATCGTGGAACTGGTCCTTCCCTTCCGACGATGAGGACGACGAGGACGAGCTCGCCGAACCCGAGCCAGAGTCGCTGCTGCTGTCCGAGTCCGACACCTCCCCTGGGGACAGAGAGGGCGGCGGGGGAAGGGGGGGTGGCGTTGTGGCCACGAAGAAGGTTCGGTACGGCAGTTCTTCCAAATGCGCTTCCTGGCGAGCCACGTAACAAAATTAGTGCGCGTAGGTGGGCCACATGACGTGGGGTCGCGTGTAAATACTTTGCGACGTGTTTCTGCACCTCCGATTAGCACGGTTGCCTATGTACGGTGCACAAAAAAGTTCAACATACACACATACATGACATCTGTGCACCGGGAACAGGATGTAATAACATCTGTACATATGAATAATAGTTGGCACCTCTTGTGTATAGCTTTCTCATCTCTACGTATTGTTTATTTCCCTTTCATCTGAATCGATGTCAAACATCATACGTTGGATTAGGATGGAAGCTATCTCAGTCAAGAGAGGCAGCGATGGATGAGGGAAACAGTCAGGACCCAACAGCCCAAGAGGCTAAGCGACTCCGGTGAAGAAAACCACCAGCGTTGCTCCGCGTGCACGCGTCTCCTTCCACGGTTAAAGCCTCCTGCCGCTCTGCTCCGTTCGAGCTCTTGCTCCGACCGAGGCGTTGGACTGTACTGTGCTGGGACCGCACCTTCCTCCGGCTCGGACGCCTCCGCTGCACTCTCCTCCTCGGAGGACCCCGACGCTGTCTTGGCCACGGCCGACGTCTTCTTACTTGACTTCTTGCCGCTCTTCCCCTTGCCCTTCTTCTTGGCGTTGTTGCCTCCGACCGTCCACTGTGGAAAACGCAGGCACACACCTCTCGTAAGACCATCAAGACGCCTCTCGTATGTATTAGGCATGTAACGACGCATTGATTTTATGGAAATCGGCCCCAGTTTTCCTGTGTTGAACCGATGCAGCGAATAATATGCACTCCAAGAAGCAATAGCTTAATACAATTAAACTCTGCACTGGTTTAACACATTCACTGTCTCATCAGCAGTTAGGCTTGCGTGAAGGCAATGCCGAGAAGGTCGTGCAGCTGACAGGATGTGTAAAATAACCACTTATATTTTTTTATGTCAAGCCGCAAATATGGGAATGAGGCTTTATTTATCTTGCCATAAACATTCTTCACACTGACTCTTAATGAGTTTTGAATGTTGTAGATGATAAATGGGATAGAATTGCAAAATACATTTAAGGCACAAATTTAATTGTGGGAGCAATTGTTGATTATTTTGATGCGTACATGTTGCACGAAAGGTTTTCATGTGGTTCCTGAAATGCTGCACATTCTGCAAATTTTAACGAATAGAATCCAATCTTGCCATCTCAGAGAAAAAAGTGGCAATAGATTTTATAGCGAGGGGTGCGACTTGTAACAACATAGCTAGAATATATCTTTATAATTTTTTGTTCCTATTTATGCAGTGTTCTTGACAAATGTGGAGTTTTTTGTGTTGTTATTTGCGCTTGAGCACTACTGCCAATGCAGCAGCAGCATCACCAAATAAAAAGTTCAATATACAGAATATGTGGTGTATATAAAATGCATGGTGCTATATATAACCATCGTTCCATTGGGATAGAGCCAAGAGGATTTCCTTTGGCTACAGAGTTCCAAAACATTTCCAACCGTGATAATCTAATTTATTCAGAGTTTAAAAGGAGGGGCCACTCGATGATAACTTCCTTTATTTCCTAGTTTAACCAAACTGCCAATGGCCTAGAATTACCACATTTTTTATTCAATGCTTTGGGGTGACTGTATTCACAACGCTATTCCCAAAACATAGTATGCTGGTTAAAGGCCAACCCCACATTCCATATTAACAGAAGGCCCGTGGATGGATAGATTAAGGAGAGATTCCCATCATGAAGAAATGACCGGCACACATCATTCTGGTGTTTTCCAATAGTGTCGGTAATAGCGATGTGAGCACATGCCATCTGAAAAGCTGAGAAAAAGACCGTCAGAACGAAAATCTGACCCCAAATATGAAATCACTCCACAATTAACGATATAGCAGTGCCATCAAGAACCTGGATTTGAATCCAGATGCAGCCACCCATGATTAAACCGAGATTTAAAGTGTAAAGCAATGAATGAAGCGTCAGAGCGAGTGTGTCGCGATCTCACCTCCAAGTCGCTGTCGGACGTCTCCGAGTCAGGAGGAGTCTGACCGTTTTGCCACCGTCGCCGCCGCCGATGCCGCCGCCGGTTGTGGCGTGGCAGCCGGAGGTACGGGAGAAGGGGCTGCTCTGCTGCTCGGGCTCACTGCGCTTGCGCTTGGCCAGCGAGAGCCACTCCTGCACGGGAGGCAAAATGACGGCGGTAACAACAATCGCCATTCGCCACTAAGTGGCGATAACGTCACCACGGCGCTTGTGTCAGGCTATGTGCACCTTAAGCCTCGTGGATGGAGGGGGGGGCCCTCTGCACATGCACGCGGTGCGACTCAATGACTGAGCAGGCACGCCGCGTTATTCAGAACCGTGCATACCAGTCAAACGAGATCAACTACACCTCTGATGCAAAGGGTATATTCGTTATTTTTTTTAAAGATAAAGTTCCTTACTACGTAGCCTCTCACTTTTGTGCTGTATACCTCTCGGATGTGCTTTCGGGTTGTATCGAGTGTTGTTCGGCACAATGTCCGACGTTTCTCTCCACGTGCTGGGAACTGAATTAAGTTCCAAAAGAAGATCGCAGCAAGTGGAGTTTCGAGTGAATGGTCCCAGGTCGTGAAACGACACTCCACGTACTAGGAACTTCTTCAGGAACTGAATTCTATACCTGAAGCAGCTCCTAGTATGTGTTGTTCATCATGTTGTGTGATATCATGCTGAACAACATGCAGAACACCCGAAAACACATTGGAGAGCTAAAGCTGGTAGTTATTAAGAACGAGGTGAGTATAAGAGGTGACTGGGTGACTGAGGTCAGAGCTGCCACTGCCAGGTAGCCGTCCATGATTAAATTGGGGTTGCAAGTGTAGAGAGATGATGATTTTCCACCTGATAGCCAATGGCTGCACGTGAAAAAAAATCATTACATTGCACCTTACTATGTCATTTATTTCGATTTAAAGCTTTCGTGACTGCAAGGATTCATCTTCTTGTTTCTTTCGGTAAAGTCACGTAGAAGGGAAGTAATAAAATAATAAAAATAAAATATAATAAAATCAAATAATTATTTGAAAAATAAAACATAATAAAATCAAATAATTATTTGATTTTATTATGTTTTATTGTTATTATTATTATTTAATCACTCCCTTCTACGTGACTATGTCATTTATGTCGCTAAATTTCAGCTCTGAGAATTTTCAATATAAATGTTACTTTCCTGTGACAAACATAACTCTCTGTAGCATGGTACGTGGGGAAGTTCTAGCCCCTATTGTGTGGATCAGAGATCACTTAGAGGGATCAGAGATCACTTAGAGGGATCAGAGGTGGCTCTGTGATCGTAGTACGCGATATCGCTTCTACAGGGCTGTTCTCTAACGCAAGGGAGTCGTACTGCTCTGCAAGATATAATTATAGGGTTTTTTCCCCTTTTTTCTGGCAACAAAACTGAAACCTTTTTACAAGGATTTATGTCTGCATTAACCACAATACTTGCAGTCAACATGCAAACAAAAAAACATACTATGATAATATATGCATTGTCCTTGAAACTGATTGGTCCACACCAAGTTTTTTGTTTGCATTTTGACTGCAAGTATTGTGGTTAATGCAGACATGAATCCTCGTAAAAAGGTTTCAATTTTGTTGCCAGAAAAAAGGGGAAAAACCCTATTATTATATTTTGATACTGGCAAAGGAGGTCTAATGATGATGCTCTGCAAGAGTCCGGAAGGGCTTTTTCGTCTCATGCCATGACTTCGATTGCTCACAAGGTGTATATATGGGAAATTGAAGACAAGCGACTGCGCTATTGTGGCCATGAAACACAAACTATAGTAAACCAATGATCCTTCAACGGAGAAATAGCAAAGCTACCAAGAACTCTCTTGAAGCCCTCTCGTGCCAAGCAGTCCCTCAACATTGCCAATTATCTCCTGAACATATTGCCATAGGCAAGAACAGAATTGGGGGGGAAACAGCTAAAAAACACCAGGTGAGGGACTGTTGGGATGTAACTATTTCAGCTGTTGTCGTTTTTGCTGTATGCTTTTCTCCATCCAAACTCTGAAACTGAACAGTGTATCCACTCATGAATAACTAGGCGATTGCCCACGATTACATGTACACATTACGTAGGGGCTTAAAGAGATCGACCTTGAGGAAGAATTATACTCGTAGATAACCTTTCAGGTTGCATAGGTAGATTGTCATTCAATACTAGCAGGCTCCGAACTAAAATAACAATTCAAACGTATATATCGTCTACAACTCTAAATACAAAAACAGAAAGACATTTAAATTCGGCCCCAAAGTTTGCACAAGAAGACGGAAGGAATAAACTCAGGAATATGACGTCTGCAGGCGGTGGACGCGGCGACTAACATTGCGCATATCAAACTAAAAATAACAAAACAAAAACACGAGCGGGGCACATCCGAGCACGAACACCGCTGCAACCCCCCCCCCCCTACGGCCGAGGAACACAACGCATCTGTACATTGTGCATTTTCCCACCGACTGTCAAAACAATACGAGCTGTCCATTCCACACCCACCCAGCGTGATGGGTACCGTGGCCTAGCTTGCGCACATCACAAGAGTGAACACATTTGAGATGCATGATGACTACGTTCCCCGGCTAGAGGTTAAAATGTCTCACTTTCAAAGCAAAAGTTTCATGTATTCTACAATGCATTTACATTTTGATTTAAAGCTTTCGTGACTGCAGGGATTCATATTCTTGGTTCTTCATCACACCTGATGATGATTGCTTGTGTTGCAGTCGAAACGTCGTGAGAATTTTTATTGTTTTATATTAATATTATTTTATTATTTCGCTTCTACGTGACTTTACCGAAAGAACCAAGAATATGAACGCATTTACAGTAATTCCAAAAGCATTTAATTCGTGAAAAAAGCAAAACTTAAATGAAGCAAGTTTATATTTTGAAATTATTCAACTGCTTTAATCCACCTACAACACAGAATATGGCAACATACCGAGTAATCATTATCATCACCCATGCTTCTATTTGCTGCTGGATGAAGGACTCACCACCCTGCCACAATCCCTCATGGTCCTGCATTGCAAGTCACAGCAAGCCCCACCGATCAGCTGCTGCACAGGGAGCTGCTTTTACGGCTCCATCTTCACTGCGATTGTCTCCTTTAGGACGCGTTTCCCTCCTGTCTGGTATGTTTTAAAGCATTTGCTCACTGGTCTAAGTGTCGCTAGGGCAGTGTTTGTTTACAAAGCATCTGCTGAAGAGACGCAAAATGCCAAAACAAGTCAGTGTTCTTTGTAAAATTAAAAATGCTGACTACGTAGGGTGCGCAAACAGTTCAACATACGTGCATCTAGTTTAACACGTAGGCAGGCTTTTCGCGATCAATATTATTCATAATCAACGTTTTTGGGTTTAGATCGCGTTATTTATAAATGTGTCGTAACCCTCCACCACCCGACACGGCCAATCAGCAAAAAAAGTGTCACGTTGACAAAAGACAAAGAGTTCACTGCTTTAGCCCACCGGTGTGTTGAAGCGTGAAACCACAACATATACAACACACCGATGGGCTAAAGCAGTGAACTATTTGTCTTTTGTCAACGTGACACTTTTTTTGCTGATTGGCCGTGTCGGGTGGTGGAGGGTTATGACACATTTATCAATAACGCGATCTAAACCCAAAAACGTTATGAATACGTGCATCTAGGCCAAACGAATGACTGCCATAAACATATGCCGTGAAGTTACAGGGGCCAAGCTATCACTTGTGAAATGCGGGTAAAGATATCGGGCACTATTTACGTGGCGTTTCTCTGTTTGAGGTTCTCAGATGCTCCCTAAGAAGACATTCACAACTCCGCTGGAAGACAGCGTGCACACACATTTCATTGTACAGTACACTACTGTACTGCATCACTCCTCCCCTTCTTTTAGTTCCGACCCGGGACCTATCTATACTTAGGATTAATATGCGACCCTTTGAGCCACGCTGGTATCTTATATGCCGTGTTTAATACTCGTGGGGTTAGCATGAGCCATGGTCAAACCACTGCTGGATGATGATGATGATGAATGGCTTCCGAAAGCTGTCGCGGGATAAAAACGCACTGCACATGTTCATCACGGCCAAACACAGCACGATCAAAGTTGTACCGCAGTTTAGCCAAGCCTTAATGCAGTTTATTGAATTGTGCGAGGTCATACAAACTTGTGCGGGGTGTTGGCAAGACGACGTGCGTGTAATTGCAGGCACAGTAATGCAATGTCCAACACATGTTCACGTAGAGGCTGGACCGGGTTTTGGCTTTAAGCCTCGGTGGCGAGAGACGCGAGTTCAACTCCGGGCTCCTCCTGCGGCGTTAACTCAGCCCATCATCATCATCCATCCGTAGTCAATGTTGTTTTGGTACAGCCCCACTTTGGGGTTTAGGGGTATGGGGTTAGGGGTTATGGGTTTAGGGTTCAGGAACGTGGATTCCCACCGCCGGCTGTGGGTTTGCCAACAGGAGGCGAGCATTGCCTCAACGCTCGTTTGAGACACGAACAACCCACGTAAGGCTGCGTTAGAACACACACACACACACTACGCTCGGAGGGTAGGGGAGGGGGGTGTAGAGAGACAAAGACGGCCGGCGGTGGGCCCAACAATCACTAACCGCGTCCATGCTTTCGTCGCTGCGGCTGTCGTCGCTATCCGAGTCGATCACGACCCTTCCTTTTCTCTTTTTCACCATCTTTACGCCGTTCGTTGTTTTCGTCGACGTCGCCGTCGTCGCTGCTGCCGTTTAACCTCGCTGGCTTTCTATCGGCGTGCGGTTAATTAGCGGCGGCGGCGGGAGGAGGAGGAGGAGGCGGAGGGGATTAATGAAGCGTCAGACAGCGACGAGCGACGCGATCCGATGCCCTCTCGCTCGCTCGCTCTCTCCCCGGCCCCTTCGCGCCCAAGCTTTGCCGTTCTTCCCTGATGACGTCACTGCCGTTTGGAATTCGCAGCCCGCATTGGCGATGCGCGCGCGCCGATTGGCCCCGGGGGTGGGGGGTGGGGTTGGTGGGGGGGGGCGCGTGGGCCAATCGCGTGCGCGAATAAGCGGGAGGTGGGGGGGAGGGAGGTTGTTGGGACGGGTTCCTATGCGCGCTAGGAAATTAAATCGAATGCACGCGGCTCGTTGGTCACGTGACCGTTCCTATTCCGTATCAATACTGGACCTGGTCTACGGAAAGCGCGGTGGCGGTGGGGTGGTGGAGGGGGGGGGTGGCAGGGACGGCCCGCGGTCACGTGCGCGTTTGGTAAATCGACCCGCGTAAACACGCAAACTCCCATTCCGTTCGTCATTGACATTAGTAGAAGGGCCACGGCGCGAAACGTTGATTACGGCACGGTACAAAAGTGAAAATTCGAGTGAATTGTGTCATCGAAAATGCCTGCATTGTACTTTAATTTTACACAGTTGTTGAATGCAGATTCAAGGGCTAAAAAATTAACCCGTAAAAACAGTTTTTCACTATAAATCCTTTATATGCGTGGCGGCTAGAGTCCTCTCGTCCTCTGGCTTGAGATGGCTGCCACCTATGGGTCAGATGATTGCCTGCCACCATTAAGCAATTGGTAATTAAATATAAAAAAATTCCTAAAAAGTGTAAAATTTTGGAACAAAAATTTTTTCACGAAAATAAATTGTCACACACAACGAGTCTGTGTGCAAAATGTTAGCTCAATTGGATCACGGGAAGTGGGTTAAAAAACGACCGAAAGATTTGCACGGTCGTAAGCGTGCAAGCAAGTGAACTTAATATAAAGGATTAAAAAATATCCAAGCGGCCAGCAAAATGCAGTACGAATAACTGTTTAAATACCGTAGATATAAGTTTACACGTTTCTTGAATTTCGCAAGGTTATTATAACAGCTTCGGGAAAAAAAGAGATGATGGGAGGGAATTCTTAACCGGATCAGAGCAAGGGAAGAAGCATAAATCAGAATCATCATTGCGACTGGAGGAATCCGATGAGCTCTGAAGCTCTTTCACATGTTCACTATGGCGGGGTCAACAATGCAGCATGGGCGGGTCAGCAGAAAGAGATGTGTTGTGTGACCTGCAGTGGACTTAGTGGGCCAGTGACTTGAGTGAGTGACTGAGTGGGTGAGTGACTTAGTGAGTGAGTGACTTAGTGGGTGAGTAACTGAGTGGGTGAGTGACTTAGTGGGTGAGTGAGTGAGTGACTAAGTGGGTGAGTGAGTGACCTTAGTGGGTGAGTGAGTGATTGAATGGGTGAGAGACTTGAGTGGGCGAGTAACTTGAGTGACTGAGTGGGTGAGCGACTGAGTGGGTGAGTCACTTAGTGGGTGAGTGAGTGAGTGACTGAGTGGGTGAGTCACTTAGTGGGTGAGTGAGTGAGTCACTGGGTGAGTCACTGAGTGGGTGAGTGAGTGACTTAGTGGGTGAGTGAGTGATTGAACAGGTGAGTGACTTGAGTGGGTGAGTGACAGTGGGTGACTTAAGTGATTGAGTGGGTGAGTGACTGGGTGGATGAATGATTGAGTGGGTGAGTGACTGAGTGGGTGAGTGAGTGATTGAATGGGTGAGTGACTTGAGTGGGTGAGAGTGGGTGACTTGAGTGATTGAGTGGGTGAGTGACTGGGTGGATGAATAATTGAGTGGGTGAGTGACTAAGTGGGTGAGTGACTAAGTGGTAAAGTTATTGAGTGGGTGAGTGACTGAGTGGGTAAGTGACTGAGTGAGTGAGTCACTGAGTGGGTGAGTTTTGCTGTGACCACTGGATGAAAAAAAACCCAGCCAATTTAGACCGAGTCCTCGACATGGATTGAAGAATCAACGAGTGAAATTAATGGCAACAATAACTAGGTTAGTAGCGATGTTAAGAATCAATGAGGCGACTGACCCCTGCTAAGCTAGTGAATCGGTGAGCTTTGGTTCATCAATCAATGTGGCCAATCTCCGTGGAATTCCACTAAGTGCAGTGGTTTGAGTATCCAGCAGGAATCTCATAAGACAAATCGTAACACAACGCTTTTTAAAATGTTCCATCGATTAGTTTGTTCAACAGAGGCAAACGCGCGTGAAAGCCACAGCAACAACGCTGCTGTGGCTTGCGCCGCATAGGGGCCGTCCATAAATGACGTCACGCGATTTTGGACGTTATTTGACCCCCCCCCCCTTCGTCACACGGCGTCACAAAAAGTCAGACCCCCCCCTCAAATATGACGTCACAAAGCTCTGCCATCCCCCCCCCAAATAAAATAAAAAACATGCTTCAAATCGCTTTAAACTATTGTCATTGTAGTGCGTATTTAATGTGGCGCTGCACTCTGATGTTGTAGAAGACATTTATTAAAAAGTCAATTTAATTAAGTAGAACATGTTGTCTATATTTGTTTAAAGTTGCTTTTTTGATGTGACGTCACAAATGTCTCACCCCGCCCTCCTCCCCTCTAGGTGCGTGACGTCATTTATGGACGGCCCCATAGCGAAAGCTGCCAGAAGGGGTCCCTTCTGAATTGGTGATAAACAAAAAAGTTTTTATTTTTGCCGGGTAAAGCCCACTGATCTATATGAGTATTTTTTTACAAGCGACCTGGCCACAATTGATAGCCGAGTGAAGAAAGAGGCTTATGTGGAAATGCTTAGCAGCCAAAAACCTGAGGACCTGGAGAAAAACCCATGCGACCACTGGGAGAACATGCAAACTCCAAACATATAAACGTTAGGATCGGGGCCGAACCCATACCAGTCGAGGTAGTGAACATCTTGCCACCCTAGCATTGGCAAGTGATGCACAAACACAAATAGAACAAGTCAATATCACTGCCTTAAAAGAAAAAAATACACAAAGCTTCGGCAATTGCCCGAAAAAGTGCCAAAGCACAAGGTGTTTTGAAAGAAGGACCATTGCCGGAAACGTCGCCTGTTTACATGCGTTCCCTATTAAGGCCACACACACTCACAACGTTATCGACACATGTGTTGCGTGTTTTGTTATTCATACGTATACAGAAGCACGCTTTTATTTAAATTAAATCTCTACTCATTCAATTCCCAGGGTTTTACCATCCCTTCTAGATTTGAAGCTTTCGTGACTGCAATGATTCATATTCTTAGGTTTTTTTCGGTAAAGTCACGTAGGTAAAAAATTTAAATTAATAAAAGTAAAATAAAAATAAAATAAAAATCACGACGTTTCGGAGGCAACACAAGCTTCCGTCTGCATGTGTATCAAGTAACAGCTATCGTGCTGTGACGGTTCCACTTGAAGACGGAAGCTTGTGTTGCCTCCGAAACGTCGTGATTTTAATTTATTTCTATTAATTTTACTAAAAATTTTTTTTACCTACGTGACTTTACCGAAAAAACCTACGAATATTTTACCATCCCAGTTTACAATCAGCCCAGCGGCCTCCAACCCCCTCGACCCCCGTTGGCCACAGCTGAGACAAATGAACAAACGGAATGGGGAAAGGCCCCCACCCCCGCCCCCCCCGCCCCACCCTCGCCCCGCCCACAACCGCCCAAGCCCCGCCCCCACCCCCCACCGGGCCCCCCCGGCCCCCCCCCGCCCCACCCTCGCCCCGCCCACAATCGGCCAAGCCCCGCCCCCCACCGGGCCCCCCCGGCCCACCCCCGGCCTCACCCCGGGCCCCCCCCCACCCGGAAGAGCTGCCACCGAGCGAATCAGCACGCATCGAAACGCGACGGGGTTGTGGGGCGCGGGGGGGCGTGCAAGCTTCGCCCCCCACGCCCCACGAACGAATCAGTCGTCACGCGAAACAAGAGTTTCCTTCACCGCTTGCTCATTTTGCGAACGCTACACGCCCCGAGGGCGCCCGTCCAATCGGCGCGCTGCTCGCCCGCAGTGCAACTCGGGGCCCCGGGGGCATTCTGCGATGTTAAAGCTCGCAGCCGTTGCGACTGCACGGGGCGCGTTCCTGTGATTATTGGAGCCGTGCAGCCGTGTGGGAGACGTCGTGCGGGGAGGAGGTTGAGTGGACGAGGTTTGGTGGACGAGGTTCGGTGGACGAGGTTTGGTGGACGAGGTTTGAGGCGGTGATTGACGGGGCGAGTAGGAGAGAGGATGAGCGCCGCCACGGCGCCACGGATCGCGCTGAGCAGCGAGGAGTTCACGGACAACGGAGTCGTCAGCCTCACCTCCATCGAGCAGGCGAGCAGAGATGGGAGAGTGGTGGTGGTGGAGAGACGGGGAGAGGAGAGATGGGAGAGTGGTGGTGGTGGTGGTGGAGAGACGGGGAGAGGAGAGATGGGAGGGTGGTGGTGGTGGTGGAGAGACGGGAGAGTGGTGGTGGTGGTGGAGAGATGGGGAGGAGAGAGATGGGAGAGTGGTGGTGGTGGAGAGACGGGGAGAGGAGAGATGGGAGGGTGGTGGTGGTGGTGGAGAGACGGGAGAGTGGTGGTGGTGGTGGAGAGATGGGGAGGAGAGAGATGGGAGAGTGGTGGTGGTGGAGAGACGGGGAGAGGAGAGATGGGAGGGTGGTGGTGGTGGAGAGACGGGAGAGTGGTGGTGGTGGTGGAGAGATGGGGAGGAGAGAGATGGGAGAGTGGTGGTGGAGAGACGGGAGAGGAGGGATTGATGGGAGAGTGGTGGTGGTGAGACGGGAGATGGGAGAGTGGTGGTGGAGATGGGAGGGTGATGGTGGTGGTGGAGAGATGACAGGGTGGTGGTGGTGGAGAGATGGGAGAGTGGTGGTGGAGAGATGGGGAGAGGAGAGATGGGAGAGTGGTAGTGGTGGTGGTGAAACGGGAGATGAGAGATGGGAGAGTGGTGGTGGAGAGATGGGAGGGTGATGGTGGTGGTGGAGAGATGGGAGGGTGATGGTGGTGGTGGAGAGATGGGAGAGTGGTGGTGGAGAGATGGGGAGAGGAGAGATGGGAGAGTGGTAGTGGTGGTGGTGAAACGGGAGATGAGAGATGGGAGAGTGGTGGTGGAGAGATGGGAGGGTGATGGTGGTGGTGGAGAGATGGGAGGGTGATGGTGGTGGTGGAGAGATGGCAGGGTGGTGGTAGTGGTGGAGAGATGGGAGAGTGGTGGTGGTGGAGAGACGGAGAGAGAAGAGATGTCGGGGGAGAGGAGGAGAGGTCTTGACAGGAGAGAAGATAGATGTGGAAACTAGAGAGAGAGACGGGGAGAGATAAGAGCCTCGGGTTGGTCGGGATATGTGAGAGTAGAGAGATTGGGAAAGAATACGAGGGCGGTATGAAGAACGCTCGGGAGCGAGGCGCAGATAGATCCTGGTGCGGGGGGTAACGGAGTGAATGCAGTGGCCAAGCGTGCTTGGCCATGGGTCCTTGGTGCGAGGAATGAAATGTGAAGGTTTTATGGCTCCTGTGCAATGTACCATTCGCTTTCGTATCCCAGCTCCTCCGGCCTGTGGTATATCCGGTGCATCTTGGACCACGGACTCAATAGCCGGTTACATGGCAGTGTGGATAGGAGGGCAGGCGAGAGAGTATTGTCAGGCTGATTTGTACGGTTGGTTTCTTTTTGCAATTCACAGAAGCGCATTGAAGACATCATCAAGCAAGCGTGCTCATTGTTCGAGCCGCCCGCTTCTGAGTAAGGAGGAAGGCACCCGTCTCCAGATTCCCACACTGCACGTAAAGCATCACAGTACACAGACGTGCAGTCAGCATTCGTTGCTGACTGTCAATGTGCATGTCGCTTATCATCGTCATCATCGGCAGCCACGGTCAATACGCTACTGGATGAAGGTCCAATCCAGCCCGCCGTCATCTTTCACAATCGTGCGATAGAACAATCCACCCGGCACCTTCACGCGAGCTGATTTCATCGTGCCACCATCTCCTCGGCAGACGTAGCCTCGGTGGCGTTCCGTCCCTTGGCTGTCATTCCGTCATTTCCTTGGCCATTTAGTTGCGTACGCCAACATAAATACGTAAACACTCTGCTCGTGTGGTTATCGTCGTTTGTCAAGGGCATTCTTACCATTTTTGCAGAATTTTCAGTTTGGCGTTGGGATGTTTGGCCAGTTCCTTTTTAATCAGTGACAGCAGGACGAAATCAGATTGACTGGAGATTAAAACAAAAGTGTGCGCTGGGGCAATGCTCAACTCCTATTAACATTGCACCTCCGATTAGCACGGTTGGCTACGCACGGTGCAAAATAAGTTAAACGTACAGCCCTGAGGCAGTTGTGCGATTTCTACATTCCTATGATGAGGGTCAGAGCTATCCACTGTTGACTTCTCTATAAAGTGGGTGGTATCATTCGTTTAAATCAACCTGGGCGGAATGATGGGCTGAGTCGAGCCCCAATTAAGATTTGAACTCACAACCTTCCTATTGTGAGTCGCTCGCCCTACCGCCGAGCCCGCTGAGCCCGAAGTGATAATACTAAAAGTTCCCTACAGATGGGTGTTACGTACTGCTTCATGGCCACCTCGCAGCAAAAATATTACTTTTAAGTGGTGCACCAACATGTCTTATCGCTGCTTTGGATAACAGCTGTGCAGTGTGTCAGGTTTTCTGTGCTACAACTCGTGCTTTCTTGTCTGCTCTCCCAGACCCACTTTATTTCGAGACAGACATTATCAGTATCTGAAGAAAGGGCTGCATCATTTATCGGACGCATACGAGGTAATAGTGCCCCCCTGTTTGATATGTGTGTGCGTTGTGCGAAAGAGATGGTGATTTTATGCAGTCTGCTACACAGTAATGACTCTTGAGAGACAGGCTCCCAACTAAAATATCTGTGCACCACACATTCAGTCGGTGCTGACTGTTTGTGTGTCTGATGAGTGGTGAGCAGCTTCTGATGAGTGTGTGGTGCATGGTGGATAGCGAGTGTCTGATGAGTGTGTGGTGAGTAGTGAGTGTCTCTGGTGAAGTCAGTGTAAGGCGAGTCGTTAGTGGCGTGAGTGAGTGTCTAGTAAATAGTATAATTTGAGCAAAGCTAGACCAAGGCATGCGTTGACACAAGCAAAACTTTTGTCCGAGTTAATAAGCCGCATTTGTTGCCAATAAATGAATGTTACATGGGACCTCGTGGCAGGGCAATGAGTGGCAGATATTACGATTGCACTTGTTATTTTAAATGTGCATTTCATACTCAACCGAATATGTGGACACGATCAGTCGCTGCACACGCCAGCTGATGCAATAACAGAGCCAGACCAGGGCATCTTTAGGATGCTGAGGGTTCCATGTTATTACCAGAGGCTTATAGAGCCAAACTGAGGCACGTTTAAGGTTCTTAAGATGGGATGCGAGGACACCAACGACCACTATTCCTGGTTCAGCCAATCCCGGGTTCTTGGTCGGTCACGTAAGGGTCATCCATTAAATTTCGATTTAAAGCTTTCGTGACTGCAGGGATTCATCTTATTGGTTCTTTCGGTAAAGTCACGTAGAAGGGAAATAATAAAATAATAAAAATAAAACCTAATAAAATAATTCTCACGACGTTTCGGCCACAACGCAAACAGCCATCCTCAAATATACGCTCCAAGCGTGGTGGTGTTTCATTCAGACGCTGTCTTCCCGACAAACCTGTTCTTCACCTGAGGACGGCTGCTTGCATTGTGGCCGAAACGTCGTGAGAATTATTTTATTATGTGTTATTTTTATTATTTTATTATTTCCGAAAGAACCAAGAAGAGGGGTCATCCATTAGTTTTGCCGTGTATGGCGTCAGCGGCAGAGCTCCGGGTTCTTCGGTGGAAACGCGACCTGGCTGTGTCTGTGCCCCCAGTGCCTGGATGCCAGCCGGCCATGGATCTGCTACTGGATCCTGCACGGACTGGAGCTGCTGGATGAGCCCGTGCCCGACAGCCTCGCTTCGGAGTACGTGCCCCAAAACGCGGCTCTTCTTTAGTAGCTGCACTCGGTGGCCGTGTGTCGGAGGCTTTGCAACACAGGCTTGGTAGTTTCCTAAACCCCTTTCCCATTCCGATGACGTACACGTACGTCAACAGTTTTTCTTCCGATTCCGATTACGTACGTTTACGTTATCGGAACGGGATCGTTTCCGAACGGAATTTGAAGTAAAAAGGCACGTGGGAGGGTGTGTGGCACAGTTTGGCGCCAGCTGTCGTAGAGCGCGGTCGTGTCGCTACGGTTCTGTCTGGTGAGTACAGTACAATGTCTTTAAAAACAGCAGCGCTACGCCTTTCTAAATAAAATTAACGCTCACCGCTTGCGCGTTCCGAGATTCAGCGGTGAGCGGGAGCCACCCTGCTATTTGCAGATGTCTCAGAACGGGAAAGGGGTTAACAAAAAAAGGACTTTAGAAAGATTTTCACCTTCTTGGTTCTTTCGGTAAAGTCACGTAGAAGGGAAATAATAAAAAATAAAACAATAAAATATTTATGTTTTATTTTTATTATTTTATTTACAGCACAGCGGTGTGACAACAATGCACTTGAAAATATTTTGATTTAAAGCTTTCGTGACTGCAGGGATTCATCTTCTTGGTTCTTTTGGTAAAGTCACGTAGAAGGGAAATAATAAAATAAAATAAAACATTAAATATTTTATTATAAAATATTTATTTTTATTATATAACAAAAAATATAAAACAATAAAATATTTTATTATAAATATTTTATTATGTTTTATTTTATCTATTTTATTATTTCCCCTCTACGTGACTTTACCGAAAGAACCAAGAAGATGAATCCCTGCAGTCACGAAAGCTTTGAAAACGAAAGATTTTCACGTGCATTGTTGTCACACCGCTGTGCTGTGACTGCTGTCACTTTAAAACATGTTGTGGCAGCCATATGATTGGATCTCCTGAAAGTCACTTAAAAGTATTTCAAGCATTATAAACTTAACGAAGATTCAAATTCACGTCAGACAGCCTTTGGACACAGCCAAGTTACGTCCGTAATGCATGCACAAGATAAGAGCCACTTGTTTTTTTACTCACATGGCATAGCAGGCAATATCCGCTGATTTAAAAAGTTCCTCTGCATGTGGCTCTGGAGCCGCGTGCAGCTCCTTAAGGACTGCAGTGAGGCTCTTGAAATTCGAAAAAGATGGCTCTTGTTGTTATTTGGGTTGCCCACCCCTGACCATGGAAGTCCAGTTCACCATGGAAGTCCAGTTTACCATTGGCAGGGGTTGGACCCTCTGCGGCTCATTAAGGACTGTTTCGTGACGTTATTTATTAGGGACCCACCGTTTCGTATTGACGTGCTTTGCGGCTCTTGAAATATTGAGTTTTTTTACCGAATGAGAGAAAAAAAATTGCACTTGTTATTTTGGTTGCCGACCCCTGCTCTATAGACACATTGGGATGGTGATTTTCGCTATCAAATGCAGTTTTCCACAAGCACTGCAACCCACTCGAACATCATCATTGTCCGTAGTTGGTCACTGCCCCAGGTGCACGTACTCTGATGTGTTTAAAAACGCAAAAAAATGTGTGGGTATGGACACAGTATAAAGGGGCCATTTGCAGTGACCGGAGTGGCTGAGCGACGTAAAATTAGATATGCAGTTGTAGCAAGGTTGTAAATATTCCCCTGTAGTACCCGATTTAGCGCGGCTAAGATGCTGGCAGTGACAGTAAATTATCGTTTGCGGGCTGCATCGAAGCTGGAGGTCTTGTGTGGCCACGGTCCATGACTTCCACATTCCGGCTATATACCTAATTATATATATGCCCCATCATTGAATTCGTAGGAGTACAACAAATGCACCGCTGCTACTGGTCTATGAATAATTGTATCAATACATCTTAATTTCAAATGTGACATTTCCAAACACTGTATTGGCTCAGCGGTGACGAGTGCTGTCCGAAGCTCGCTTGAGCAGGGAGATGTCGACATTCGACCTGCGATGCTATGCCGGTGAATCAACTTGCGTTGGTGAGCCGGTGAATCAACTTGCGATGCTGAGCCGCGTGCTGCCGCGTGCAGTGTGTGTGCGTTCCTCAAGCTCTGCCAGTGTGCGGACGGCGGCTTCGGGGGCGGCCCGGGACAGCAGGCGCACCTGGCGCCCACGTACGCGGCCGTCAACGCACTCTGCATCCTGGGCACGGAGGAGTCGTACGCAGTCATCGACCGGTAGGTAGCCCCATGCTTTCACTCCGCGCCACACCGTTATCCCACTCCGCACCGTACTGGTAACCCCACGCTTTCACTCTGCGCCACACCGTTATCCCACTCCGCACCGTACTGGTAACCCCACGCTTTCACTCTGCACCACACCGTTATCCCACTCCGCACCGCACTGGTAACGCCACGCTTTCACTCCGCACCACACCGTTATCCCACTCCGCACCGTACTGGTAACCCCACGCTTTCACTCTGCGCCACACCGTTATCCCACTCCGCACCGCACTGGTAACCCCACGCTTTCACTCCGCACCACATCGTTATCCCACTCCGCACCGCACCGGTAACCCCACGCTTTCACTCTGCGCCACACCGTTATCCCACTCCGCACCGCACCGGTAACCCCACGCTTTCACTCCGCACCACATCGTTATCCCACTCTGCACCGCACCGGTAACCCCACGCTTTCACTCTGCGCCACATCGTTATCCCACTCTGCACCGCACCGGTAACCCCACGCTTTCACTCTGCGCCACATCGTTATCCCACTCTGCACCGCACCGGTAACCCCACGCTTTCACTCTGCGCCACACCATTAACCCACTCTGCACCGGTAGCCCGGACGTTCACTTCGCACCGCACTAGCATTCCATGCTTTATTTCTGCACTGACCTCGTAGCCTACTCTTTCACTCTGCATCAGAACGTGAGCCCACAATGTCACTCGACACTGTCGCACTGTGGTACGCACTGTGTTGCACCGTGGTATGACACTGTGCTGTGCTGCACTGTGGCATCGCACAGGGAGAAGCTGCAGAGTTTCCTGTACCGCATAAAGCAGCCCAACGGAGATTTCTGCATGCACGAAGGAGGAGAGACGGACGTCAGGTAACGCGGCCACCTGGGTTTAAAACCGGGTTCTTGAGTGAAGTGAGTTGATGGTCTTGGGGGCTGCATCGGTTTGACTGCCAAGTGTTGAATGTTACTCTGAGTGGTGGGGTGGGTAGGAAAGTGCTGCCCCCTGGCTATGTGGACCAGAGGCATAGCTGTCAACCCCTTATCAGTGCCCTACCTTATTACAGACCAAATCAGACCTACTTGGTCATCCCTTGTAAATCTCAACGTTCATCCTACAAAGTCCCATCACAAAGGAGAAACACATACAAGGAGACCATTTTTTTGTTGACCATATTGAAACAGCTGAACTCAATTTGCCTGTACAAGAATGAGTAAACCGTATGGATTGACAGGTGTGCAGAGGTCACTTGAAGAGATTTTCAGTGGTAGTTCTGTAGTTTCCACTTCCGTTGGCCATTCTCTAATATGAAGCATTGCACTGCTGTGCGAGGTATCCGAATGGATTCTTTGTTTTATGCAGGGCTGAGTGCATTAATAAATGGACCAGTTGCAAGCACGTGTGTTACCTTTGTACTCACTTTGGATGACACGTTGAGAAGGGTCACTGGAGTGTGCATGTGCTATAGAGTACGCGAGAGTACATGGCGGATATCCGAATGGATGCTTTGTCTCGTGACAATATAGGGATGGCACAATTGGGAAAAAATGTAGTTAAAAGATATATAGAAAAATATTAAACCACCGTTGACTTCCCATAAAGTGTTCGGGTGGCACGTGGCTTCGAGGGTGATTTTGTTGAGTTTTTTGTTCTTGCTGTATCCACTAGGAGCGCGTACTGTGCAGCCTCTGTGGCTTCCCTCACCTACATCATGGAACCCAAGCTCTTTGAAGGAACAGCCGATTGGGTGGTCAGGTATTGCACCTTAATAATTTCCCGATACTCATCTAACGCACCGATGCGCTGTCATCCTCCGTATCTACACGTGTGCCCGTTTGTGTCTCGCGGTTAATATTGGGGAGTGGCGGTGCAGTGCTAGGAACCCTGGAGACCCGAGTTTAATTCCTACTCACGGCATACCTCTGCACGCGCATGCGTGCGGTTGTGTTTGCCCTCTATCGCTTGTACCGCAGTTGTCAGAACTGGGAGGGTGGCATTGGTGGCGTGCCAGGCATGGAGGCGCACGGTGGATACACGTTCTGCGGTCTCGCCGCCCTCGTGATTCTGCGCAAGGAGCGAATGTTGGATCTGCAAAGACTTCTGGTGTGCACAGTCACCCTTCCCCATCGTTCCTCGCTGAATGAAACTGCTACGATCAGCTTTGTAATGTAATGGTTGTTGATAATCATGCACTTGCGCAGCCCTTTTCACAGCTTAGCGCTGAGCCGGCTTCATTGAGATCCTGGGTTCATATTTAGGTGGGCCGTCCACTGTGATTACACTGGGTTCTCAAGTGTAGCGAGTAGATGGCCTCAGCCTGGTCACCAGTTATTGCACAGAAAACCACCACATTGAAATTGGTTCTGCACTAAAGGTGACTAAATTATAGGTCTGAAAACTAAACAAAAATAGCCTTTTGTCGGTCACATGACGAACAATAGCGGGAAAGTGCTGTGCCCGACGGCATACGCCAGTGTTAACTTGAATGGAGCTCAGAAATAGCTCTGTCACATCCGCTTCCACGAGCCATTCTCTAACGTGAAGGGTTGCACCGCTGTACGAGAAATCTGAACGGGCACGTCATCTCACGACATGATGCCGACGGCAAAATTTTAGACGATATTAGATAAGGAGACATTGTTTAAGAGAAGCACGGAGATGCTTTGACTCTGGACCAGGGGCCTGAAACCTGCAGCTGCGGAGGCGCGCATGGCTCTTTGCGGACTGCTCCGTTATGTAATGTACAGCGGTGCCTCGGTATACGTCGTCAATTCGTTCCAGAAGGTAGGAGGACTTATACCGAAAATGACGTATACCAAACGAATTTTTCCCATGAGAAATAACGGGAAAGGAAATAATCCGTTCCAGAGTATAAGAAGTTATATTTTATATGGCATATTATACATTAATGGGGTTGTATAAAATAATTTAGACACTACTTATTACTAAAATGCATACATAAATTAAAATAAATTGAAAAAAATAAATTGTAACGTCACTTTACTTTGCTGAGAGGAGTTGATAGCCTACGAGGATGGTGGTGAGGAAGGGTGGAGGAGGAGATGTTATTTTTTGGAAGGAGAGTCCCCTTCCATTTAAACTTCAGGAAGCTGAAATTCTGGGGTTTTTTCTCTTTTCTGTCTTTTTTTTTCTTGACTTGGACCTGGTTGAGGCTCACCAGGTTTGAGTTTTACTAAAAACCTGTCCACTGAAGTTTGTTTTTGCCTTCTTCTAAGAATGTTCTTGAAGTGTGACATTGTCTGGTCATTCCACAAAATACTGTTACGGCTTGTTAGAGCCGTAACAGTGTTGTGTACGCGGGTACTGTACGCGGTGACTCATCCCGACCCATACAAGTTCTAGCAAGCGCGTCGTATCCCAAGCAAGATGTCGTATCCCAAGACATTTTTTCTTGTCAAAACACGACGTATACCAAAGTCGACGTATTCCAAAGCAGTCGTATACCGAGGTATGACTGTATATATGTATGCATTGCGGCTCTTGAAATATTGCGTTTTGTACCGAATTAGAAAAAAAATAATGGCTCTCCTTGTTAATTTGGTTGTCGACCCCTGCCCTGGACAATCGGGCCAGCGTGAGGCTAACGATGATTCGTGCTCCTCCTGCTCTCTGCGTATGGTGGCAGCGGTGGGTCGTGAACAGGCAGATGAGGTTCGAAGGCGGCTTCCAGGGCCGTACGAACAAGCTGGTGGACGGCTGCTACTCGTTCTGGCAGGCGGGGCTGCTGCCCCTGCTACATCGATCCCTAATGAATGAGGGTAAGGCTCGTCCCCCCCCCCCCCCCGTTCTCCCTTTCCCCCCCCCCAATACAATCCCTGCCATTCCCTGCCTTGCCACTCATCTCACACACTGCTGCACTTTAAATGGCATGGGGGAGCTGCCCTGCAGTGTAATGGTCAGCGCTCTGGACTAACAATCAAGAAGGAGAGGGAGGGGGCAGGGGGAGGTCACCACTTCGATTTCCATCTCTCGGCGCAGCGGTTGAAACACACTACGGTGTAGTCGATCGACAGGTCGTGTGTGCTGGGGCAAAGTGTGTGTGGGTACGCTAACCTCTTCCAAGAAGTCTGCTCGGCGTGGAAGAGTAGGCCAAATATCCATTCACCAGAGGGCCTTCCGTCAGCAGTGTCGTGAGCAAGCATTTGCGGGGCCGCCCCTTTGCCGTTACAAAAATGGTCGTGACGCCGTATGGCTCCAGACAGATGTGGGGGATTAAAGGTTTTCTCGAATGGCCCTGTTGCATGAAGAGGCAAATATTTGTGAGATTAAAGAGAGACGAGCAAGAGACCGATAAAATAGCTGTGGGCAAGAGATGACGGCGAGACAAACAAGAGCGAGATGAGAGAGCTCAGAGATGAGAGGCGCGGATCGGCGATACGTCCTCGTGACGTCACGTTGCCATGCGGCTTCACAAAGTCGCATACGATGTCACGTGGCCCATCAGTGCGCACTTATTTTATCACGTGACCCTATGGAAAATACAGACGAAGAGCCCTGCGCAAGTGCACATTCAGAGAAGTCATTGCCGTAAACCATCATGGCCAATGCATTTACCATGATCAACCGTGGCGTCTTGGGAGTGCCGATGCCGGCAACGTTGCCCCTCACATTGCCCCATCAGTTTTATCTTTGACTTGATCTCTCAAAAACCCTCCAAGCGCCGGGCCTCGATTGCTGTAAAGACAGTGGATTGGGCTCATTGACCCGCCCATCTCTGAAAAGGAGCTTCAGAGCTCATTGGATTCTTCCAGGCTAAATAAAGATTCTGATTCTGAATGTGTGCGCGTGTGTGCGTGCGCACATGTTTGTGCTGTTCAGGGAGTAAGCGCTGAGCTTGGTCCCCTGAGCTGCGGGGAGCGGTAGTGTAGTGGTTAGCACTTCGTACTACGCACTCGGTGATTCCCATTAATGGCCAACACCAGTGGCGATTATCTGAACCGGTCCTGGGCCTCCCCTGTATGTATGTACGATGAACATCTTTTGTACCTCACGTAACCAACCGTGCCAATCTCGTGCGATGTGTAACATCACTGCTAGGGAGACAAAGGCGGCTGGGAATGGCGCTCACCGCTCGCCCCCCTCGTGTGCTGTGCCCTGCCTTCATAGGTGCTTCTTGCTAACATGCACTTGCTCCAAAAGTCGAAGGCTACACGGGGGATCTTTGTCTTGTCTTTGTTTACGCTGTTCAGGGGACCAAGCGCTGAGCGAGCAGCGCTGGATGTTCCACCAGGAGGCGCTGCAGGAGTATCTGCTCATGTGCTGCCAGCATGTTGCCGGAGGGCTGTTGGACAAACCCGGAAAGTAGGGCCCTTCCTCCTCGAGTCATCTTTATACTTTAGTCCTCTGCACAATGGCTCAAATTTCCACCATCCTGTCCCATTTTGAGCTTTCTTCTTCATTTCTCTGAACGGCAGCCCCTTCCTACCTCGCCTGGCATACAGGAGGTCATGGGCTTGATCCCGACCCTAACGCCTGAATATTTGGCGTTTGCATGTCTCTCTCCCCGTGGTCGCGTGGATTTTTCTCTGGGTCCTCCGGTTTTTCCCCTCCACATGTAAAATTAACATGTGTTTAGAGTATTTGCTTACTAAAACTTCCACGTGATGCTAAGCCACTTCGTTGGGCTATCATTTGTGGCCAGGTCGCTTCTGAAAAAGAGCTATATAGCTCAGTGGGTCTTACCTGGTAAAATAAATGAATGAAAGTTAAAAAAATAGATATTTTCGTAAGTCCCCTCCTCCTTGAGTCACCTTCTTCTTTACTCCTCTGCCCAATGGCTCAAACTTCCACCATCCTGTCTACCGGACGTCTGTGAAAAAGAGCTTTACAGCTCATGGGATTCCTCCAGTATAAATAAAGATTTTGACTCCAATTGCCTTGGAACCTTCTCTAGAACCTCGACATTTATCTTTCTTTCCATCCAACTGATTTTCTCCATTCGATGCCAAAACCCACATCTCAAAACGTCGATGTACCAGGGTGACCAAAAACACAAGGCTTGCTTCTCAGGGCACGTACTGGGCCAGGATTGCGGTTTCTGTTTGAAAGGACGAGAGAACAGGCAGTTCCTCTGTGCCTTTATCTGAGTGAATGACAACGGCATATGCTTTATATACTTTTCCTTTTTCTGGCAGTTTTTTGTAAAATGTGTTTTTTTGTTGGAATTCGTACTTGTGTGCCACTGCCAACACAGCATCACCAAAATAGCTTTCATTTATCGCCAAATAACAAACGTCTTAAAGTGCAGCTTTCATCCCAGGGGACCCTCTGATGGCAGCTGTCCCTGCTGTGGTGCCATTTTACTAGTGCCCACAGCCTCTTGCAAGCAAGCAGCAAGGGCTTGCGGATATCGGCATGCGGGAGTTTGTGTTGATTGCTTTGCAACTGCCGTTGCAGGGCGAGGGACTTCTACCACACATGCTACTGCCTGAGCGGTCTCTCTGTGGCTCAGCACTTCTGTAAAGACGGCTTGTCCAAGGATACCATCGTTGGGAAGGAGAGCAATGCCCTGGTGGGTGACGTCTGTTTGCATGTGCACAGTGGCTTTGGGCGCTGAGAATACGAACCCAGAGAGCAGAGTTTGATTCCCGGCCATGGATCAAAATCAGTAGCGAGTCCCCTTCTCAACTGGTCCTTGGTGCGGTGTGCAAACAGTACTGGGGAAACAAAGATAACCGGGCCTGGTGCTGGGCTACATGGCCCCCTCATATGCTATACTTCACCACGCTGGTTAGTGCGGGTTGGTAAGGCAGAGGGGAGTAGGGGTTGGGACTTGTTAAGCTATCATTCTCCACTTATGTTAGCCATGGCAGGAAATCGAATTCGGGTCACTGGTTTCATATCGCAATGCCGCTAAATCCCGGCACCACCACTCCCACCCTTGATTGTCCTTCACCGCAAAGTTGGTGCAAAATGTGGCTCCCAGCCTATTGACCGGTACGTCTAGGACCAGTCATGTAACTGCCTGTGCTCCGCAGACTGCACATGTTGCCAGTGCAATGGCGCATAGCTTCAAGGTCGGTCTCTTGACCTATAAATAACAATACTTTCCTTTTATATTGTGTAATTCGTGCTAATAGCATTCCATAATGCTGTAAAGCCCTCCACGACCAGAGACCCTGCTATCTGAAGGATATTCTCCTCCTACTGCCCTTCCATCTGCCAACAAGGGATTGCTAAACATCCTGAGGGTGCAATTATAAACACGGCTCCCACCCTGTGAATTCCCTACGTCATCGAATAAGGGACTGTCTGACCGTCAAAAGTTTAAAAAAACTAATTAAACCATTACCCGCTTAACCTGGCATTTACAGATGAAGACTAACATAGCATCGCCAAAGTTACGGTTTAAATTAACGTGGTTATTATTTTCATTGCATGTTTTTTAAAATATTTATTGGAACGATAATGTACCCAGGCGCCTTGTCTTAAGAAATGCACCTTTAAAGAAATGAAGTTTAGATGGATTTCTTGACGTGGGCAATAACGCCCTGCTGCTGCTGCTGCTAACTGTCACCGCTACGACTCGCCTCTTCCCCTTCGGCAGCAACCGACCCACCCGATCTACAACATCGACCCCGACAAGGTGGCCAGAGCTCTCGTCCACTTCTCCAAGTTGGGGATTCCGATTCGCGTGTGCCCTGCTGACGAACCGGACAAGTTGAACCCCTGACGCAGACACTGACCCCCCCCCCCCCCATCCCACACCACCCCTTTGCCAAAGTCCAAGCAACACTCCCAACTCCCACTCTGGCTATACGGCCCTCGGGACACTAGGATGCAACATGGGCTGTCAGGACCGCGTCGTGCAGCGTGGCGAGTGAAAAGTGGCGAAAGAGCGAAATATTGCTTCCGCAATGGGTGCCGCTACTCTTGGGCAATGTTGGGGGAAAATCCTCGCTGGCAATTGTCACAGGCGACAACGTTTGCTGTGTAACAGCAATGGTGTAACCTGTTGCAAGCAAGATGGGTAAGAGAGATGGAGAGACTCGGAGACGAGGTAGAGATTAATGGTCACTTAGAGGCGGTGTGTCTTGATGCCATGTGACGCCACAACGTCCACTGACGTGCCGTCATGTGACTTGCCAGTTACACTTTATGTTGCTTTAAAAAATATGAGAACCCAGCTCTCGGGAATGTTTGGGGAATTCATTGCATTTGCTATGATCATCTGTGGCAACTTGGTACCAAAGTGGTACAGAGTGTTGGGGTTCTGTCGAGCCAATGAAAACTGTTGAAAAGTGTGGCTGATGAACAGTGATTGGTCTACAGGGCACACACCCTCGAGCAGTCATGTGACCTCTGTAACCTCACGGGAAGTTGTTATTGTAGGTGCCTGCTAGGTGGAGCAACGATCGGATACGTCCATGTTTGGGTAACGCTTTTTTCTCCCCGATGGAAAGTGGTGCAGCAACTGTTGCAAGTGACAATTAGAAGCAACGATTCTTGCCCAAAAATTTGCCCTAGTGTGTTATGGCCTTCGGCGATGCTTCTATCACAAATGTTGAATTGAAAAACAATGTTCTCAGTGTACTTGCCTTATTAAAAATTGGAAAAGAGCATCGTACTGTGACAGAATTTGAGTTTCTCAACGGATGCGATTTACGCGGGAAGCGGCGTTGTCGTGGTTCGCATACCGCAGTCACCACATTGGCGACCCAGGTTCGATTCCTGAGCATGGTGTGCAAGCAACCAGCCACAGCTGGAATTTACTCCTGACCTGGGTCTCTATATCTGGACCAAGAAATGAGCACCCAGTGTGGTCATTAATGACATCCAAAATCAAGAAGGCAAAGGTGACGGAGCATACCTGTGCTGACATTAATAGGCGCTCTCGTGAACAAAGCTTTTCCTGGCATTGACTTTATGCAACAACATTGTGGCATCCTAGTGTTCGGAGGGTCTCCGAAATTTCCTTGCGTCGTTTTACAAAATAAACACGCAAACTGAGCTTTGAATTTCTAAAGCGCAAGTCCTTCTGTTTGATCATGCAATCTTTTACAGTGGTTGAAATCTTAACGTGATAAGTACTTGTTCAAACATTAGTCCGGAAGGCCAATTGGCTGATTCTTGAAACAAGTTTTCATCGTGGAGAGATGAGACCCCCCCCCTGTCCATTATTTAATCAAACAAAGTGTCTCATCGCATAACCCCAGACAGGCTGCAAGAGTCTCAACGCCCACCTGCAAGCGATAGGGCAGGACAGCGGCTCCAATCGGCATCTCTTCAGTCGACTTACTATATCCAGCATGGCCCCACGTGACAATATAAAAAAAACCCATTGTGAAACTTACGAGATACCGACACATTCTGTCAATAACACTGCCCCCAAAAGGAAATGTTATAGGTGGCATTGGCCACCCTTCTTCTCTGCCACTGCCTGAAAGCAGGCTTGAGGGTTAATTGGAAATAGCAACGCTTACGTAGGGGTTTAGATGGCCAGCCAGGAACCTCATTGGGTGCGGAATGAACTTCTGTCATCCCGTCGGGAAGTGAGTTATAAGGGGCGACCGTTCGCGATGCGTTCTGTTGAAGTTCGCCACGGATGCAGTGCAGGTCGTCTTGTAAATCATCGCCCACCCGTGCATCAGATGTCCACTAGAGTGGGAAGTGACACGTTGCAGTTTGTGTTGATCCACAATGTGACACCGAGGCTCGACTCCCTGTAGGCAGCTCTGAAAATAGACCTCTATTTGTGCCTTAACATCGTTTAAAATATCTGGGATGTAATGGATGATAAAACCTGATGTAAGTGAATAATGGCAATCGCACCGTTGCACTCCATTGCCCTTTTTAATGATGGCCATATTGTGGAAGTCGACCTGATGAGATTTCTATTGTTTCTCAAATTTGGCCTCCATGGCCCATGCTGCCATCAACCCTTGAGTAGAACTGGCATCGTCATGATCTTCATCATACATAAAGGGCCAGGTTCACGTGTTAATGAACCGGCCGTCAGAACTTCACGTAGTCTTGGCGATTTGTCCCATTGTTGGCAATGGAGATGAGTTTTTACCAAATATGTTGGGCGGGAAAAAATACAATTGGCAAGACATGATTCAGGATCGACATATTTGCTCTAACAAATGTTAAAACTTGCAGCATTCATGTGTCGTCATCGCCTTGGCTGGAATACTGTTTCGGTTGACGTTTGCGTTCAGAAGAGTCCACAGGTTTAAATTTTCAGCAATTCGACAATAAAACTGAAATGTATCGGCTTGTTCTGCGTTACCTGCCTGTGTTGGAAGCTTTTGTATGTTGTGCTCGGGTTATCACGGTGGATGTACACTTTCCTCCAAAGTAGTTCCCATTCCAGATTAACTATTACACATAAATACAGGACTTATATTATTACATTTCCATCGGGAAACGCTTTCATCTGTTTTCCAGTCTATTAATGCTTTGTTCTATATCTCTCAATTTCATTGGTAGGGTTGAGTGGATTGTATATTTTCAAAGGTGTTCGAATTCTAGATACTGCTGTTCCAGGACCAGTCATTACCAGTGTCTCGTGCAGTGGTTCTCAACTCTGTCGACATGGTGCCCCCCCCCCTACCAGGCAAGGCCATTGGGCCCCCCATGCCCCCTCCCAGGTTACTCAAGCCACAGTATGTTCCCAGGTGCATTCAATATTTCTCCTGCACGGTGACCATGCCAAAGCCTGCATCCCCCGTCCCCCCTTGGAAGGGCACGACCTATGGGTTAACAACTACTGGCTATAGTGTTGTCCTGTCAACTTCCTGCGAACTCGAATTTTCCATGGAATTATTTAGTTGTTTTAAGGGAAATTGGTGGCAGAAAGATGACTACTTAAGAGTATTGGCACAAGACGGAGGAAAGTGGAAACATGACGAAATATGCAGTGGCCACCAAAATGCTATTTGGTCATGGATCCTGACAATGATTTAAGGGTGCTGGTAATTTAAATCATTGATAAATTAGCTCGATAGTATTTCTTTTATATGACCACATGAAGCTATGTTAATGTTGCGCTTTGAGATTCATTTCAAGAGGAGTAGTTGTTGATGGCGATGTGGATTTAATTGGGATTAAGTATGCCACTGCATTTGAACTCAAACTGGATTTAAGGTATTTATGTGAAGTTCAATCGTGTAGTTTGGTTAACGGTGAGCCTGATGAAATGTGAGAAAAAAAAAATCCCCACTGTAGCTGCCAGCCATCAGAAGCAATCAGCCAGGTAGCCTTGTGGGTCAGTCCCGAAGGAAAACGAAGCCAAAAAAAAGTTATTGCAAATTACATAAATCGTTTTTATTGAAATTTGAATATAGTTTCATCACATCGCGTTGTGTGCAATTTACAATACCGAAATCGCCGCCTTTCGAGTCGAGCATTGCTTTTAAGCAGGTGTGGCCAGGTATGGGGACACTTGCCCATTTCTTAGCGATGACAATTGTCAACCGTACGACCCAACGTCAGACACACTCGACGATGATCGCTACTTGAAATAATTGAAAAAAAAAAATTTCTTCTTCACTCGGCCGAACTCTACCCGGCGGCAAACTTTTCAACCGACTCCTCGGTGACCCAACTGGCGAATGCAAAACTCTGCTCGCGAGGAGGAAATATACATAAATTAACGTAAATTACAATTAAACGGACTTTTAAAGGACACGCATATGCCGTCTTCAGCACACCCCCGCCACGCCGGTACTTAAAAGGGGCATGTGTCCAAGTTCAAATAAAAACAACCATGAAAGTCCTTCACATCGACGTGCTGCGATCATCGATGACGTGGTGGCTAGGCCATGATGGCGAGTGTTGATACGTCCCAGACCTGCGTTTTTAGGGTGAGGGCAGCCACCTCTGATGTGCAAAAAATAAAACGGGGAGAAAAATATCTCGTAATATCTCGCAAGAGTTGAACTACTACGTAGATACATTGTCTTGAGTGGTGTATTATTAGGCAACATCAGGATTTTTTTTTTATGTCTTACAATAAAATACTTGGGAGATTTTGCAGGACGGTTACTGCAAAGAGAGCACAATCCTGGGAAACATCAGGTACAGGTGGCAACTGTAGTTCCTGAGCGGAGACATGATCAACTGGAGGAACCACGTGTTCCTTGGCTACTCGGGGTGGGTTCACCCCAGCACAGATTTGTCGATCGACCTTGCACTAAATGGACTCACCGTGTTTTGCCGTCGCGTGTGTGAACACGTCCACTGCCGAGATGGAAGGGTGAAATCGGCTCGGGTGTAGGTGCCAAGTGGATTCATACATCGCAGTTATAATGTGGGGTGGCGACGGCTTGGGAAGGTCTTCATCCACCTCCGATTAGCGCGGTTGGCTATGTACGGTGCTAAAGAAGTTCAGCATACATATATGCAGCAGTGGCTTTGATCATGGCTGACGATTACGATGATGACAGTGAAACTGGTTCTGACAGACGGTTGCGCGTGTGTTTATGCGCGGGTACCACGTCACCGCAGAAACCCGCTCGTGTGAATTTCAGTTAAGAAATGCTGGGGTTTTTTGCAACGATGCGCGAGTGTGATCCAGTGACTTGGAGATGGCGGTTGGTGGATCGCGCAAAGATGAAGCGCTGGGCGTCATTATTGGAGGCTACCCGTGTAAAACTTTAAAGTATTCTCTGGGCACTTACGTCACAACTCAACGCACTCAAGTATAGCAACGACAACAACGGAATCGGTCCATCTCGCAGACAGGACTCTCCTGTAAGAGTCTTGAAACTCAATTATCAAGTTCAAAGAATGAACATGCAATATCAAAGTCCGTTTATTCACTCTCGCGCTAAACTCGCACAGCACCGGCTGCTGGGCTCCTGGCTTCTCAGTGGCGGCCTTGGGACCGGAATAATGTGAAATCGCAACCAATCAGCAAGTCGCAATTATTTGCGGAAAAGTGTGGGAACTCCAACCTCCGCCGAGACATTTGGCCAGCAAATGTCTCGGCATTTAGCCAGGTACCCTCTGGAGGGGCTTCCGAGAGCTCCATCTAGTGGAAGCCCTTTCGACAGCAGTGGCGTAGTCAACCGCGCTAATTGGGGCGTCACGGTGGCTATGAGATGTTAACTACCTCGCCTGGTGTACAGGAGTTTGCGGGTTCGATCCCGACGCTTACGCCTCCTGTATATTTTGAGTCTGCACGTCTCTCTCCCTGTGGTCGCATGGATTTTTCTCTGGGTCCTCCGGTGTTTCCCTCCACATTTGGAAAACATGCATTTAGAGTATTCACCTGCTATAAATTTTCACTTAAGCCGTCGTTGAGCTTTCATTTATGGCCAGGTCGCTTCTAAAAAGAGTTGAATAGCTCAGTGGGCCTTACCTGGTGAAATAAAAAATAGTTTTGGAGTTGTTTAGTTTAATTTCATGGGACTGAGCTCACAATTCTATACAGGTGCCGCCTGCTTACAGGAGCTGCGCGTTTACGTAGCGGCTTCGCTCTCTTTGTCACCTGCCCAGTCTTCACGTTCGCGCTCGTTAAGCCCGTTCACGGCACAATGTATATTCCACTTTTGCCGTGAGTTTACAAGTGACAATTAAACCCAGATGAGCTACGTTTGACCCTGTTTAAAAGTAAATCAATTACACAGACCTGTTGCCGTCTAATCCTCCATTATGCCAACAACGTAGTGCGGTAATATCTTTTCAAGGGCGAGTCTGTCCATTATGTACGTATGTTGAACTTCTGTAGCACCGTACGGAGCCAACCGCGCTAATCGGAGGTGTCCTGTCTGCACATGGGATATGCTCTTAAATACAGATAAATGCAATGAATTTCACTTAATTAACCAGATCACATCTCACTGACGCCCTCTTTTCTGCTCACACATCGGAGCCCCGCCAGGGGCTGTGCTGAGCATGGTCGTCACGGGTCAATATGCGCCAAGTTGTTTTTCCACTGCAAATAAGCCGAACCATGCTTACCGACGTCACACACGATGTGTAACATCGAGGCGCATTTGGGTGACACCGTGACGCTTTCAGTTAACACGCATAGATATAAAAAAGACAAATATCCCCCATAGAGCCTGACCAGACTGTTGGGGCAAGTGCTGTTAGCGAACACCTACGAAGGCCGGAATGGCACACGAGCGGGTGGGTCGCCAGCACCAAGCCCGGCCGCTTTTGTCTCTCTAGTGGCGATGTTTTTACACACTGCATCATCTGAGTCAACCTAGGGGAGGCCCAGGACCGGTTCAGATAATTGTCACTGGTGTTGGTCGTGAGCGGGCATCGAACTTGGGTCGCAAGGTTCGTAGCACATCGCGCCAACCACTACACTACTGCTCCCCATACACACAAAGATATGCACTCTCACATACAAACTTGTTATCAAATTTAGGCTTGATGTTAGATGCATTGAATGTGTCATCAGCCCCTAGCCCTGCCCAGTCCTGGGCCAGATTCAGATGGTTCATGAGAGCAGAGTTTGGTTCTGGCTTGGCTTGATAAGCAGCCGGTGGAAAACCACCGTACGGTGATCGGCCCTGTGCTGGATGTGTCAGTGAAAAAGGGGCATGAGGGGTCGTCTACTCCTTCGTAAGGCAGACCTGCGTAAATGTAGGAACGCAAGGAGGGTGAAGTCGCAGGTATCTTTCGCCCCCCACATTCGCGGCGTTCTGAATAGCGGGACCACTTTTACAGCGGACGTCGGAGCGTCTGCGTCAACGTCGCACGAATCCCGACGTGCCGTCGTCCACGCGTGCAAAACCGAATCGCTCTGATCGCCAAACCAACCGACCGGACCCGGGCCGCGTTGGTCCAGCGCGGGTCGACGGGTCAGAGGGAGCGGTGCCGCCGTTCCGGAGGCAAAAAAGCGATCGTGGGGGCTTCGGGACTCACGGCCCCGGCGGACCCCCGACGTAGAGACACCGCGTCAGGACGACGCTTGCCCGGCGGCAGTGGTCGCGGTGGTCGGTCGGTCGGTCGCGGAGGTCGGGGGTCGCTCGGGGCTCAGGCGGTGGCGGCCTGCGGCACCTCCCCCTCGGACTCGGAGCTGGAGCCAGAGCCGCCGTCAAAGGCGGAGACGGTGCCGCCCTTGGAGTTGGTGAAGCGCGCGCCGTCGCCGGTTGCGGAGGAGGCCGCGAACGTGGTGGACTGCGAGGCCTTCACCTTCTCAAGCACGCGCACTGCCGCCGCGCCAATCGGCAAAAGGTGACGCACGGACGGCGCGGCCGAACAAAGCCAACGTCAAAAGCAGTGCTAATTTTACTTTGTGGAATAATAATTATTATTTACCAAGGAAAGCCAAGCCGAGCCCGAAGACTGTTGTTCATGAGGGTGCTGCAATGGGGACGTATGGCCCCACACCAATGACATTGGGTTTTTTCAGCTATGGAAACTACCAGAGAATCTCATGCAGAACAAGGGGATATAATATACAAACGCCGCACAGGAGGGCATCCCGAGTCAGGAATTGAACCTTATGGCAGGACCCCGGGGTCCCGAATAAACGGAAGTCAAAATGGTAATTAATTTATTTTTGGCGACTCTGTCCCACCGCGCACATAAACGCTACGACCCACCTGGCGCGGATCATTCTGTTGTCATGTCCAAGCGCAGCGAGGACGAATGCGCAGAAGAAACTTTGATTAGAGTATCATATAGAGCTCGTCGAGAGGAATAGATTGCAGTATCGTTCACCTTCAGCAGACGTCGCAACGCAGTTTATGCGACAGCTGGGGGCGTATGGGACTCCGAGGTCCCGCCATAAGGTTCAATTGAACGCAGGCCCTCCTCGCTGTCAAGGCGCGAGCTTTCCTACTGCGCCACCCTGCCGCCAAAGCGAAACTAACAACGATGTGTTTTTAATTTTAATCAACGACGGGACTGTGAGTGGAGGTCAACAGTCCAGCACGACGACGACTATGATGGCCCAGCGAAGATCAGAAAAGCGTGACTTCTCACACCTCCAATTAGCACGGTTGGCTACGTACGATTGCGGCAGAAGATCAACATGCATCCGTACATTACCGTGATGACATGGAAAATAATAGAAAATTAACAGACGAAGGCTGAACTAATTTGAGAGACCGAGCGAGCCGAGTAAGACCAAACATGGCATTTGGCTATACAGGTAAATAAAAGAAAGATTGAGTTAATCCACTGTCCGACTTGTTAGTATTGGGGATAGAAAAATTGTGCACCCCACACACCAACATTTTTTGAGTAGACCACATGAAGGGAATGATTCAATTGAATCCGCAGATGAAGACTTGACTGCTATTCCACATGTTATCGACTGGACTGAGACTTGTCAACATAATATAAAAAATGTTGACTAAATGAACACTGCTCAAGACCGGGCACGCAACGACACATCAATTCATCGTTTGGAATAGATCGCTATGGGTTCAGGATGCACGCATCGAATTCTACGTTCGAGACCAAATGAATATTCACGCAATTGAGAGGTTGGCGTTACATTTAGAACAAAATCTGTACAAATAAGGGAAAGAATCGATGTCAACGATGCTATGAAAACGAGAGAGATCACGAACTGTTTCTCAATTAAAATCGTGAGCCAGACTTGTGATTATACATCAAAACGGCTGGGCAGGGTAAGTCAACACGTGCTTATATCACGCCGTCACTTCCAAAAATGAGTCCGTGACGCACGGCAACGATCTGGTGGAACGACCACGTGGGGCCTGGGCACTCACCCTTCTCTCCGATACGTGTTTGGGTTGCTCCGTGCATTGTTTGGCACGATGTCCGACGTTTCACTCCACGTGCTGGGAGCTTCTTGGGGAACTGAGAAACTGAAGAAGGTCCCAGCAACGAGGAGTGAAACGTCAAAGACAATCGTGCCAAAAAAATATATACCGCGGTTAAAACCCACAAATGAAAACCAAAACGTCTGAGAGCTAGGCGGGGAAACGACCGTGAGGGACCCCCTAAGTCAGCAGCGTTACTCACCCTGCTGCTCAAGGAGGTTGTTCTGTCGCTTGAGGTCGTCGATGTCCTGCTGGTGGGCGTGGTTTTTCCGTCTCATGTACTGGATGTACTCCGTGGCTTTGTTGAGGATTTGCGCACGGGACGCCTGCCAATTGTGGCACATGGGGGGAGGGGGGGGTCAGTGCGACAGGTCATGCGTACAGTCTGGCAAAAACCCCAGTGACACCGGGCCAAGTTGAAAAAAAAAAATTTCATGGCGAGCGGCTTACGAATCTTTTGGCCCGGCAGTCGGGATACTTTGGCGAAAATACAGAAAGCGTTTCGGTGACATCACCAGGAACTCAAATCCTGCATGGATTATCATCATCATAATCATCATCAACCATAATCAATCCACTGCTGGATAAAAGCCTCACCAAGGCATCACCATCTATCATGGTTGTACGATGGAACAACAATCCACCCTCGCACAAACTTATTTCATGACTCCATTTCGTTCTCCTCTCGAAGCGTTCCATCCTTTGGCTTCGATTGTCTTTATTCTCAACACCGGCCATCATCGCCTTCCAGTGACATGTCCTGCCCAAGCCGCAGTGGCGGTGATGTTAACTAACTGGCCTGGCACACAGGAGGTCGTGAGTTCGATCCCGACCCTGACGCTTGTATGTCTGGAGTTTGCATGTTCTCCCCGTGGTCGTGTGGATTTTTCACCGGGTCCTCTGGTTTTTCCCTCCACATTTAGAATCAACATGCATTTAGAGTATTTGGCTGCTATAAATTTACATACAATAAGCCACGTCGTTGAGTTTTTATTTGTGGCCAGGTCACTACTGAAAAATAAGCTAAGTGAGCATTACCTGATAATTTGTTTTATTGACTCAATGGTGAAAATGTATTCTTTAACTTGTCTCTGTTCTCTGATCCATGTGTTTATCTTTCTGTCGTTCAGTGTAATTCCAAGCATCCAACTCTCCATGCTTTTTAGCTTTTGTTCCATACTCTTTGTTAATGTCAACGTTTCTGATCCACGGCTCACCGATTCGACAGCGTGAGAGAATTGCGTACGTGGAATTACATCGAGAGACAGGAGAACGGACATCATTCGAACTGCAAAGAATCGCTGGGAGGGATGATGGCAGACGATCACGACCAAGGGATAATGATAGAACGGCGGCTAGGGAACGGAACGCTCCCAAGAGGACGTCCAGTGCTGAGATGAAGCCATGAAAATCAGCTCGGGCACGCCATGGCACGCGGATGCCGACTCAACTGTCGCATCGCACAACTGCGAGAGATGGCGACGACGGCAGAGGCGGCGCTTTCATCCAGCAGTGGATTGACCGAGGCCGACGACGACGACGAAGAGGTGATACGTATATAAGCGTGTCGTAGTGTCACGGCGAGAGTGTGGCTCTGCCTCGCCCGTCACCCACCTGACTGCCGACCCCCCCAGACCGGCGGCCCCCAAGCGATCCTGCGTGCGAGCAAACCTTCTCTCCCTGCAGCGAGGGCACCGAGTCCCTGAGGCTGTGGAAGCTGTCCTTGATGTGGTCTCTCCGCTTGCGCTCCAGGGCATTGTGGTGGGCACGCTTGTCCGCCTGTATGGACAGACGACAGCCGCCATTAGCCGCTGAGAGGCTGTGTGACGAAACCGCGGCGCACGTGCATGCGGTTGCAGGCTGTGTGCGCGTGTTCAAGTTCAAGTTCATCTATTAGGTATAGCCCTGTGAGCCATTCGGCTCTTGAATCGGGTGCAACCGCAACAAACAAAAAACATGAACAATGTTACAGATTGTGCGTGGGTGGTGCTGGCTACGTGTGCGTGTGGTACAAAGACAAAAAACCCCCGTATAGCCGAGCCGGTTACGGACCATTGGGGCAAGTGTTAGCAGCACCTATGAATAAAAGACAACGAAGACTGCCCGTAGAGCCTGTTACAAACTGTTGTGGCAAGAACTGTTCGTGAGCACCTTATGAAGGCCAGCACAGCACACAACGGGGTAGTGTGGCTAGCAACATGCACGGTCACCTTTACACACCGCACGATATAATCATTTAAGGCCACATCAACCTATGGGAGGGCCCATGACCGGCTCAGATATCCGTCACTGGTATTGGCCGTGAGTATAAATAAAAAAATCAGGATGCCGGAATTCAAAGCGCCCCGCTCGAACTCGCAACCCATATACACGCGCGCACACACTCACGTGTACATGTGTAAATTAGTGGTCCAAATCGGCTTCCAATGCCAAAGGGCAGCGGCATCCCACTCATAGCAGAGCAGTTGTTGAGCAGCCGTCACACCCGCAGCGCGAGCGCGTGTTACTTAACACGGCGCTCGACACGCACACACACACACGCACATGGACGTGTAATCTGGCCGGGCGGTGAACACTCGGAGAAAAAAGTTAATCGGAAGAAACAAGTAAGACGAACTAAACGACATGGGTCGAGTTAGAGTTAGGGACAGGGCTAGTGTTGGATCTGTTGGCAAGTTTGGGCAGGGCTTGGCTCGTGTGGTTACGGATAAGTGTAGGATACGGTTGGCTATTTTGGATAGTTAGGGATAGGGCACGGTTGGCTAGCGCTGTTAAATGTAATGAGTAGAGCAACGGTCTGGTTGGCAAGTGTGGCAAGAGTTAGATACAGGGCCTGGTTGGTTAGTTTGGCTAGGGGTGAGGAGAATGCGAGTTTGCAACGATAGGTGTGGATAGGGTTAGAGATTTTGGAGTTATAGGGCTGTGGTCTTGTTGGCTCTTGTAAATAGGGGTTATGGGTACGGCCAGTGTGCTCTGTCCACCACTTGTTTTCTCTTTTCACAGCAGACACCACAGTACTGTGGCAGAGCACTTGACTCATAATCAGACGCTTGCTCTGAATAAAATCTGACTTTTTAGCTCAGTCATCATCGTCACTATCATCATTATCATCAGCCGTGATCAACCCACAGCTGGATGAAGGCCTCCCCGAGTTAGTCATCTCTCACGGCCCCGCGATTCAACAATATTTAACTCAGCGAGGGTTACTAAGACGTTCACGAGTGGACGTTTCTGTCAAAACATAAATTTAAAACGTTAAAAACTATTTAATATTTCGATTTAAAGCTTTCGTGACTGCAGGGATTCATCTTCTTGGTTCTTTCGGTAAAGTCACGTAGAAGGGAAATTATAAAATAAAAAAAATAAACATTTTATTATGTTGTGTTTTTATAATTTTATTATTTCCCTTCTACGTGACTTTACCGAAAGAACCAAGAAGACTATTTAATATTGTTTTATTTTAGCAGATAAGGCTCACTGAGCTATATAGCTCTCTTTCAGAAGCGACCTGGCCACAAATGATAGCTCAACGAAGTGGCTTATCGTGTGGAAATTTGTAGCAGGCAAATGCTCTAAACGCACGTTGATTTGAAATGTTGGAGAGAAAAACCGGAGGACCTGGATAAATATTCACGCGACCACGGGGAGAGAGATCATGCAAACTCCAAATATACAGGCGTCAGGATCGGGATCAAACCCACGACCTCCAATGAACATGCCGCGCCACCATGGTGAGGCGTGTTCACAAGGCCGCACCTTGCCGATGATCCTGTGAAGTTGAAACTCGGTCGAGGACACCTTGGTTAATTAACAAATGTTCACATTTGCTACGTGCGTGTGTCAACGGATGCCCCTGGACACCGTTGCTAATGAGGCGTTCCACCTCAAGGGATTTTCCAGCTGAAATATTATTAACGATAATAAAAAAATTTAAACAATAACACGAATCTGGAAGACATGGCCAAGAGGTGAACGTAATGAATGTCACACGTCCTTTCGCTTATTAACAACAAAAATGTGCTTGTATTTTTCGATTTAAAGATTTCGTGACTGCAGGGATTCATCTTCTTGGGTCTTTCGGTAAAGTCACGTAGAATGGAAATAAAAAAAAATGTATTGTTTTATTTTTATTATTTCCATTCTACGTGACTTTGCTGAGACGGTGGCATAAATGTCCACATTATTCTGACACGGAGATCCGTCTCTTCATGAACTTTGAAGGAATGAGAAACTGAACCGGTTAGTAATTCAATAGAAGATTTCATCAACAGTCTGGGAGGTAAGAACCAAGTCTTGACACAGTGAGCGGGATTTTTTTTTACACGGGGTTTTCCCGTCAAACCTGTCGCAATCAAAGAGCGGTGTGATGTCAGCTGCAGTGGCTGGTCAGCTGTTCCAAAACAACAACTTGCTTAGGGGAAGTATGACTGGACACTTTCAAAAGTAAACACCAGACAGTATGTTGTGGACGTGACAGGAACATACAGACTACATGTGTGTAAACAATTACAATGCACCATTAACAACCGTACAAAGACAAAGATCCCCCATATAGCCTGTACAGACTGTTGGGGCAAGTGCTGTTAGCAAGCACTTCACGGCACACGAGGGCGTGGGTGGCCAGCACCACGCCCGGCCGACTTTATCTCCCCAGTGGCAATGTTTACACACCGCACCAGGTACTCATTCAAGGCCGGGTCTTTTACTGCAGTGTTATACTTATGAGGGTTATCATGGTAGTTACCGTTTCCTTATATCCGTAACGTGCTCTTATAAAAAATTAGCCTTATCCTTCCTGCCACCGGTGTAACGTAAAGATGCGTTGCTTATATTCCAGATGTGACAATATCTAGCCCTATACTCTACAGGGGGTGAAACCATTCACTACCCCAGAACGGCCACAATGGACAACAACAACTGTTGGACAGTGGTGACCGTGACAGTCTCTCGTGGCAGCAATCTAGTGCACGTCCATACATTAACAATGTAAACTAAAGCCCCTTGTCAATCCACTGCTGGATGAAAGCCTGACCAAACTTCACCACCACGCTGGCCTGTGCGGGATTGGTGAAGTGTGGTGGGGGACACGGTTGCTACGTACGACCAGCTCAGATGTCACTGAACACCCATGTCGGCTGTGACCAGCAATCGAACTCGTGGTGTCTGTGATCAGTAATCGAACTCGTGGTGGTTGTGATCAGTAATCGAACTCGTGGTGGTTGTGATCGGCAATCGAACTCGTGGTGGTTGTGATCGGCAATCGAACTCGTGGTGTCTGTGACCAGCAATCGAACTCGTGGTGGTTGTGATCAGTAATCGAACTCGTGGTGGTTGTGATCGGCAATCGAACTCGTGGTGTCTGTGACCAGCAATCGAACTCGTGGTGGTTGTGATCAGTAATCGAACTCGTGGTGTCTGTGACCAGCAATCGAACTCGTGGTGGTTGTGATCAGTAATCGAACTCGTGGTGGTTGTGATCAGTAATCGAACTCGTGGTGGTTGTGACCAGCAATCGAACTCGTGGTGGTTGTGATCAGTAATCGAACTCGTGGTGGTTGTGATCAGTAATCGAACTCGTGGTGGTTGTGATCGGCAATCGAACTCGTGGTGGTTGTGATCAGTAATCGAACTCGTGGTGGTTGTGATCAGTAATCGAACTCGTGGTGGTTGTGATCAGTAATCGAACTCGTGGTGGTTGTGATCAGCAATCGAACTCGTGGTGGTTGTGATCAGTAATCGAACTCGTGGTGGTTGTGATCAGTAATCTAACTCGTGGTGGTTGTGATCAGTAATCGAACTCGTGGTGTCTGTGACCAGCAATCGAACTCGTGGTGGTTGTGATCAGTAATCGAACTCGTGGTGTCTGTGATCAGCAATCGAACTCGTGGTGGTTGTGATCAGTAATCGAACTCGTGGTGGCCGAGTTCGTAGTGCAACGAGCTGCTCTACCAGTCCAGCCCACCCACACGCGCACATCAACAGCATGTGATGTGATAATTGTTTTTACCCTTCTATCTGGCAACAAAACTGACACCTTTTTTACAAGGAGTCATGTTTACATAGACCACAATACCTGCAGTCATAAAGCAAAAAAAAAACATAACTCTGATAATGTATGCACTGTCCTTGAAGTTGATTGGTCCACACCCGAGACAGCTTTCCTTAGAGCCTAGTCTCACATGGGTTGGACCAGATGACTTGTAAAAAAGGTGTCAGTTTTGTTGCCAGATAGAAGGGTAAAAAAACAATTATCATATTTTTACTGGCAAATGAGGTTTCAATGGAGCAGGTGATGTGTTGAGAACTTTTACGAGTCCCCATTGACACACCACGTGCGGTATAAGGCAGTGCAAGACACGTTTGCAATACTGCAACGTGTACACGGGCGTCCTTTCCCATGGGGTATCTATAGCTGCTGAAAACATTACGTCACCGGCAAGCAGCTCTTTCACGCAATCCGCAAAAGTGTGTGGCCTCCCCTCCCTGTTTGTATTCACGTGCACAGAGACGTGCAGGCCTTTTATCCATTTTTCTGTCCGTGACAATAATGTTGCCACACCATCCCAGTACCCACGCCAGCGGCTGCCCCACCACGCACAATTCCAAACACTGCCAGAATCAGAAGATGAATTTCTAACTGGAGGAATCCAATGAGCTATGAAGCTTGACTTAAAGCTTTCGTGACCGCAGGAATTCATATTCTACTACGACGTCTCGATCACAACACAAGTAGTTCTGACGACGATCGCTTGTGATGTGATCGAAACGTCGTAGTTTTTTGTTATTTTCTTTGAACCATCTACGTGACTTTACCGAAAGACCAAAATAATAGCTATGCAGCTCTTTTGTTCAACGTTACAACAACAAACAGTACAAAAACACGACAGGATTGCAAAGACCAAGAAAGGTAAACAAATCACCTTAACACGTACAAATACAACACTAAACGATCCCCATCCGACCAGACAAAGCCCACCGAGGTATTAACTTGTTCAAAAGTGACCTGGCCACAAATGATAGCTCAACAAAGTGGCCCATCATTTGGACATTTATAGCAGCCAGCTCCAGTCCATTTGTAGTAAACGTTGCAAGAAGCCAAGGGCAGTTGAGGCCTCCACAGCAAGTGGCATCAGTGGTATAACACATTCCTGCGGAGGGAGCTGGTAGGAACGTTGGGTTGCTCGGTCAATGGCCAGGGTCAACGGCGGCGTGGTGTATTCCGCAAATATGCCCGACTGTGAGGGCGGGTACAAGCCGGCGTGAGTAGGTTAAACGTTGAGTTTTATAAGGGCACCACGGGCTGACCAGCCCCTCCCCACCCAGCCCCTCCCCACCCCCACCCAGCCCCACCCCTCCCACCCCCCACCCAGCCCCACCCCCCACCCAGCCCCACCCCACCCTCCCCACCCCACCCCACCCCACCCTCCCCACCCAGCCCCTCCCCTACCCACCCAGCCCCTGCCTCCCCACCCAGCCCCTCCCTGCACGACGGACGGACACAATAATCCCGTGGGTTGGTGTAACCAGGAGGTTCCTACCAGTACAAACGAGGATGTTACCAGCCCGGAAGGTAGGCAACTGCTTCATATAATGGACATCCGTGTAAATCGGAGAGGTTTAACATCGGCAGTCCAAAAAGCATCAGCGGAGTCCAAAATATAACCAAAAACGATAAGAGAGATAATAGAATAATAATAATTCACAGCTGTTTCTCAATCCACTGGTACAAATCAGGGCCTTCCGACACTCCCATTGTGGAGTTGCCTACCACGGGATTAAGAGACAACGGGCAAATATTTCTCAGTAACATTTTCACCGACTAAACAGGGCATCAATCGAAAGAGACATCTTTACTGGGATGGAGATTGGTTCCATGAAAAGACAATATTCCACATTCCCATGACAGGTGCAGTCTTTCCAATTAAATCGCACATCAAGGTTATCTATATATATAAAATCGTTCATGTCTGTCTGTCTGTGTGTGTGTGTGTGGACTTTGGCCCATACGCACTTTCATTGGACGGCGGTTGCCCCTGGCAACGGCTAGCCACGCCTTCGCCGCTTTCATTGGACCTGGCAACGGCTAGCCACGCCTTCGCCAAGGGCTGCAGTTTCATTGGACGGCGGTTGCCCCTGCCAACGGCTAGCCACGCCTTCGCCACTTTCATAAGCTCCGTATTTAATTAAATAATAGCCATTACACAGTGTTGTTGGAGCGCTAGGGGGGGGGGAAGGAACGCCACCCGTACCCTGCCTCTTCCATGCCGACAATTTTAGGCGAGGCCGCAGGCTTTGCACGCTACTAGGCCTCGACACCCACCACGCCACTCTGAGGTAAATTCATCAAAGTTTTTCCTACTCTTCACTACACCCCCACCACAATGTGTGCTATTAATATTACTTTTAAACCCAACGCGCCAACAATCGATTACTTTAATGTTCACTGTACAAATACTCATTAAGCTGGGTGAGCGTACTGCCAGTCTATCATGTACACTGTAGCCTGCTTATTAAGCTCGGTGAGCGTACTGCCACTCTATCATGTACACTCTAGCCTGCTTATGAAGCTGAGTGCGTGTACTGGCAGTCTATAATGTGGACTCTTGCCTGGTTATTATAATCGATTCTTTATATGTTCTTTGTACAAACAGTCATTAAGCTGCTTGAGCGACCCCAGTTCGATTCCAACTCACGCCCACCACCGCTGACGATTATTTGAAACGGACCTGGCCCTCCCCTAGGTCCACTCAGCCTCAAAAGCGTAACTGCTGTCGTGTGTGAACATCGTCACTGGGGAGACAAAGGCGGCGGGGCATCGTGGATCCAAGTCCCGGGCGAAGCCGGGTCATGTGTATGTGTGTTTGTGTTTATGTGTATGTCTGTGTGTCTCTATGTATGTGTGTATGTATGTGTATGTATGTGTTTGTGTGTATGTGTGTGTGTATGTATGTGGGTTTTTTTTTATGTCTTTATGTGTATGTCTGCGTGTCTCTATGTATGTGTGTATGTACGTGTGTGCATGTGTTTGTGTGTATGTATGTGTGTGTCTATGTATGTGTGTGTCTATGTATGTGTGTGTATGTGTGTGTATGTATGTGTGTTATGTGTCTGTCTGTGTCTGCGTGTATGTGTGTGTGTATTGTGTATGTGTTTGTGTGCATGTATGTGTGTGTTTGTGTGTATGTGTATGTCTGTGTGTATGTGTTTGTGTGTATGTGTGTGTATGTATGTGTGTGTATGTGTTTGTATGTGTTTGTGTGTTTACGCTCGCATTACACAAATGTGTTGCTGGTCTAAGGCGTTCCTCGCACAGCATTGCCGCTTTATTATTTCAGTCGTTTACTGCCTTACGCACTACTGTTGCGTATTAACATCGCCACTGGGGAGACAAAGGCGGCCGGCCGTGGTAGATACAAGTCCCGGGCGAAGCCGGGTAGTACAGCTAGTCGACTTTTATCAACACATCCGATTATTGATCAATAATTACCCATACTTCAGTTTATCTGAAACGACGGCCCAACAATGATTATCAGCGCATCCTATTAAACGTCAAATATTATCCGTTAATAATTATACCCACCCAAATATCTGGAATATACACATTAACACGTGTTCTCAAATAATACACGTCCGATTACCCACACATCAGATTATATGCCAATGATTATTCACATCTGATAATTATCTGACCGCAACACATTACACGACAATTATCTGCCAAAAATTATCCACATTTTTATCGACCAATCATCCACACATCAAATTATATCGACACATTCGAATATCCGCCAAATAGCATCAACATCCAATTACCCACAGATCAATTATCCGCCAATAATTATCCACATCTAATTGTCCACGGTTACAAATATCCGTATACGAACGAGTAATTTTTCCCACACATCCAATTCCCTGCCGGTGATGATCCACACCTTGAGCACGTCCGATAATCCGCTATATCGCGGATTATCGGAGTTGCTCCGATAGCCCCCCCGCCCCCCTTCCCCCGCCCCTCGTCCCCCCCGCCCCTCGTCCCCCTCCCCCCTCGTCCCCCTCCCCCCCCTCCCCTCGTTCCCCCCGCCCCTCGACCCCCCCCGCCCCTCTCCCCCCCGCCCCTCTCCCACCTCCCCCCCGCCCCTCTCCCCCCTCCCCCCCGCCCCTCTCCCCCCTCCCCCCCGCCCCTCTCCCCCCTCCCCCCGCCCCCTCTCCCCCCGCCCCTCTCCCCCCGCCCCTCTCCCCCCTCCCCCCCGCCCCTCTCCCCCCCGCCCCTCTCCCCCCCGCCCCTCTCCCCCCGCCCCTCTCCCCCCCGCCCCTCTCCCCTCGTCCCCCCCACCCCTCGACCCCCCCCGCCCCTCTCCCGCCCCTCTCCCCCCGCCCTCTCCCCCCTCCCCCCCGCCCCTCCCCCTCCCCCCGCCCCTCTCCCCCCTCCCCCCCGCCCTCTCCCCCCTCCCCCCCGCCCCTCTCCCCCTCCCCCCCGCCCCTCTCCCCCCTCCCCCCCCCCCCCTCTCCCCCCCCCCCCCGCCCCTCTCCCCCCTCCCCCCCGCCCCTCTCCCCCCTCCCCCCCGCCCCTCTCCCCCTCCCCCCGCCCCTCTCCCCCCTCCCCCCCGCCCCCTCCCCCCTCCCCCCCCGCCCCTCTCCCCCCTCCCCCCCGCCCCCTCTCCCCCCTCCCCCCCGCCCCTCTCCCCCCTCCCCCCCCCCCCTCTCCCCCCTCCCCCCCCCGCCCCTCTCCCCCCCTCCCCCCCCCCCCTCCCCCCCCCCCCCCCCCCCCCCCCCCTCCCCCCCCCCCTCCCCCCCCCCCCCCTCCCCCCCCCCCTCCCCCCCCCCCTCCCCCCCCCCCCCTCCCCCCCCCCCCCTCCCCCCCCTCCCCCCCCCCCCTCTCCCCCCTCCCCTCCCCCCCGCCCCTCTCCCCCCTCCCCCCCCCCCCCTCTCCCCCCTCCCTCCCCCCCTCTCCCCCCTCCCCTCCCCCCCCCCTCCCCCCTCCCCCCCCCCTCTCCCCCCCCCCCCCCTCCCCCTCTCCCCCCCCCCCCCCCTCCCCCCCTCCCCCCCCCCCCCTCTCCCCCCTCCCCCCCCCCCCCCCTCCCCCCCCCCCCTCTCCCCCTCCCCCCCCCTCCTCTCCCCCCTCCCCCTCCCCTCTCCCCACTCCCCCCGCCCCCTCTCCCTCCCCCCCCCCCCCTCCCCCCCCCCCTCCTCCCCCGCCCCTCTCCCCCCGCCCCCTCCCCCCGCCCCCCTCTCCCCCCCGACCCGCTCCCCCGCCCCTCTCCCCCTCGCCGCCTCTCCCCCCCCCCTCCTCCCCCTCCCCCTCCCCCCTCGCCCCTCTCGCCCCCTCTCCCCCCGCCCCTCGCCCCTCTCCCCCCGCCCCTTCTCCCCCCCTCCCCCCCCCCCCCTCCTCCCCCCCGCCCCTCTCCCCCCCCCCCCCCCCCCCCTCTCCCCCCTCCCCCCGCCCCTCTCCCCCCTCCCCCCGCCCCTCTCCCCACTCCCCCTCCCCTCTCCCCCCTCCCCCCCGCCCCTCTCCCCCCCTCCCCCCCGCCCCTCTCCCCCCCCCCCCCGCCCCTCTCCCCCGCCCCTCCCCCCTCCCCCGCCCCCCTCCCCCCGCCCCTCTCCCCCCCTCCCCCGCCCCTCTCCCCCCCTCCCCCCGCCCCTCTCCCCCTCCCCCGCCCCTCTCCCCCCTCCCCCCGCCCCTCTCTCCCCCCTCCCCCCCGCCCCTCTCCCCCCTCCCCCCTCCCCCCGCCCCTCTCCCCCCGCCCCTCTCCCCCCTCTCCCCCCGCCCCCCGCCCCTCTCCCCCTCCCCCCCGCCCCTCTCCCCCCCGCCCCCCTCCCCCCCGCCCCTCTCCCCCCCGCCCCTCTCCCCCCCGCCCCCCTCCCCCCTCCCCTCTCACATCCGACTCCACTTCGATGTCGTCATTGTCGCTCATCGTAGGCGCGGCGCGTGTGAGCCCGTGGCTGCTGGAGCTGCTCGAACGCGAGCGGCAGCAGTCGTAGCGGTAGTACTTGTTGTTTACTCTAAACGTTGTTGTTGTTTACTCTAAACGATGCTGTTGTTGTTGTTTATCGCCGCGATCCGGGACTGAACCTCGACCCTCCCGGCTTCGCGTCTCGTCGACGCGGACCTCGGCGAGCTCCCGGAAGCGCGCGGTGATTGGCCGAGGGGGTCCGGCCACGTGACGTCGCCGACACGTGTGTTCCGCGTGGGGCCCCAGTGTTGTCAACGAGCGGTGCGCGATATATCGCGATAATTAACACGATTTATCGCGATAATTAACACGATATATCGCGATAATTAACACGATATATCGCGATAATTAACACGATATATCGTGATAATTAACACGCTATATCGCGATAATTAAACACGATATATCGCGATAATTAAACACGATATATCGCGATAATTAACACGATATGTCGTGATAATTAACACGGTATATCGCGATAATTAACACGATATATCGCGATAATTAACACGATATATCGCGATGATTAACACGATATATTGTGATAATTAACACGATATATCGCGATATCACCACGATATTAATTTGAGTTTACAGTACTGCACTGTTTTTATAGTTCCAGTAGCGATATTGCTTTGTAGAACATTGCGGTGAATGTGGAGTAGCATCGCCCTCTAGCGGCTGCAGGCAATGCCTTCCAAATGCATACTAATATTCAAAACACATTCCGGCGGAGGGAGCTGGTAGGAACGTTGGGTTGCTCGGTCAATGGCCTGCAGGGTCAACGGCGGCGTGGTGTATTCCGCAAATATGCCCGACTGTGAGGGCGGGCACAAGCCGGCGTGAGTAGGTTAAACGTTGAGTTTTATAAGGGCACCACGGGGTGACCAGCCCCTCCCCACCCAGCCCCACCTCTCCCACCCCCCACCGAGCTCCACCCTCCCCACCCAGCCCCTCCCCACCCTCCCCTCCCCACCCAGCTCCACCCTCCCCACCCAGCCCCTTCCCACCCTCCCCTCCCCACCCAGCCCCTCCCCACCCTCCCCTCCCCACCCAGCCCCTCCGTCCCCACCCAGCTCTTCTCTGCACGACGGACACAATAATCCCCTGTGGGCTGGTGTAACCAGGAGGTTCCTACCAGTAAAAACATCGTACTTTGTTTACACTGGCGATTTTGTTATTGTTATATCACAGTTGCTGAGCACAGGTCCAAAGGCCCAAAACGTCAAAGTGGCCAGTAAGAAACAGTACGATCGAAGTTGTTGTAATCGATACGAGTTGTCAACACTTTAAATGAAACGATGCGCGGTGCTTTGGGGCCGTCCATAAATGACGTCACGCACCTAAGGGTGGGGGGGGAGTCAGACATTTGTGACGATGTGTGACGAGGGGGGGGGGGGGGTGAGGAATGTGACGTCACATCAAAATGCGCAGCTTTAAATAAATATAGAAAACACGTTTTACTTAATTAAATAGACTTTTTAATAAATGTATTCTCCTACAACATCAGAGTGCAGCGCCACACTAAAGACGCACCACAATGACAATAGTTTAAAGCGATTTGAAGCATGTTTTATTTGGGGGGGGGGGGCAGGGCTTTGTGACGTCATATTTGAGGGGGGGTCTGACTTTTTGTGACGCCGTGTAACGAGGGGGGGGGGGGCAAAAATCGTCAAAATCGCGTGACGTCATTTATGGACGGCCCCTTTGTTGTCAGCCAGTTGGCGTGGTGTGTGACATTGTGGGTCTGCTTGCACGTGCAGATGTAGAGGGATCGACCAATTCATTTATTTTAATGTACTCTCATGCTCCTCATACATGCGTCATGTCGTCTCTGTAAGGGCAGCCGCTGCTGTGCCCATGTTTCTGATCCATCATAGCTGGCACTAACTTTCCTCTTCAAGGCATCATGGCATGCTCCATTTCTCGCCCGCTATGCATATGCGAGCGGTGTTCACCGCATGTATGTACAGGTATGTTGAACTTCTTTCGCACCGCACGTGGCCAACCGCGCATGCGCAATTTAGCCAAATTAAGTGCAAAATCAAATTTATTGTCACTGTTTTTGTGTGTGCGTGAAGTCATTGGTGACCGTGCTGAGACCACCAACTCACTCCGCTTGCGGGGCTGGCTTTACCACAGGTCAAAGGGATGTCCCAACTATAGTCAACATTACAGGCCTGAGCCAGCTGTGGAAATTCCACATTCCTATGGCGGGGGCAACTTGATTCATAGGACAATTGCTTTCATCAAAAGTTGCAGCGCTCTTGCCCCTCTTGAGCCAACTGGTAACATTGCATTTTGTACTGTTGTTTCTAAATGTCAGTCAAGAAGATTCAACCCCTCGTTGCTATGAGATTGGAATAAGTGGCCTGGAATGCATTTCCTCGTGCCTGAAATTGCACTCCCGTGAGACACAAAAGCCTGTCTTGGGGCAGGTTGTGCTTTCAAATTAAATGCTGCAAGCACCTAAAAATAGCTAAGCCATAAAGGTTTGAGTAGCAAAAACAATAAAGAGATTAAGTTGCCTTCTCTGTGCACAGAACGAGAAATTGAGCCATTGACCTTCGCTGAATTTTATCTGGACCATGTCACGCTACAATGGCTGATCAAAGTCAAAGTTCTCCCGTGTAGCCTTAACAGACTGTAGGGGCAAGTGCTGTTAGCGAGCACCTATGAAGGACGGAACGGCACACGAGGGGGTGGGTGGCCAGCACCACGCCCGACCGCCTTTGTCTCCCCAGTGGCGATGTTTACACACTGCACCATGGTACTCATTTGAGGCTGAGTCGACCTAGGGGAGGGCCCGGGACTGGTTCAGATAATCGAACTCGGGTGGCCGGGTTCGTAGTGCAGCGTGGCGCTGACCGCTCACTACCACGTGCACATTCCAATGGCTGGTGCCAGTGCATCCACGAACATTTCGAGCGAACTTTAGATTTAAAGCTTTCGTGACTGCAGGGATTCATATTCTTGGTTCTTTCGGTAAAGTCACGTAGAAGGGAAATAATAAAATTATAAAACAATAAAATTCTCACGACGTTTTGACTGCAACACAAGCAATTACCATCTCATCATCATGATGATTGCTTGTGTTGCAGTCGAAACGTCGTGATAATTTTATTGTTTTATAATTGTATTATTTCCCTTCTACGTGACTTTACCGAAAGAACCAAGCAGATATTTCGAGTGAACGTTTAAAAAAAACAATTGGCCCGAAAGGGAACTTGGCCGGAGTGATAACAGTACTTCACGTGCGTTTTAACATAAAGTTTCAAAATCGTAATGACTTTCCCACGTCCCTGCTGGCGAGACAGCCCCCGCTCGATCAGGGTACCTTGGCCTGCTCTTCCACGCCGGCCAGATGCGATGGAAGCCGTGGGAAGTCACCGTACCCACCACACACTTGACCCCACCACACACGCCAGTGTAACGATGCCCTTTTACACAGCTGGGCCCATAGCGACAGCGGAGCGTTGGTGTACGGTGTTTTTTCTGCAATATTTTTGCTGTCTTTTCTTGAATTTTCTGTTTGCACTTAGTCACATATTCACTTTAAGATGTTTTTTGTTCATGTTTTTGTTTTTTGTTTGTTGCGGTTGCACCCGATTCAAGAGCTGAATGGCTCACAGGGCTATACCTAATAAATGAACTTGAAAAAACTTGAACTTGGTGTGGTGTGGTTCAAGAAGCTCGTTCCAACTGCGAGATGGAGTAGAACCGGCGAACATTTGCATGCCAGGTGGATTATTAACAACGCCGAGAGACGGCGAGGCCTTCATCCAGCAGTGGAGTTGACCACGGCCGACGACGAATAATCGAATCAAGTGCTGAACAAATTCCTTTCCTCCTGATGACGATCGCTTGTGTTGTGATCGAAACGTCGTAGTTTTTTTTGTTACTTTCTTTGAACCGTATCCGTGACTTTACCGCAAGACCCAAACAATATTTAAATGACATCATTGTTTTTAAAAAAATATCTGCCAGCTATTAATCCAGCCGAGAGGGGGGGAGGGGCTGCGGCGGGTGACTACATTTCCCGCGCGGAGGAATACCGCGACTCACAACGGATGGCGGTGAATCACCCCCCCCCCTTCTAACCTCCTCCCCCCCACCCCCTCCCCACCCCTCTCTCTAATTTCCCAGTTCGGATAGCGAGCCGCGCCGCCCGCGATTCGCTGCCGCCCAACCACGTGGTCGCGGCCCCCGCAACCAACCGCGCGCGGCCGTGGCGTCGCGAGGCGCGCTTATCCGCGCTGCGAAATGCAAACGCGCGCCGCGGCCTGTCCACATCCGCGTCGCGGCAGAGTGAGGAGGAGGAGGAGGGGGGGATTTTTTTTTCGTTGCGTGGGGGTTGTGACGGCCTCCGTGTTTACTTTGGTTTTATTAATCTCTTAATTATTAGGAGTACATTTTTTTTGTTTTTCTACTTCTGCCGGAGGTTAATGTTCGTGAGGTAGTGGCGTCGTTAGCTTGGATTGTTTTCCCACCACCACCACCGCCGCCGCCGCCGCCTTACACGCGCGCACATGGATAAGTTTGCGATTCGGATGGTTGGGCCTGGCGGTGAGTACGGGTTGCTGTTGTTTACGTGCCGTTAAACGTCGATTGTTTAAGTTGTTTATCTTTTTAATTGCCGTGTTTTGTCAAATAGCCGCCGCGCAGATCGTCGTGGGGACTTACTGCAGCGGTCGATGACATTGAGTAGCCCAAACGTTTGATGCAAAGTCGGTCGCGGTCTGATCGCTGATGGTGATACTGGCAACCGCCACTGTAATGTGGAATTTCAACCATTGTTGTACTGTAACTTATACACGTAGTGTCAGACGTGTTGTAAGTTACATTATACACCGCGCAGTGTATTTGGCCGAGTGACCTAATCAACAAATATACAGGAAAGCTTACTGGTGAGACCTGAACTGGCCAGAGAAATGTTGAATGTCCACAAGTTTAGTGTGAGACCTAAGGATGTCTTTTCGTTGTGTCACGCTATAAAGTAGATGATCACACAGTGGAAAGTTAATAGTGGATCATCTCCTGGTGAGCCAGGGATCCTCCATAGGAGAACGTACAATTTCAACGAGCACATAGCATATTTGGGCTTTAGAGTTTCAGAAAGTGCAGTCGTTTACGATGCCGATAATTGTTTTTTTACCCTTTTATCTGGCAACAAAACTGACACCTTTTTTCACAAGGAGTCATGTTGCATAGACTACAATACCTGCAGTCATGCAAACAAAAACATAACTCTGATAATGTATGCACTGTCCTTGAAGTTGAGTGGTCCACACCCGAGACAGCTTTCCTTAGAGCCTAGTCTCACATGGTGTTGGACCAGATGACGCCAAAAGGCGCACAACTCAAAGACAATGCACCATCAAAGTATGAGAGCTCGGGGTAAGCATTTACACCATTGGAACCTCCTTTGCCAGTAGAAAAATATGATACTTGGTTTAAGATAATAAGATAATTGGTAAGGAAAGCTGTCTCGGGTGTGGACCAATCGACTTCAAGGACAGTGCATACATTATCAGAGTTATGTTTTTTGTTTGCATTATGACTGCAGGTATTGTGGTCTATGCAACATGACTCCTTGTGAAAAAAGGTGTCAGTTTTGTTGCCAGATAAAAGGGTAAAAAAACAATTATCATATTTTTTTACTGGCAAATGAGGTTCCAATGGTGTAAATATTTACGAAGCTACTACGATGTTCCCACTTTGTGGAAATCCAGTTGTGGCCAGGGACACGGGGGGCCCTAGGGACGTGGAATTTCCACCACCGCTGTTTGGCTAACCACAAAGCTCGTTTGCGAGATGCAATTATCAGTTGCAGTGTGTGTTAGTGTGTTGGTACAGTAGGGGGCACAGGTGGTGCATCGGCCAGTCATCTCGGTCAGTCGACCCGTGGCACCTGGGTCTGCCCCGTGACCTCCTGCCAGCGGGCGTTCGACACTTCACGTGGCCTCAAGGTGCACTTGGCCTGGCACAAGCGTCGTGGTGACGTCACCGCCACTTAGTGGCGAATGGCGGTTGTTGTAGTGTGTGTTAGTGTCTGTTAGTGTGCGTTAGTGTGTGTTAGCGGTAGTGTAGTGGTTAGCGCGCTGCGCTATGAACCCGGCGACACGGGTTCGATTCCCGCTCACGGCCAACACCAGTGACGATTATCTGAACCAGTCCCGGGCCTCCCCTAGGTCGACTCGGCCTCAAATGAGTACCTGGTGCGGTGTGTAAACATTGCCACTAGGGAGCCCAAAGGCGGTCGGGCGTGGTGTTGGCCACCCACCCCCTCGTGTACCGTTCCGGCCTTCATAGGTGCTCGCTAACAGCACTTGCCCCTACAGTCTGTTTAGGCTATTTGGGGGATCTTTATCTTTGTTAGTTATACAACTTTTAGTTGTCAATATTTGCCTGTCCCTATTGGCAGGATTGGCTCTGGTCATCAAAATCTGGAATTACCCAACGATGTTGTCATGGCCACCGATAGTGTCAATCAGGGAGACGTGTGCCGACTTTCACTTGGTTAAGTTATTTCCTTCATGCAGGCTGTTATGAATAGGATATGTGTGCACTAACGTTTCACACGAAACTCGATAGTAATATGGATTGTGTAATGTATTGAACGCGTTATGACCAAAACTGCCCTTAATTATCCATGCATAACAGGCGTTGTAGGCTCTGTGTGGTTGACAGCAGAAGGGCAGCCCATCCAAAGCAATGGCTGTCATGCACTTATACCTGCTGCTCCACCTTGACCAGCATGGTGATGTATGGCAAAATAACCCCGCCACACGGCTTGGACAGGCAACTCATTCAGCAGTGGCTTTACAAATGGCTGCAGATGTACAATTGTGGTACATTGAGCCTTGGCCAAACAATGCTTGGCACAAAGACATTCACAGAGACGTTTGGTTCACGCACGACCTCGATGGACTTTTGAATTGTCTTAACACACCAAGGCGGTGTTGCTTCTGTTTGTTGTGCTCGACACACACCGTGGGTGACTCATTTGCGAAGTGTCACTGGTGCTGCTTAAGTTACATTGCAGTACATGACAGCATCGCCACTAATTACGTTACAGGCTTACAGCACAAGTACTGTGCCGTGTGTGTGTGGCTCGTTCCATTGCACCCGGGAACCTGATCGCCGGCTCTCAATGCACACGGCGCCGTGGGATCGCTAAATATAGACCTTATTGTCATCCGAAGCTCGACTCAACACGGTATGCATGTAATATTTCCTTCAGGGTGCACATACGAGATTGGGCTATTTTGGACACATTGCTTGTAATAATCCTGTATTGATGTTACTGCCCCTTGTCGGTTCGCTGTTGGGATGAAGGCCCTCCCATGCCGTGGTTAGTCGGTGTGGATTGGTGAAGGGAGAGAGCGGCCGGTCGTGGTTTAGTTATCGCCGCTAAGGTTAGCTGTAACCGCGAGTCGAACTCAGGTTATCTTGAGTTCATAGTACAGTATAGTGTTATAATTCACTGCGCATCACGCCGAATACAGTGCATGATACAGTGTTGTTATGAAGACCTGTTTGTCATTAAGGAAGATAGGCTGTGGACTGAATGTTGCAGTTAAAACTATTTGTATATATTTAAATGTGACCCATGATGGTGCATTGTTGCAATAATGTGTGTGCGAAATATCATAAGGCTTAAATGCACTGTACAATCTATACTTGTGTTAAATTGTCTCGATAATGAAGCATTTGAGATACATTCATTGCACAGGCATGCAGACCTGCAAGTTTAAAATGGAAATGCTATACGCTTAACCTCTATCGTTACAAGTACAATACTGCGCAATATTGTGTTTAATAGTTTAAAAGTATGTGTGTGTATAAAATAATACCCAGCAAGGCGCCACCTTGTCCCAAGACTGTTTCAGGAGGGCCAACTTTGGGATATTTGCCACATACCTGGGTTCAATCATTTTGAATTAATGGCAATGTACCGTAATTGCAATCTCCGCTAACAATACCGTTGTGATGGTAATTATAATTAACCCCAGGTCTGATTTGACCAATTCCATCCATATTCGATTTAACACGTAGGCTTTCGCGACCAATGTTATTCATAATATAGGTTTTTGGGTCAGATCGCGTTATTTATAAATATGTCGTAACCCTCCACCACCCGACACGGCCAAACAGTAAAAAATGTGTCACGTTTTTCAAAGGACAAAATAATTCACTTCTTTAGCCCAAATTTTTAATTTTAAAATGCTGTTAATTCTCTCTTCAGCACACTGGTGGGCTAAATAATTGAATTAGTTTGTCCTTTAAAAAACGTGACACATTTTTTACTGTTTGGCCGTGTCGGGTGGTGGAGGATTACGACACATTTATAAATCCATCCATATTGACTGCACGTGTAAGGGAATCGCCGGAGCAAACTCCATACACACGAGGAGTTATTCACTCACGGGTCTTAACATTTTCAAGCCCACGTCACATGCCCTAGAGTACAATCTTGATGATTGCCGATGTGCCTCTATCCAGACTCCATGGTGATGTAGTAAATCTGTACACGATTATGCTTGCCGATGACCAAGTCACCCAGAATGTGCTAGCTCTAATCGAGATCTCAGAAACTATGCAGGAGTGAGCTTGGAAGGTGCATAGGCACCCTTGTGCATAATACAGTGATTGTTGTCGGCAGAGGATACTGCAGAAACATCAATCAAGGTACAGGTAGTCCTCTACTTACGATGGAGATGCGTTATGACAACCCCATCGTAAGTCAAAAATATCGTAAGTCGAAGATGACCTAGCCTACCCAGGAGTCTTAAAGAATGGTGATAATTTATCAAAACAGCAATTTACAGTACCGTACTGTATAAACTATCTACTGTACGTATTTATTAATTACAATACTGTATTGCACAGTGAAATGTAAAGTAAAAAAAACAAGGTAAATTCTTAGCCTACCTATATGAACTGCAATTTAATATACATTTTTTTCAGGAAACAATTCTATCTGCTCTAAAAAAAGTTTTAACATGCATTGAACGTATCGTATCGTGGTAACCCTAACATGAAATCGCTAAAGCTACGTATCATACATTCATTGAACGTATCGTAACGTATCATATTGTACTGTACTCACCAAGATTCGTACGTTGCTGCGTTTGCCTGCCGCGCGAAATTTAAAAACTTTTACAATTTTGTCGTATCGCCATCGTAAGATCGAAAGATCGTAAGTCGGACCATCGTAACTCGGGGTATTATACTTTGATCCAACAATTATTCTCTTTGCCTTCACCAAACCGCACTGATGAGCGTGGTTGAAGTATGGTCAAAAAACCCTCACCAACTGCACCTTGTGGGGAGGCCCGCATCCACCTGCGGATTGACAAAAGGGCTCTACATTTACAACACATGATCGATCTGAGTCCTGTATTTGAATTCGGCAGGTAAATACAGATGCACGCTAACACGTGTTCTGCATTGGTGGCTTTAAGATACAAAGGTTACTTGTAAACTGTTGAATTTGCCAAGGTTAAAGAGCACGAGAGATAAGCCGGCTACAATATAACACATTTGATTCAATGCAAGTTAATGTATTCACTTTAATAAGTACATTGCACGATTGCACGCGCTTTATATATTTGTAGTAACATTATTTTATGTCATGTTGCTTGGTCATTACCTCAACTAATAGCTTTTGTACTAGTTGATTCCAACGTACTTTAATTTTACAAGCTGCCAGGTGGCACTGGTTAGAGTACCGTATACAATTTGCTATCAGAAGGCGTGTATTTAAATTCAATGTAATGGTCAACTGGGTCCACCATCCCCCAGGCCATAACAATAATTACCACTTTAAAAAAATAATACCTCCCATAACAATAACAGTGTTGTCTTCAAGCTTTACTTTCAGCGGTAACTTACCTCATGTGATGAAAGGGACAGTGTGGAAGACATTTTATATCAGTTCGTGGAGCGGTGGTAAAGTAGTTAGCACTTCACACTGTGAACCTGGAGACATGAGTTTGATTCCCTGGCACGACTAGCATCAGTGGCAAGTGATATCCCTTCAACCCATGCCAACCAGCATGGTAACCAGCATGGTAAAGTATGGAAAATAAAATACCCCATGAGCAACATGGTTTGGGTAGGCCTTCATCCATTGGTCGATTGAGAATGCCTGGAATAATTATTTTTACGTCAGTATTTGGTGCCATGATTGCGAACAGTATAAATTTCACTTTGAGCCCAGTGCAATGTTACGGGTTTTCACTTAACAATCGCATTCGAACGCGCCGCATAGTTTGAACTTCCTCGAATGGCAATCGCTTAGATTGTTAGAAAAATTTAACTGGAGCGATTTTTTAATGACCTTTGTAATCTCTAAACTATTCTGTAAACGATTATAAAATAAGTCCATAGATGTATACCTAAAATACAATGTAATTTGGTTTGATGATGAGTCTAAGAAGGGTTCGATTGATTCACTGCAATTTGTAGTCCACAAGTACAAGCAGATGTTGGTAAACAGTACTGTGTACTGGTGGACAAATTACAGTATCGAACGATGAGATAAACCTCTTAATGAGAAAGCAAGGGCATAGTCTCAGCAAAGAAAGGCCTTTAGAATGACTTTTTTGGCACATGTTTTCTGACGGGAACAAAATCAGCCCTCATAGTCCTCTCCTTAAACAAATTTTTCGTCAGCGTGTATCGTTTTATCAAAAATCTAAGCGGCCTTGATGGAGTGCTCTTGCTTATTCATGCTACTGCATCACAATACTTACACGTCACATGTTTTCCATCGGATAAGTAAACACTTTATCGGGTGACTTATTCTGGACAATGAGGCATTGATGACTAGCAAGTGTTGTAACCGTTTAAAATATCTTGCTGGCACTTTTGCTTCCTAACCACATGCGAAACACTGCGAAGCATGGCAAAGCAAAGCCAAAACATAAGCATTGCAGTGTGCTATTTGATTGTTATTGTTGTGGGTTCTAGCCAAAAGTCTCTGCTTCTCTCAACGAAGTGCAAAACGGACCGTTTGTGATCTGCATTGCCTGCCCAGCGTGATGCGGTGATGAGAGATGATAATGGTGACATCATCGATCCCAGCCCATTTTGATTTGGTTTATTATTGTATTCCATATTTTTCAGTTTTACAAGGTTTAAAATTTTGAACAAGGTTTGTCAGCATAATATGCGAATAATAGTGGTCATTCCACAGTACTAGCAGTACAAATTCCATAAAATTACGTGTTTAAAACACGTTTTCATCGTTGTATGTAGAAAAGTTTTTAGTTATGCAAATTCTATGCATTTTCTTCCCATATTAGTTTGTGGAACCACAACGATAATCATTAGCATGATGGACAAATAATGGAATTTTTGCCGACATCACAAAGATCCTGGAAATTATCTGAAAAGCCATGCATGATTACACGGGTTCTCAAGGGAATGGAGCTGGTGGTCTCAGCCCTGTCACCAATGACTTCATCGACAAACTTTACATTGAGTTTCTTTTCACTTAGTTTATTGGCATGCCACAATGTATTTGCAGGCCTCATGAAAGCGTGATCCTAGTATGAATAATGAGACATTTAAAGGAATTTTTAAGTGGTTCTGTGATCTCATATGGCACTTTTTCAGACTAGGTGGTCGATGGCACACTTAAGAGAGTTCCAAATCTTCTTGGTTCTTTCGGTATATAATTAGTTTATTATGTTTTATTTTTATTATTTTATTATTTCCCTTCTACGTGACTTTACCGAAAGAACCAAGAAGATGAATCCCTGCAGTCACGAAAGCTTTAAATCGAGAGTTCCAAATAGAATTTTTTTTACATGACTGATGGCATGATTTTCATGGAATGATAAAAGCAAGAAAAAGGCATGATTTTGCATAAAAATTAAGTTGTATATTCAGGTACTGTGTATAGTCAGGGCCTCCCAGGGGAAAGGGGGGGGGCAAAAGGGGAAATTTTCTGTGTGCCTTGCACAGCAAAGAAGACCCCACAACAGGGGCTATTCTTTGTCGTTATTGAATAAGGGTACCTACACTACGTAGAATATATACCTGGGACTTTAGCCCTTTCCCCCGCCCTCCGTAAACCTATTGGTGTGTGCTGTAATTACACGGTATATTATGTTTTTAAAGTTATCTATAAATGTTTCCAGCAATATGTGTGCATGCAAGCTTTTTTAGTGTATCCATGCACAGCATTTGCGTGCTTGCAAAAAAAACCAGTTCTGCAAGATTCCATTTTTTTGTTGTCAAATATCTTAGCCGGTTTGGCTGTACATTTAACAGAAGCCTAGCAAATGTTGTGCCTGTATCCTTGCTGGTGTGTGTCGCGTTTAAGTAATCTAGATCAAGTGATGCCATCACACCCTGCTTTTGCCAAATTACTTGACCACCAATTCGTACCAGTATCCTACTATCTTAAGTTGGATTCACCGACCACTGGGTGCCACTTTGTCTGCCTGTATTGGTAACCCACAGACTCCTCCATCCTGCACACGTGCCCCGTCTGTCACAGCCTCTTCTTCCAGATTACATCTACAGCACTGTGTTTTTGCCGCATTCTATTCCAAACTTACAAATTGCTTCCCTGTGCTGCAATAACACATATGGCATCCTCTGCATGGACATGGATTCAAAGGCCAGAAGCTGAAGTTCAGCGTGGGTCTCAGTTTTTTTTCAGACAAGACCGCTGTGATAGTGCACATGAGCTGTCTCCATAGAAAGACAGCTTATGTGCACTATCCCACACAGTCGTAGTGATTTTAGCAATTGCAGCCTTCAAATTGTTAGTTTGACACGTAGGCTTATTATTTATAATCAAGGTTTTTTTGGTTTAGATTGTGTAAGTATAAATGTGTCGTTAAAGCCGCCACCACCCGGCATAGCCAATTAATAAGGTTTGTCATGTAAACGAAACGTGCCAACTAGTTACTACTTCAGCGCACAGGTGTGTTCGAGAATTCTGGCAAAATCGCCCGATGATGCTGGATGTAGTTACCAGCAAAACGTCGTACTAAAATTGAATGTTGTGGATTTACTCTCCCAACACACCGGTGTGCTGAAGAAGTAACTAATTTCCACGTTTTGTTTACATGAGGAACCTTACTAATTGTCTGTGCGGGTGGTGGCGGTTTAGCTACGCATTTATACTTAGGTGATCTAACAATAAAAAAACTTTGTTCAGATTGTTAGTTGAGCGCTGTAATCAGTGCCACCCAGTATTCAGCCTTTGGCCATCCACCACTGGATGAGGGCCTTCCCCGTTCCTTGCGGGTTATGATGGTTATCTGTCCGTACTTCATGCTCGTCATGAGGGCTTGGTGAAGGCTTGGAGCATAGATTTGGGAACATATAAATAGAGTACAACGATGGATTTTGCTTGACTGCTGTCTGATTTTAACGACAGCCCCATGTCCGCTTAACATTTGCTATACATGGTTGGTCACCTATTTAAACAATTCAAGCTCCATCCTGCTTAGCTTCTGAGATCTAATGAGATATGTTGTATTCTGGATAATTTGTCATCTATACTGTGGTATCTACTGTACATGAATTGTGCATGGGGTTTATTGCGTGGGTGTTTGCGTATCAGTGTTGTCATCTGCTTGTGGGTGCCTTTTTGTTTTTTGTGCACGAATCAGCCGAGCTGTGAGTTTAGGTGTGTTGATTTTAGCCGTGGTCGTGTATAGCATTTGTGAGTGAGTGTTTGACTAGTGTTCAGTGCGCTCAGCACTTAACCTGTAGGGGTGTTACGATTAAGATATTTTAATACGATTCTCAAGCTCACGATAATGCATGGAGTCAAGTGTAAGAAATCATCTTTTTTTACTTTGTATATATGTTGTATGTAATGGATTCAGATGACCCCTCCAGCCACTGCAGAATGTTATATTCACAACAATGTTATAAATATGATTACCGAATCTAATCGCTATTCTAAGTTGTGACAATGCATTGAATCACAAGGGAACATTTGGACAAATGATATGTTAATATTCTAATACCAATGTTCAGTGATATACTAATGGAACATTTAGACTTATGGAGCGAATAAAACTACAAACGAGAGGGAGGAAAAAAACCATAAAAACTACAAATGATGATGGTAAAAACAGAGATGAAAATAATCCATTCTTGAAATTCAAGTTGCGGAATTTTCTGAAGTGGCATTGCCATTTGACGCAAATTGTTGTAAGGATGGATTTCAAAGTAGTCACTGAAGGTGGCCAGATGACTCGGACAACAGCCACTGCTGAGTCGTGCCTACGTAACAACATATATTGCATAATAGCGACTCAGAGCTCCTTGTTTATTGATGCAATAGCCTACTTTCTAACGTTTTACAGTGACTTACAGCTAAAACCAAAAAATCTTCGTAACTATATAAACACTTCTGCAGGTCTGCTACCTTTGTTAAATAATAATTTGAAGCCCTCACTTAGGTTTAAGATAATTGTTAACTCGCGTGCTGATGTGGCTACAGTATACCGTGCTTCCGGCGTTTTATAGCTTGTGCAAAGTAGATAGGTTCAAAGAAAATAACAAAAAACTACGACGTTTCCGAAAGATCCAAAGAATATGAATTCCTGCAGTCACGAAAGCTTTAAGTCAAAAAGAGATGCAATGTGTTGCCTTGCAAAAGTGTTGTACTTGACAAGCAAGTCAGATAGTAGTGGGGGGGGGGGGGGGGTGCATTATGTAACTTGGTATTGACAACAGGCTGTAAAGAGTGAAACAAATATTTTAAAAGTTCTTAGAAACAAATAGAATAACTGATCATAATATGTGCACATTGCATCTAGCCGTTCCATTGACCTTGACATATTTCACTTGTTCTTTTTTATATGTCCAAGTATGAAATCGGTTCTCCCACGCATTGCACATTTCGCGACAGTAACTGACTTTTTGTTTGTTTCAGTTTACTTTTTAACATTGGTGCTTTCACACAACCAATATTATTAATTTGTTTTTTGGATTACATCATGTGGGCGTCGCTCGAATTGACATAGTATCTACGCTGTAATCCAGTAACGAATTCTGAATCGTTATTTAGTATTTGCTTATGTTCCGGGTTAACCACGTATTTATAAATGTTTATCAGATATATTTGGCAGATCCCCTAATCTACAGAACCACGAAGTTTCCTGTCAAAATATGTGGCTGGGTGACTTCGGGGATAATTATTGTGTATTTGGCATAGCATTACATCGCACTGTCGAAAATTACTTATCGTTTTGCTTGTTTATCTGGGAAAAGCCTCTGAGTCTCTATACAGCCTTTAATGAGGGTCCTGCCAAGTTCACAGTCAGGGGCACTGTTGCTATGCTTAACTCCAATTGAGTCGTATGCAGGTATTTTTCAGCACTGGGATGTGTGACCCAATGCCAATTACATTCTAAATAATTATTGTTAGCTATGGATGAAAACCGGAGAACCCAGAACAGGGGGAGAACATACAAACTCCACTCAGAAAGGCACCTCAGTCACGAACCTCACCCGTGACCTTCTGGCTGTGAGGCACAAGTGTTACCACTGTGCTACGCTGTAAAGTACGTGTACATTAACCCTTTCCTGTTCCGAGACGTGTCTGCAAGTTGCAGTGTGAGGGGTCCCGTTCCCCTCTGAATCTCTGAACGCGCAAGCGGCTCCTCGTTGATTTTACTTGGAGGCATAGCACTCTATGATATCTGGCGTCAAACTGTGCCACATGCCCTCTCCCGCATTGCCTTGTGGGAGGCTCGGTACCAATAAAGTTATTTTATTTTAGTTTTTCTTCCGGTTTCGTTTCGATGATGTACATGTATGTCATTGGAATGGAATCGGAAGAAAAACTGCAACGTGAAAGGGTTTTAATCAAAAGTTGAATTTGTCTCCCTCTTTAAATGACCGCTTGGCAGTGCTCATATCTGTTGGCAGTTCTGAGCCTAAGAATGAAATTTCCACATTCCTAAGGCAAGGGCACATTATGTAAATGTGTTTTTTTAGATCTATTTCGACAAAAGTGGTAATGATTGTAAATTGCTGTAGCCTGGATAAATAAAGCTTATTTACTTAAAAGTGAACGTGTTTTCATTGCTAATGTTGTGCAATTTTTGCTCTTGCAGGGCTTTTTCCGAGCATTGATCCTGGTAGGGTTTGTGTTGTTTTACATTGCATCGATTCATAACACCGCACTAGTTTTCTCATTCACTGAGACAAAGTTGTTGTCGCAGCACTCCCATGCAGAGATTGGAGGTGAAATTTAACGTCAATGACTTTTCCATCTCATTTAACGTAAAATCGGCACATTTATTAAAGCGTTCCTCAACACTCGCTCGTGCCGTTTGGTTTACCGATGGCATTTAGACACAACATATGGCAGTGCTGAATTGTTCCACGTGTTGTTCTTACCTTGAGTATGTTAAATATTTCCTGTGGGGGTCACACCTTCGGTAATTAGCTTCATCAATTTACAGAGTGGTAACGAATGAACACCCGAGGGCATTGCATCTCACCATGGAGTAGGCTGAGGTGATAAATACTTGTAGATGTCGCGAGCAGTCTTCTTTTGCAATCGATCTTTTAAGCTAATTGTATTGAATGTGAAAAAAAAATGTCAAAGTGCAATCGGTTTCCCACTAAACCTAGCTTGGGGCAGTGGTGGAAATTACACATTTCTAAAACGGGGGGGCGGGGGGGTGAGTTATATCCTTATCGCAATGATTGTTGATTGCCCAGAATTGCTTTTCAATCCATGAGCTTCGATGGGTTGAGTCAACTCCCGATTTGAACTGTTGAGCTTTTCCGATTGCAAGCTGTGCTTTAAACCACTTTGCCACCTGACCAGATTAATTTACTTCCATGCAGCATGTACGAGGCTTAGGATTGCTGTAATGAATGTCTGGAATTAATTTACTGGTTCCTGCCTCCTTCCTGTTAATCTCCTCGCTAACACCACTCTCCTTCCTTCCTCTATGCCTACATTAGTGTCAATGTAGTCGGCTTGTTTTATTTTAGTTATGGTCTTAGACTAGTAAATGGTAGCGTGTGGAAATTTTCACTTCATAATCTGTGGAGTTATTTTAATGATTCCTTCATTTTTTCAACGAAAGCAGCCAAAATGCAGTCCATGAGTAGCTATCAAAATTTGCCACGCTCACACAAATACTATCAAGTCAACCAATCGGTGAACTCTTTTTACAGTGGCTATATATTTATATATCCATTACCAATTTTTTAATTCCTCATTGCACTGAAGTTTAATAATTTTGCTAAGTTATAACAAGTGCATCTTAATTCAGACAAGTTAATAACATTTTTCGAATTTGGCTAATGTGGACCGAGATATTTGGACCCAAAGTCACTTATCCTCTGGACGTTCCATCTTCTTCAAACGCAAGACGACCCTGTCATTCTTCCCCAAACGTGCCTGTTCGACTCTGCTCTCTTTGTCTGGGCTGTGCGCACAGGCGCCCTGGAGAACATGCTGGCTATGAAGCCGCCACAGCTGGAGGTGTACGAGCAGCCCAAGTCGCGCGGCATGCGCTTCCGCTACGAGTGCGAAGGCCGCTGTGCAGGCAGCATCCTGGGAGATCGAAGCACGGACAGCAACAAGACATACCCGGCCGTCAAGGTGAGACACACTACGAACCATCAGATGGTGAGACACCTGACAAACCATTAAGGTTACAACCATTAAGGTGAGACACCTGATGAACCCTCAAACGGTGAGGCACCCAACGAACCATCAGACGTCAACATACATACAACATATTGTCTTGATGATGAACTGTCGGATGATGGCATAACACAGGTATGTGCAGGTATCAGTCATATGTGGGACCTGATTTGCCAGGATCACAATATTATCAGAGCATTTTTGCTGGCATGTTTTGGCACACGTATGCGTGGTTAATGCAGACTTGATGTCTTGCAATAGGTATCAATTTGGTGTTTGAACATCTTAATACCTGATTTATTGCCAGAATGGTTAAAGCCTATTCTTATTTTCTTTCATCAATCAATTTTTATTTTATGTGCCAATATCGCCCTTGGTAAAATAAGCGTCACTGCACATTACGACGGAATGGGAAGGGTACGGGAAGGGTACGGGGAGCATACAGCAACAGGAATGTAAACAGAAACCCTGTCGGGCCCTCAGCGGCTAGCACCGACTGAGCAAAGTAAATTGCAACCGTGCGCAAAATAAAATGCAACCATGACATGAAGATGATGATACCCTCTTAGGTGGCACCCTACCACAAGAACACCCTCCTAAATGAAGCCCTACCGCCGGGCCAATGTGCCGTTTTGACACCGCCAGATAATTCCCCATCACGCCAACACGCGTTCTCGCGACGACGCGCTGTCAAGTGAGCGGAGGGCCTTGCCACAAACAAACAGCACTGTCATGATTTCATGCCTTGCTCTACGAATGCGCTGTAATGAAGACACGCTATCAGATGACGTCCGACCACGGAAACGTGCTGTGTTGATGACGAACTCTCAGGTGGCGCTACATCACAGCAGTACGCCGTCATGATTTTGCACTTCAAGGTGAAGTGTTAGCACAGTGCCCGGCATGTAAACTTCCATTATCTTGAAATAATTTATATAGCGCCTTATCCAAGGCGCTTTACACAAAACTAACAATCGTACAGATGAATGTAATGGTGGAGATGAGGTGAATGAAATAGATGAGGGGAAGCAATGGGGGAAATCTGTGATGCGTGAATTCGACGAAAGCGAAATTGATGGCAGTAAGTGATGACGAATGGATTGAATGAATGAGGAATGAGCGATAGCCGTATAATGAAATTATGAAGAGGGAAAAGTAACGGTGGTGGCGGTTATGAGGGGGAGATTAAGGGGTCATGGGGTGAGTTAGGGAAAATAGGTGAGTTTTGAGTGCGTAGCGGAAACTAGAAAGCGAAGGTGACTTGAATGTGGATCTTGATACGGGGGGGGGGCGATTCGTTACATTCCTAACGTTGACAGCCTCACGATCTGCCATGTGCGTGTTGAGTTTGAGATTTGTGTTTGTCCACGAGGCTAAGTTATTGAGTTTTGAGTTGACCGAACGACTTATCGCCGCAGCTGGTGAACTGCACTGGGCCGGCCAAGGTGCGCGTGTCGCTCGTGAGCAAGAATGACCCGCACCGGCCTCACCCGCACAGCCTGGTAGGGAAGGACTGCTCGGATGGTGTGTGCGAGGTGGACGTCTCCTCGGGGGTCACCATCGTGCAGTCAGTACTGGTGCACTGCACTCAAAACGTGCAGAACAGTGCATACCACACGCTGGGCCCGATACACAAAAACGCCACACTGTACAAACACGCCACATGCCAAACGCGGCACTAGGCACTCGTCACGGAGACACACTGTATTGGGCACACATCGTGCCACACACTGTACTGGATACAACACACTACCCTCAATAGATCGCACACTGCACAATGCAGCACACAAAACACAGTGCACAACACAGACGATGCTACACACAGCATGTTAACTTAACTCGCCACACAAAACACTGTACACTTACCACTGCACCCAGCACACGTCATATGACGTGCTGCACACAATACACCACACACAGCACTTGACACATGAAATGCCACACAATACAATGCGCCACACTCGCAGTACACACCACACACGGCACTCAAAATATCACATTGCATACAACGGGTTACGCACATCACATTACACACCAGACACAAAATGGCACGGCACAATAGGATAAACCACGTAAAAAACTAAAATTGGCATGGTCTTGAGACTCAAGAGGGCCTTTGCCAGGAAAACAATAAATAAATATATCAGCATACTTCCTAGTAAGGAGTTGAATCTGCTTATCATCCCTCCAGGAATCAATAACACGAGTACCGCTTCGTGGAAAGTTTACACCGCCCAGAGTTTTGGAGGTGACGCGGCCTAGCCGTAAGCGCGCTCCATTCGCCGCGAGTGTGGAGGTTCACAACTCGATTCCAGCGGCCACCCTGGTTATTGCTTGCAGGTGTATTAACTTTCAAAATACACGCCACATGATTCGCAGTGGACAGAGCAGGCCAGTTTGCGCTGGCATCACGGTCCAAATTTGGCAAGTTTCAATTATGGCCCACAAACTAATCAATTGGAATGTAACATGGCAATCACCGTCCCACCGTCCGTGAAAGCTTTGCAGAACCCTCCTGAAAAGAACATCGAATTTATACCACTGCCTCAGTGTGATGGCTCGTTAAAGCAATTAGACACTTTTAATTTTATATAAATGTTTAGGTATGTATTTGTAACTTCTTTCACACCGTACGTAGCCAACCGTGCTAATCGGAGGTGTGGGATACAATTTGTTTTCAAAACAACGCTCTGTGTGCATAGTTTTCATATCAATAATAATGTCCTGTTGCCTAGTTTTCTAAACGGTGTTCCCAATAACTCTGTTCTAGGTTCCAAAATCTGGGCATTCAGTGCGTGAAGAAGAAAGAGGTTGCAGATGCCCTGAAGCTAAGGATCCAGAAGAACGTGAACCCTTACAAAGGTAACGCATCATCCTGTACACCCGCTTTCCAGCGATCTATTATTCTTTACAACTACAACATTACAACAACAACAAACAAAGCAGATGGGTGCGAGCACGTGTGTGATGGGTCATTGCCTCCGCACTTTGTACATAGCAGTCCAGTGCTCGCCAAGCTGCATTGGCTTCTGGTTGCCAAACTATTGCTTAAGGTCGCACTCATTCCACACAAAGTGCTTGCCATAAGGAACCAACATACCTTGCTTATCTCGTCAAGGAGCATAAACCATCACGCGAACTCTGGTTATCCTCACAGCAGCGGCTTTTGGCTTGCCTTCGAACAAAGACTGGTCACTGCATCGTGTGCTTTCAGATGCGCTATCGTGGCCGTCTGGAACGCTCTTTCTACCGATATTAGGAATCCTCTTTTGCTGTGCACTTTTCAATCTAGATTGAACACTCATTTCTTTAAAACTGCTTTTCATGTTTAGTTTGTTGTCCTCACAAGCCGCGCCTCCCGAGTTGGCACGGTTGGCGACGTACGGTGCGAAAGAAGTTCTGCATACATACATGCGTACCTTGTCTGCTGGCCGCAGTGCCAGAGGAGCAGGCCCTGGCTACAGAGGAGATCGACATGAACGTGGTGCGGCTCTGCTTCGAGGCATTCATCCACGAGCGTGGTCGCGTCATTGCCCTGCCACCCATCGTCTCCCAGGAGATCAGAGACAAGAGTAAGCCGCCTCTCTTTAGCTCTTTCCGCACCTCAGATTGAAGGCGTCAACACAGCGGTTCGCACTCAGCGCGTGGGTTGCATCCCGCCTATAATAGGTGTGGATACTACCGTGCAGGAGAAATTTAAAAATGTGTTTCTGGGGAACGTCGGCACCACGTTTCTCGGCGACAAAAGGCACTCGTTCACAACGTGAAAAAAATGCCTCGATGTATTGTGGCCTGCGTAACATGGGGAGAGGCATTGGGACCGGTGGGTCTTGATTTTGCAGGGCCCCCCATATCAAACCACTGCTTTTAATGCATTAGCTCAGTGTAACGTGAGGACATGAAAATGCCTGCAGAGATCCAATATGGGTAAAACTTTAATTTAACGTTGTGTTATGAAAAATAACTTGCCTAAAAGACAACCGGCCATATTTTATCAATGGTTACCCAAACATTAATAAGCTTTTTGCCCCCGATACTGACCAGTCACCTGCTTTCCTAGTGATAAAAGACGTGCGCTTTTTTTTACGTGTTACAGACTCCATTAACTCGGCATTATTTTTCCTAACTTTTTTTTCCTGCAGAGGCACCGAACGTTTCGGAGTTGAAAATCTGCCGTGTCAACTTGAATGCTGGCAGTGCACGTGGTGGGGATGAGGTTTTCCTTTTGTGCGACAAAGTTCAGAAAGGTCAGTTTGGATGTACTCCCCACCCCCCCCCCCACCAGCCTCGTTTTCGTTGTGGTTCAAAGATCACATCTGTCATATAAATATAATTTATACTGGTAGGAATCTCCTGGTTACACCAGCCCACAGGGGATTATTGTGTCCGTCGTGCAGGGAGGGTGGGGAGGGGCTGGGTGGGGAGGGTGGGGAGGGGCTGGGTGGGGAAGGTGGGGCTGGGTGGGGGGTGGGGCTGGGTGGGGGTTGGGGCTGGGTGGGGAGGGGCTTGTCACCCTGTGGTGCCCATATAAAACTCAACGTTTAACCTACTCACGCCGGCTTGTGCCCACCCTCACAGTCAGGCATATTTGCGGAATACACCACGCCGCCGTTGACCCTGGCCATTGACCGAGCAACCCAACGTTCCTACTAGCTCCCTCCGCAGGAATGTGTTGCTATAAGAAAATTGTTGTTCCTACCAATGGTGTTATTAGTAGTGCTTATCATTTGTGTTGCTAGTAGCAAGAATTTTCAAAATGGGATTTCTATACCCAGTGGAGCTGATTTAGGAATCGTATCATGCAGAACAACACTTTTCACTTGTCTTTGCATCTTGACCGTCGGTGTCGCCATTCACTGCACTTGATCATTTTTAACATTTGGCAAATCACTCTTAATGTTAAGAATCATGAAGTCCAGTGGACAGCAACACCGACCGTCAAAGAAGCAGTCTTTACTGAGAACGTAATTGACCCTTTTTGTTGTTTGTGCGTTTCCGCGTGCAATGAGCAGAAGACATTGAGGTGCGCTTCTTTGAGCCGGATGGCAGCTGGGAGTCACGCGGCAGCTTCTCGCAGGCCGATGTCCACCGGCAGGTTGCCATCGTGTTCCGCACACCGGCGTACCGCGATCCGGGCATCACGCGTCCCGCCAACGTGCGCATGCAGCTGCGACGGCCGTCGGATGGAGAAGCCAGCGAGCCGATCGAGTTCCGCTACATCCCAGTCGACCCCGGTGCGTCCTGTCGATCGGACGCATTTTGGGATGGCGTGTTTTTTTTCTTTTCATGGTCATATGCAAGATCATCGATTATTGGGCTTCTTCCAACATTATCCGGTGGTCCTGGTGAAACCTGCAAAACCGCTTCAAAGGCTGTAACCAGACCGGCGATCGGCATCATGTGTGTGACAAAAAAAAGTAGCCATACTTCGGTGTTAAATATTTGATACAGTACATTATACACTACATACAACTTCAACAATGACAATACTGCACGCATGTACATCCCATGCAGAGTAGTCTTCAAGATTGGAGTGGTAAGTACGGTATAGTAAATACAGTAACTTTTTAAAGTAGGATATGAATTCTGTCATTGTATGTTTATGCCGATTTACATGTAGTAAACACATTTAAAACACAAAAAACATAACACCTAAAACACGTCGTACAAGAATGTGCAAAAATAAGCTATTTTAAATAATGATTCGTGATTATCCGCTGTTTTTGAAAATCCGGCGCCCCTCCCCCCCCGAAGCCACCGGATAATTGATGATCTACTTCATGTTGAATTTCTTAGGCACCATACGTAGACAACGGTACTAATCGGAAGTGCGGGGGATGGACAAACATTGTGGTTGGTGAGCACAGGCCCAGAATCACCAAGCGGCCAGCAACATGCATCGCTATTCAAGGTGTAATAGAGGAGAGTCGATATACGTTTCTTGACATGAGCAAAGTTTACGGGGACTTGGGAATAGACGCAACGGGAGGATTTGTGTGTGTGCTTGTGTGTATGTGCACGTGGGGAGTGGTGTTTCACGCAGTGTGCTTAGGTTTTATTTCCGGTCATGGCTCACATCAGTGGTGATCATCTAAACTTTTCCTTGCATCACCCCGGTCGATTAAGCCTTAAAATTAGTATCTTTTGTGTCGCAACATTTACAATCTTGGCTCTCCAACACACCGGTGTGCTGTACTAGTGACGAATTGGCAACGTTATGTTTACGTGACAACCCTTACAAGTTGGCTGTGTCGGGTGGTGGCGAGTTTAAACGACACATTTATATATTTACGCGATCTAACCAAAAATAACTCTATTATGGATGACATTGGTCGCGAAAGCCTACGTGTTAAACTGACCTTTTTATATGTTCCATTGCAAGGCAATGTATCATATATTTGTAGTCCTCACAAGAGATGTGTGGCAATGTAAGTTAAAACCCAAATGTGAATCCGTAGATTTTTGGTTGCATGCATTTGTGCTCCAACTGAGGCCTTTAACCCCATTCACACATGGCTGAAACATGGATTCAAACTCAAGTATCTCAGCGGTGCTGACTCAGTGCTCGGGCAATGAGTATAAGCCACTTTTACTGAGCTGGCTGCCTCTGACTTGTGTGTATCACGTCATGTTTTCGTTATCACATTTCTTGTCAGATCCCCACAAGCTGCAGGAGAAGCGCAAGCGAAAGGCCGATTCGTTTGACAAATTCCTGGAAAGCACCAACATCACCGGGCTCGGGACTCCGTCTGGGAATATTGCGGAGAGGAAGGTGGCCGTGAGCACGACCAGTTCGCAGAAATCCAAGGATCTTCTCCGCCAGAAGATTCAAGATAAAAGTACGGCTTGACACAAAGTTCTTCCACTACCACCAACACCGCAGTGTGAAGGGAGCGCTAGGCTGTCGGGTTTGTGTGCGCGTGTATATGTATCTGTGCAATTACCTGGTAAATGTGTAAACATTGTCACTCGGCAGACAAAGGCGGCCAGGCTTGGTGTTGGCCACCCATCCCCCCGTGTGCTGTACTGGCCTTCATAGTTGCTCGCTAACAGCATTTGCCCCAACCATCTTTTAAGGCTATACGAGGGATCTTTGTGCCATTCCTCGCCTCCTCATCAATAGGAGTTGAAGAATGTTCATGGCTTACACCCCCACAGAAGATGACCATCACTGGAGTGGCAGTGTAGTGGTTCGTGCGCTGCGCGACAAACTCGTTCACCCGAATTCGATTCCCGTTCACAGCCAACACCAGTGATGATTATCTGAACCCAGTCCTGGGTCTCCCCTAGGTCGTCTCAGCTGGTGTGACGTGTAAATATCAGCACTGGGGAGACAAACGCAGCCTGGCATGGTGCTAACTACTCGCCCCATTGTGTGCCGTGCCGTCCTAAATAGGTGCTCGCTAACAGCACTCTCGCCAACATTCTATTAAAGGCTATACGGGAAAACTTTATATATCTAAGAAGTGTGGGGAGGAGTAGTTAGTGCGCCGCGCTACGATCACAAGAACGTGAATGATATCAGCGGCAAAAATGTGAACTAATAAGTACCTGGTGTGTTATGTGTAAATATCAGCACTGGGGAGATGAAGGTGGCAGAGTACAAAGCTGGCCACACCACCCGCACACACCCTCTTGCGTGCCGTATCGACCTTGAACTTTGCTTGCTAACGTTACTTGTTCTAACAGCCTTTGTATCTCTATGGGCTGTATGAGTCGCTTGAAACCTGTGGACTGCCGTTTAACAATCGGTTGAAATTGTCACTGGCTGTAGATGATGTGTAACTTAGATAAGTGCAGCTTCTAGTTGTGCTTGTGGTAGCATTCCAAATCTTACTGAGCTGTAAGGAAATTTCTTTTGGATTTTGGAAGCCTTGAAGATTAAGGGACATTTTTCACGTCTTGATGAAATGCTCATAATGCACCGATTTTTTTTTGTTTACCACTAGATTGGTAATGGATACATTGGCATAATTTTACTGAAAGTACATGAAAAAAAGTAATTAGCTGTTATTTCAAATTAGGCAACTTTTTCAGCAAACAATTGACCACACAAATTATAGTTCTGCAGGTTAATTTTGAAGGTAATTGTCTAGTTTTAGAAAATATGCCTTCTATATGAAATACTTGAATGGTTTAATACATAAATTAAAATGCACCATTACCATCCCAGTGTGGATTAATAAGTCACTAAGTATGTCGGACGCCATCGTATTTTATGAGCGCTTATCAAGAATGGCGGATAAATTATTTGAAAATTAATTAATAAAAAATTAGTCTGCTCAAGGATAAAAACTACTTTGTAATCGTACTAATTAATACCCACGCCCAAAACCGTGGAATTACCCTTGCATTCAGGCCTAGTTACTCAAGTCGGCTGCCACTGGGCAGAGCGCAGTTAATTTAGGGTTTAAAAAGGACCACCGTCCCGCCTGGGTGAATAATGTTTGTTAATAAATTAACATTATTTCCGCTTTCTCTAAAGTCCGCAGCAGTCATCTTGCAGAGTTTTCACCACCGGTTCAGGGCCTCCGTTGCCACCGAGTGCTGCCCCAGTGCCTATGTGATTGAGGAGACGCTTATCAAAGTGAAAGTGTGATCTTACAAATCGGCGTATCCTGGAACTCTGTTGTCTCAGCCCAAGAAGCCTCCTTCATGCGGGGTGCTGGCTTCGTCTCCTCCCCACGCACGCCGCCAGCGTCCGCCGGCTACGACGCACAGCCCTCCCTGAGCGGCGTCACCGTCGCGTCATCCGTCCATCCCACTATGCCTTCGTCGTCGTTGTCGCTGTTGCTGCCCGCGGCAACATCAAAGGCGCCGTCGCCCGGTCACACGGCACACCACAGCTCTGTAACTGTGAGCGCCAGCCCCAGCGTCGGCTCCGTGCTCGTGCTTGGCGCAGGCGGCGGCCAATACTCGCAGAGCGCGCTCGCCAGTGACATGCAGGGCCTCAACGTCACCGAGCTGAACCCTGTTCGGCCGTCGGCGGCAGCGTCGGCAGCGGCGCAATCGAGGGCTGCCGAGAACCACACTCCCCTGACGTCATTCGACATGCCTGCCGCGACAGGGGGCGGCATCGACAGCCTGACGGCCATGAGCTTCAGCGAGTTTGAATTCCTCGGCAACGACATGTACCCGTTCGTGCCCAATGAAGACTTGGTGATATTCGCCACACCGGCCTCGCCAACGCTGCCCACGCAGCACGTGCCGCTCACCAGCGCCGCCGCCTCCGCCACGACCGCCGCCGCCGCCACAACCGCCACCGGCACACCCGACCCAGACCAGACGACGTCGGTGAGCCAGCTGTCGCAGCAGCAAATCTCCGACGTGCTCAACATCATCCGAGACTCCATGCGTCATCAGCACGATGGCGCCACTGCCCCGGAAACGGCCGCGGCAACCGGTGCCGCCCAGGCGAACTTTGCGACGAATGCGCCCGACGGGCGGGAAATGCCGGCTTGGTCCGGCGGTGCAGTGAACGCGCAGTCGCAATTACATTCGCAATCGCCTGCGCCCGATCAGTCCCTGCAGGCGCCGGGAGCCGCCTACCCGGCAGGGCAAACTGTCTCCGGCCTGGGACTCGGCTACTTGTCGTTTCCCGACGATATGCGCATGGAGAGCCTGGAGCGGCTCGACAGCGCCGAGCTCAACCGGCTGCTTGAGACGGTGACCATGGACATGACCAACAACGTGGGCAGCGCTGACGGATTCTTGTAGGGAAATGGCGCCGCCCGTGAATGGTTGTTTATCGATGGCGGCAAACGACCTTTATTTATAGGAAAACAGCCTGGGGTGTTGGCGGCTGTGGTCAGGTTCGCAAGTTGGAAGAGTCACGAGTTTGAGAAAATATGATTCGGTGTCGACTCGACTGATTTCTTTTTTTTTACCAGTTTGGCTTGCTCATTAGGAATTTGATGGTGGTCATCTTGTAGATTAAAACGCACACCGGGCATGGGAATCGACTTTGCACCACTGGGCTCAGAAAACTGGCTCGTGACTGAAACGGAGATGAGCAACCACAACATGGCCAGTTTTATTTAGAAGTAAGATACATTGATTTATTTGGGAATTATCAATGAATCTCAGGACTTTAAAAAAGTGTCATGCCTTCATATGTTTGGCCATTTACTTTTTTAGTGCATGCTTAAAGGTAAAAAAATGCACACTTTTAAGAAACTACAAACTCGCTTTGTGGTATTGCAATATCCTGATCAGCTGACGGTCGTGTGATGATTTCTACATAGTCCCAACAACCCCACCTCTACGAAGTTCTGGGTTACAGAGGTGTGTTTGTGTGTGTGTCATGCCCGAAGTTTTGCCTCGCTGTTGTACAGTCGCGAATATTCATGGCGTGTTGTTCTGATGTATTTTCGGGCTGCCGTAGTATGCGCTGCGCTACAATGATAGTGGCCCTACGTTTTATTCATCCACTGGTACCTCTGATGACCCGCCGCCACTATCGTGCAGAGTATCCATGCCGGATGATCATCGTAGGTTCTCTTGTGGTAGGATACAGTGTGGGGATCTTGCAGTTTGTTGAAAGGCAACGTGGGGAAGTTCACTTGAAGTCTCTGGATAGAGGGAGGCTACTCCTTCCACTGTTCTGGTATAAAGACTGTTATACTTACATGCTGAGCTATACTGAGCATAATTGTCTTTTGCTGCCCTCTGCTGATGTATAGGCAAACACAAAGGTCCTCAAATCCTTTGACTTCTTGTGAGCTTCTTCTTGGTTCTTTCGGTAAAGTCACGTAGAAGGGAAGTAATAAAATAATAAAAATAAAACTTCCCTTCTACGTGACTTTACCGAAAGAACCAAGAAGATGAATCCCTGCAGTCACGAAAGCTTTAAATCGAAATTCTTGTGAGCTATCACACCTGAGGATAATGAATTATCCCTTCAAATCGTACATATGGGCAAGACTGGATCGAGTTTTAGACTGAAAATCTAAAAGTTTAACTTTCAAAAACCCAGTTGGGGGAAGACTTGAGTGCATTTTTTCACCAGCTCTCCGATGTTTATTCATGTTGTGCCGTGTTGTTGCTCGTCACGATGTCCGACGTGTCTCTCCAAGTACGAGGAACTTCTTCAGGAACGGAATTGAATTGAAGCTCCCACAAGCATCTGTGGAGCATATTGAGTGGTGAAATTTAATGAGTGAAGATCACAGGAACTGTAACCATGGTAATAGTGATAATAGACTGTTAAGGAGGCCACCTATTGAGAACTTATTGAGTGGGCTGAACTGTACCAGCAAGTTCTGGAATCAATCATAAACCCGGACTGCTTTTCTCTTCAACTCTATCACGTACAATGAGGGTGGAGCTGGGAAATCCAGCCCAGATTTAACATTTGTTCGACCTCTGAGGGGTGGGTATTGAGCCTAGTTGACCCCCCCCCCCCCCACCAGAATTTGTATTCGCAAATTATTTTTGTTGAATGGGAACTGTAATCGCAGCCATGCAGCACTAACCAGCCAGGTTTTTCAAGCACCGTCCCGTAAGTAAAGAATACTATGTTTAAAAAAAATCCCATTTTGTGAAATCCTTTGCTTTACTTTGTTTTGACATTAGTTTTTAGGAATTCCGCTGCATGGCTGACTGGTGTTTTTAAGGCACTAAGTTCCGTATACACAATGCGAGTGTAAATACTATCGCCATGTGTCTTAATTGTGGGCTGTGGTGGTTGGCGATGATGGTCAGTGGTGTTAAACACTCTTGCAAAAAAATCTAAAGAATTCGGAGCATGCCGATTAAATAAGCCATCAACTTAAAAACACGGCTGTAAGATTCTAAACAACAGGAAAAGCGCTGATAATCGCATGCACGTGGCGTGTGAAAATGCTGAACGTGTACACGTTGGCAAACTAAAACACAAAAGAAATCGACAGACCACGAGTTGCAACGTACATTTTTATTCTCGATGCTGTATAAGCATGGGGGGGGGGGGGCATTTTTAGCGCATTGAAAAAAAATTGTTACGGGAAGTGAAACTGGTTTCTCCTCTCAGAGACGTGGGCATATATGGCAAGACTCGTGCTAAAACCTGAATCAATCGTACACGGTTGATATTTCGTCACTGTTGCATGGTACTCGAATGTAGTGCTAGACGATATCATCGAAGCATTGCAGGCAGTCGAGCGTACCAATGGTTGCAAAACTTCTTGCGGCTGTTTAATTTATTTCTTTCGAGGCCAGTTTTCATGCTACATTACTCCGATTTCTACGCAAGCACGCAAATGGTCCACCAGGGCAAGATTCTTCTCATTTGGCTGCCCGGTGTCACGTGGTTGAAATTCCACATTCCTCGGTGTTTACTTAAGAAGACTGTCAGCGTCCCACAAACCAGTTATTTTACAAACCTGTCAACCCCTTATCAGTGCCTGCCTTACTACAGACCAATTCAGACCTTATTGGTCACACCGTGCCCGTATGAATCTCAACGTTAATCCAACAAAGTCCCATCATAAGGGAGATACACAAACACATCGAATTTAGTTTGCCCGTATTGAAACGGCTGTACGCCGTAAGGACCTGAACTCCATTTCCCTGTACAAGAATACGGGTAAACTGTGTGGGTTGACAGGTATGATTTTTTTTTATCAACCCTGAAGTGATAATAGGTTGTGAGCTAAACTCTCAACTGTCATTTTTAAACTCATGATAGTGATACTTGGCTGGAGAAATGCTCGCTAACTCACCAAGTCTGTTGCTGGTGCTATTATTGCATGGCACACAATGGGCCTCTGTTAACATCTGCGATAAAATTAAAGTGGTTGTCGCAGGATTAAACGTTGGCATTTTTTTGTAAAGCCGATTCACACCTTTACAATGTGTCCTTAATAAAATACGTCGCCCACTAAATTCGGTGAACGCTATAACGGTGCGCAGTGATATGTGGCTCACAATCGGAACCACTTTGTGGAAAGTCCTCTTCACAGAATTTCCCCTGCCATAGAAATGCAGAATATCCACCACGGGCTGTAAGCAGGAGATGAGTGCTGCAAATTTATGTTTTTGTTACTTTAAAATTAGGTAGAAACTAGTCTCCTAAAAGCAATTTTTAAGATTCTGAGCCTCAAACCTGGACCTTGTGTTTCGCCAGTGTTTTAAACTTCCAGATGTGAGCAGTTGAGTGATTTGTGGTACAGTCATCAATGTTGACACATTTTCACTATCTGTGGCCATTTTGTGGGTTTTATTTTTTTAATTAGTGGAAAGTTTTTTTTATTAAAAAGAACTGGAAAAGTTTGGAATTTTAAATACTTTATAACGAAATTGCAGTTAACACAATTGGAACCTCCTCTGCCAGTAGCAAAATAAGATAATTGGTTTTTACCCTTTTATCTGGCAACAAAACTGACACCTTTTTTTACAAGGAGTCATGTTTCCATTGACCACAATACCTGCGGTCGGAATGCAAACAAAAAACACAACCCTGATAATGTATGCACTATCCTTGAAATTGATTGGTCCACACCCGAGACAGCTTTCCTTAGAGCCTAGTCTCACATGGTGTTGGACCAGATGATGATGCCTTTTGGCCTTTTGGCGTCATCTGGTCCAACACCATGTGAGACTAGGCTCTTAAGAAAAGCTGTTTCGGGTGTGGACCAATCAATTTCAAGGACAGTGAATACATTATCAGAGTTGTGTTTTTTGTTTGCATTCCGACCGCAGGTATTGTGGTCAATGCAAACATGACTCCTTGTAAGAAAGGTGTCCGTTTAGTTGCCAGATAAAAGGATAAAAACCCAATTATCAGAAATTGCAGTTCTGCTGTTTGTCTCATCGCAACTTATTGTTTTATCATCGGTGCACTATCGTGCTGTTATAAATAACACGCGTTGCCTTCCTTGTACATAATACTTTTCATTTAATTATATATTTTGGTAGTTCTATAAAAGCATATTGGTTTTAATCTTGCACTGAAGATGTTTTTTTTAGATCCATTATTTTAAAACCTGGTGTATGTGATTTACAACTTAAGTTAAATGTACAGCATTGCAATTTTTGGCACGTTTTAAGCAAGCAAATCTGTGTCCTTATTGGTTTTGTTCCACTACTGCCATTCAACCTGGCCTGATTTTAAAATGCCTCGCACACTTTGGAGTAATGCATGGAAATCGATAACATGAAGGTGAACCTACATGTTAATACAAAACGGTGGAAGTTAGGCCAAAAACATTGGATGAGATTGTAGATTTAGCTGGTAAACGATTTACGTGCCTTTTATGTTTCGGCCATTACAGAGGCCTTCATGAAGAGAGACGTTGACTCCAGCGGCTTGTAATGTGATTTGTATCGTATTTTGCGAGACTGATTGGAGTTGGCGGAGCAAAATGAAATACTAAAAGTGTTTTTTCTGTAAACAACTGCTGTTTTAAATCAATCCTAACATGAGTTATAGGACTGCATTCATAACATGCTTTCTAATTTCCCCCATTTGTTTAAAATAAAAGTTGTGCTTGTGTTATTTACGTCTCCCCCCCTCCCCCCCCCTTTAGGTATCATCCACTTGATGTAAAAGCATAACTTTAACTTGGATGCAGTCTTGAGGGAGAGACCGGTCCATAGTATGCTTTTTTCGAGATTATTTGTCTGAACAGGTAGTTAAGGTAGCATTTGAACAACACTTCGCCATGTAAGCTCGCCTGTTAATCGTGACTCCCACCGCTCTAAAGGAAGCGTGCTGTGCTTTGTGACCGCATGCCGTGAACGTGCAGAGAAGCCATTCGCAGACGACGTTCGTTCGGCGCCTGCACACGACTGCAAACTTGAGTGCGTGTCAATCTAACGCGTTCACGCCTTCACAGCCATGGGTGATCAATCCAGTGGCGGGGTGGCGCAAAAGCTTGGGAGAAGAAATTGCTCGACACGTAAGTCCCACTTGGGAAACCCACACTTGAAATCGTATCCGTTGGCAAATCCATAGCGACTTTGTCCTGTCTGTTACGATTCAAGTCGAGTCCTATGCCTTAACATGCAACGCAGGCTGCCTCGCATTAAAAGGGAATAATTGTAAGTGGTTGGCCGACTGTAAAGTCCAAAGGAGATTTGGTTATAGTGGTCTGGAACATGAAACTTTTAATGGGGACATGAAAATGTGTTTTTGCGAGTTTTATGGGCTTTAACATTCGACTGCTCTAAAGCCATCTTGAGAAAATATTGGTATTGGATGTAATTTGTTCCAGCCCATGTCTTTGAAACCTTACGTAGCATGCATGCACAATGAGCCACTTTTGCTTATCGGGAGTGGAGTCTTAGCACTTTCAGTTGTTCCATAGGAAGTCTTGTGGCTGTTGTGTTAAAGGGTGTTCAGAGTTTATGAAATGCTTTGATCTATGCTTTAATACCAACAGAACATGGAAATGTGGACTTATGAATCAGGGACACAATGCAGGAGTAATTAAATCATTTTCTTGAATTACAGGCATGTTTATTTCTCATCACTGTCATATCTGGTAAAAATGTTCAGTACATTGTGTGCTTTGTATATTGACAAATAAATCATAGTTGAATAAAATAACAATTGCCTTCGATGCCCGCATTAGCTTTTCTTGCAAAGGTTAACTATAGGCATGTATGAAGTCACATATTTTTGCTCAAACAGACCCAAAGAATAAGACCATGAGTAATGCTCAAATTCAACGGTCATTGCTATAAGGTACACATTACGACAGTGGGAACCAGTGTATCCATGAACTCGCAACCACCTTCGAATTGAATCAATCCCTCACCTTGTGCCGCTTGGCCAAACAGACAAGACTCGCTGTGATTTACAACCGGTGTGCCGCTGTGGCAAAGTCCTCTTGTGTGCCACGGGATTTTTGGGATTGCAGGAAAGGAAAGGACCTCACTGTCTGCAAGCTGGGCAGTCGAACGCCTCCATGCCGTTCAGTGGCTGATCCAGACTCCCCCCCCCCTACCGCCCTCCCCTCCCATTGGGCGCTCATGCAGCAGTACAGCCCCCACCTACCACCTCCCACTCTCCCATTGGTCACTCTTGTTCAGTACAGGCCCCACCACCTTTCTTCCATTGGTCGCGCATGCGCAGTACAGCCCCAACTTACCACCCAACCTCTCCCATTGATCGCTCACACGCAGTACTGCCCCACCTACCGCTCACCCTCTCTTCCATTGGTCGCTCAGGCGCAGTACAGCACCCACCAACTGCCCTCCCCTGTCTCCAATTGGTCGCTCACGCGCAGTATGGCAGACGACCATCAACCCCCGGCCCTCTCAACTTCCTCGGCCGTGCATGCGCGTTTGGCCAAATAGCCCAAACCACTCACCCGGAGGCCTTGGGGGCCCACGGTGATTTTTTAAAATCTTTTATATTAAGTTCGCTTGCTTGCTTACGACCGTACAAATCTTTCGGTCGTTTTTTAACCCACTTCCCGTGATCCAATCGAGCTGACATTTTCCACACAGACTCGTTGTGCGTGACAGTTAATGTTCGTGAAATTTTTTTCCCAAAATTTTACACTTTTTAGGACAAAAATATATTTAATTACCAATTGCTTAATGGTGCAATGCAATCATCTGACCCATAGGTGGCAGCCATCTCAAGCCAGAGGACGAGAGGACTCTAGCCGCCACGCATATAAAAGATTTATAGTGAAAAACTTTGTTTTTACGGGTTAATTTTTTGTTGGTGTTTTATGCAGCGAAGATGGAGCAACGTTTGGACGTGTGCCGTGGAATGAAAACAAGATAAGAGCACTGACATGAGAGTATACTGGATAGGACCACCAGGTGGGGCTGATGATACACAAGTACGACATGTTCTCAAGCACTGCATCCCCCAATGTCCTTCATATGCTTGAGCAATGGTGATAATGCAGCGAGGCCGTAATTATAATATTCAGATATGCTCAAAATGTCCCCCCCAATATATTGCTATCAAATAGATTTCTGTTGAAATGATTGTGGTTATGGTTGTGCTTTATTAATCCCTAATCTCTCATTACATACAATGAAACAAAAGGTGAAAAAGTAAAAACAGAGCAATGTAATACAATACACTATTAGACATTGTAAAAAATAAATAAGTCCATCCTATGTGTTAGTGATTTTTTTAATATATATTAGGCAGGAAATGGCAGGAAATTCGTTTTCAAATTTAGATTTTTTTTTTGGAGGTTGGGAGGGGACCCCAGACCCCTGGAAGATTTGATCCCCCCCCAATGTTGACTCCATGGCTACGGCCTTGTGTAGTTTATACTCTTTAGGGAGTAAGCAAGGAACGATTTAGCGAGCGAATTGATGAATTCGTTCGTTTCTCAATCCGCTTGTCCTCTCGAGGGTCGCGGCTGCAGCATAATGAGTAGGGCCGTCCAGACCTTCCTTTCCCGAGCGACAGCCTCTCGCACTACTACACTGTACAGTACTTTACACTACACTACTATACTGGTAGGAACCTCCTGGTTACACCAGCCCACAGGGGATTATTGTGTCCGTCTGTCCGTCGTGCAGGGAGGGGCTGGGTGGGGAGGATGGGGAGGGGCTGGGTGGGGAGGGTGGGGAGGGGCTGGGTGGGGAGGGGGGGCTGGGTGGGGAGGGTGGGGCTGGGTGGGAGGTGGAAGGGGTGGGGCTGGGTGGGGAGGGGCTGGTCACCGCGTGCTGCCCTTATAAAACTCAACGTTTAACCTACTCACGCCGGCTTGTGCCCGCCCTCACAGTCGGGCATATTTGCAGAATGCACCACGCCGCCGTTGACCCTGGCCATTGACCGAGCAACCCAACGTTCCTACCAGCTCCCCCCGCAGCAGGAATGTGTTACACAGACTCGAGCTCTTCCTGGGGAATTCCCAGGCGTTCCCAGGCCAGCCGAGCGACATCGTTCTGCCAACGTGTCCTGGGATCTTCGCCAAGAATTGTCAATTAATTGGAGAGTTGATTTTCATTATCTGTTCATACTGCCTCTTTTTTTTTTACCCAGTTGTGCTTCCTTCATTGCCTAACTGTAACAACATCCATAACTGTAACAATATATAGTTTGCATAACAATAGCGAACGTCTTGTATAAATCCAATCTCATGCACGCGATGTCATGCCATCTATTGTGACTCGATTTTAATTGTGCACATCGATGCATCGTTTTATATCCAAACCGCCCATGCAGGACCCTGCAGAGATGAGTCTTGAGACTCAATTTGAGGCCTTTCTGGGCGAATAATAAAGCATTTGAAACGATGGTGCAATAATATAATACTATTATTATTATTGTTTTTTTACCCTTTTATCTGGCAACAAAACTGACATATTTTTTTACAAGTGTAGAGAAGTTCCGACGGACGTACTCGTAGATGGAGGTAAGTTAAGGGCTTCCGCCAGGGTTTATTAAAGCTTATCAATATTACACAGCAGGGTACACAATTCCCAGGGGCTAGGGGTCCTACTCTGAGTCCGGGTCCCTGCCGGCTGGCTCCGGTCTCTCTCGTGTCGGATCGTGGACTCTGCCGACTCCACCGAGCGGAGAGAGAAGCACCTCTACGGCTACCACCGGCTTCTCCCCAGACTCACCACTCGATCCCTCTCTCTACCCCTGGTTCCCTCTTCACCCTTCTCACTCTACCCGTTCCCACAGTGACCCCGCTTACGTCACGGGGTCTCCCTTAAGTACCCTAGGAGACGTGACGTCATCGCACTGAACGGCACACCTGACGTCACGTCCACATTTTACTCCTCTACACAAGTTTGCATTGACCACAATACCTGCAGTCGGAATGCAAACAAAAAACATAACTCTGATAATGTATGCACTGTCCTTGAAATTGATTGGTCCACACTTTCTTTAGAAAGCCGTCTCGGGATGGTGCAAGTTTCTTAAATCCCCACACCTCTGTCCATCCAGAAATATAAATGGATTGACCCTCGGCAAGCCATGTGTGGTGGGGTTAACAAAGTATGGATTCTCCCACCTGTCCCAAGATGCCAGGCCAACGTGGAAGAGTAGGCCAACGTACCTGCTTCGAGGGGGTGCTCTTTAGGGCTATCTCTGGTGGGAAGGCCCTTCTGCCAATAGTTACACGAGCATGCAATCGCAGGGCTGTACCTTGGCAAACCTTTAAAAATGTTGTGCCAAGAAGTGATCGATCGGCTTTCACCAACTCGACATATTACGTTCGTTGTACATGTGTTCCGGTCACTCTTTTTTCAAAAGCCGCACACAAAGGAGAGAAAAGATTCAAGAGTGGATGTCCATTTAGAATGCTACGCATAGCAGTGTGGCGAGGCAAAAACAAACAACATGCTTTGGCGAATCGAAGGGATGGCTTCCAAAGCAGAACCAGGAGTGGATTTAGTGGCCGCATAAAGCCACTAATGCCCTTTTATACAAAACAAATTCGACTCGCGGTGATTTCACCGGGCATGCTTTATTATGGCACTGGGACTTCAATTTCAGACCGAGTGTGGGCAGTAACGGTCTTTGTGCGGGTGGAAATTAATATTACATTTAAATATATACTTTAAAATATATATAATAAAAAAACTAATTTTGGGTCCTTGGTAGCGTGTCCGTGGATGTGGTTGACCGATGCGTGCGGCTAGTCCGTGAGAGTGATTGGCATTTTGGAACTATTTCGGAACAATACTTGGAGAGATTTTTTTTATTGTTTTAATTTATGACCGCCTCACAATTAGTCGAGGCTGCTGTGGTGTAACGCTTCGCGCGCTGGGACTTGCAAATCTAGAGGTCGCCGGTTTCATTCGATCTCCCAGCGTGGCACTTGAAAAAAAAATGCAGGTTTCTTAAATCAGCTCACCCACGCGCGACCTTTATCCTCCCCCATCACCAACCCACATCAGAAGTGTGATGAAGTATGGTCAAACAACCCCCACGACTGGGGGATAGAGACGATTTCACCCAGCAGTAGATTCACCAAGTGCTGCAAATGATTATTTGAAGAAATAAAACCACAGGATCTGTGTGCAGCATCCGCACAATGTGTCGTGGTACCGAGGCTGCTTTCCCATTTGTATGCATTTCCATTTGTAATAGCTCTACAATAATAACAGTAACTTTATTTTTTTACGTGACTCATTCTCAACTTGTAACGCGCCGCCAAAGAACGACTCAGAGATGCGCGAGGCACAACCGCAGATAAGCGGGAAAGGAAGCACCAGCCAATCACTCAGCGGGCACCAACAATTACCCAAGTTCTGCAGTCCTCTCTGTAGTAAGGTGTTATCGGCCAATTAATGAGTTGTTTACGTGTGGGAGGAAACTAGAGCACCCAGAGAAAACACAGAACATAAAATTCGTCATCTGATCCCATCTGTGAAGGATGTGATCCCTGACATGCAATACCCCGGCGTCTATAAACTAAGCTGTGCCTGCGGCAGTTGTTACATTGGGGAAACTAAGCGACATGTCTCGGACCGTGTTCGTGAACATAAGGCAGATCTGAAACACGGTAGGACCAATACCTCGGCGTGGCTGATAGTTGTTTTAATGCTGTGGGCTCACACGAAATTGACAAAGATTCGTTCATGAAATCATCCATATATATAGACACAGACACAATTGCAACCGAGAAGATGGGTACAAACTGAGCAATCATTGGAAGGACGTTGTCAACCAGTTTAAGTCATAACCCATCTTACCACCTTCCGATGTTAGTTGTGCTTTGCGCCCATTTCAAACGTGCGCTTTCACAGTCACTTCGCGCGCCCACCCCTTGGTTGCGGCTCTGCGATCTCCCATTAACGTTCTAATCTCCCATTAACGTGCTAATCTCACATTAACGTGCTAATCTCCCATTAACGTGCTAATCTCACATTAACGTGCTAATCTCCCATTAGCGTGCTAATCTCCCATTAACGTGCTAATCTCCCATTAACGTGCTAATCTCCCATTAACGTGCTAATCTCACATTAACGTGCTAATCTCCCATTAGCGTGCTAATCTCCCATTAACGTGCTAATCTCCCATTAACGTGCTAATCTCCCATTAACGTGCTAATCTCACATTAACGTGCTAATCTCCCATTAGCGTGCTAATCTCACATTAACGTGCTAATCTCCCATTAACGTGCTAATCTCCCATTAACGTGCTAATCTCCCATTAACGTGCTAATCTCACATTAACGTGCTAATCTCCCATTAACGTGCGAATCACACATTAACGTGCTAATCTCTCTTTAACATGCTAATTTTCACCTGGCAGCCCTTTGATTGGTGGAAAACGAGCCACCGCCGGGCTCGCAACCCACCGCTTACATTATCATTGGCTGCTGACATTTGGGCTACGCCAATTTTAAACCCTTACAAACAGTTTCCCTTGGCAGCTAATCCCCCCTTTTCCTGAAGACGACCACTTGCGTTGCGATCGAAACGTCGTAGTTTTCTGTTATTTTTTATTATTTTCTTTGAACCTATCTACGTGACTTCACCGAAAGACCCGAGAATATTAATTCCTGCAGTCACGAAAGCTTTAAGTCAAGATTTGCCCAGAGAAAACCCACGCATGTGAGGAGACAACACACTATCCCTGCAGATAGACGGTCCAGGGGGAGTCTACATTTTGCTATACAGCCTCTTTTCCTGGCGAGCCAGGGTATGCACGTGTACGTGTGTACGTTGAACTTCTTTCGCACCGTACGTTCCTAGGTGCGGGGCAGCAGGGTTATGCCACCTCGGCACCCAAGGGAAGGGAAATTCACAACCCAAACTTGATTTGGAGCTTTCGTGACTGCAGGAATTACTCTTTGGTTCTTTCGGCAAAGTCACGTAGAAATATTGTTTTCTTTCTTTCTACGTGATTTTACCGAAAGAACCACGTTGAAAGTTTTTTTTCTCTCTTTCTACGTGACTTTACCGAAAGAACCAAAGATAAATTCACAACCCATCTGTGCGGCGAGCCACCATCCCCCACCTCCGCAGTGCAGGACTACAGGCCACGCGCTTAGCCACCACGGCCCAGCGATGTCCACACGTGTGAATAGTCGGACGGATGAGTCAGACCTGCACATATCAAGCGGTCTATTAAACACTGACGAGGAGCGACAGATAATGCCTTAGAAACTGGAGACGCAGTGTCACCTGCTTTCTGCGATGATTGAATTGGGTTCTCATTTGCATTTTGCGATGAGTTGCGCAGGCAAAGAGGCGTTTGTGCGAAACCCACGGAGACCCCAAACCTCGGCTCCTGTTTCACCGTTTGTTGCTTCTGCCCGTGAAAGTTGAACAATGGGGAAATACAATTAAAACTAATTTTGTGCTCAGCTTAACTTGCCGCCGGAGATAAGGATTATTTTCAGAATGTAATTAAATTATTATCAACTTTGACGTACAATTATTAAAAAAAACGATTCATACGTTCGCGTGTAATGGGTGTGAGAGTGTGTTTGCCAACTGCGGTCCCGGTGACCTGGATTTGATTTCTGGCCATGAACAATGCCAGCGATCGGTGGTATCTCAACACATTTCTCTCAGGTCTCCTTTTGCTCTGCTCGGCCTTAAATGAGTAAATCTGTCACGATGTGTGCGAAGCAATACATTGGGGTTAGTGCTATTGCATCACCATCCAGTCATGTGTCTTGTGGGCCTTAATAGGTGCTTGCTAACAACGCTTACTCCCACGGTCTATCGAAATGATCGATTTTGGGCCGCTTGTGTGAACATCTCTATGAACGTACAATGAACACTCGAACAATATTGATTCTTCTCGCTGTCGGCATCGATATTAGTAATCTATATATTTTTAAAAATCAAGCTCAGTCCCCTAATGTCACTTGCAAGGGACCGCTCCCATTGACAGAAGTGACGGAGTCGAAGACGCCGCAGTTCTAAAAAAGCGGTATTAATTGTATCCACCCTTCCTCCCCCTCCACAATGATGATGGGTCGAGTCTACACCTAAACAACCGCGAATTGTACTCGCAGCCATCCGATTGCGAGTCGAGCGCCGCTGATCGCAGTGCCACTTGAACGCACGCGGCTCCGAGTCACGACTCACGGCGTCTTCGCCGCGTCTCTTTAATTGTTGCGAGAGGTTAGAAGCGGATTTTTAATGATTTGGTAAAACCTCGAGGGGGCTTGGCGGAGGAGGGGAGCAGAGTCAGTTTGGACTCGAGGTGGCTTTTTTTTTCTTTGCCCGGATCTTGGGAACATTGGTGTGCATCTGACTGTGACCGACAGCGCACACAACACACACACGCACAAGGCAGGGCGCGTTATGCAGAGGCACGCAACACTGAGCCTTAATATCTACAAGAACCCAGACGGCCGCTGCTTTGATCCTGAGTCTAGCTGCCTCGGTATTAAAGGGGTTGAAACGGAGACAAATATTAAGCACCAACCCCCCCCCCGACCCACCAAGCCGAGACGCCACAATCACAAGAAGAGAATGTTGACTCGAACAAGACGGTGGAGCGCTGCGATGTTGCGCACCGCTTCATTGGAGTCGTTTGCACAGAATCCATTCAGTCGGCTGGAATATTTATTATATTATTACTTCCCTTCTACGTGACTTTACCGAAAGAACCAAGAAGATGAATCCCTGCAGTCACGAAAGCTTTAAATCGAAAAAATTCACGACGTTTCGGAGGCAACATAAGCTTCCGTCTGCAGGTGTAACCGTCACAGCACGATTGCTGTATCAAGTAAAGAGAAATGCCACGAGACCCGACCTTGTATATATACTGGTTGAGGGGGGAGGAGCCAGGATAGGCCCCTGGATCCTAGTTTTTTTTTATTATGGTAAGGTTGGTGCGGCTGAGGCTGCTGCTAGGAATGAGCCTTTGTTGTGTAGACTGGTTGAGCTGGGAGGTGCCAGAGTTGTTAAGGTGCGGCTGCTGCTAATGGGACTGAGCCTTTTTTTAAATCATTTATATTAAGTTCGCTTGCTTGCGTGCTTGCTTGCTTGATTACGACCGTGCAAACCTTTCGGTCGTTTTTTAACCCACTTCCCGTGATCCAATCGAGCTGACATTTTGCACACAGACTCGTTGTGCGAGACAATAAATGTTCGTGAAAAAATGTTCCTAAATTTTACACTGTTTAGGGAAAACAAATTAAATATTTAATTACCAATTGTTTAATACTGCAGATAATCATCTGACCCATAGGTGGCAGCCATCTCAAGCCAGAGGACGAGAGGACTCTAGCCGCCACGCATATAAAGGATTTAGAGTGAAAAACTTTGTTTTTACGGGTTATACTTGTTATGTGCTGTGACGGTTACACCTGAAGACGGGAGCTTGTGTTGCCTCCGAAACGTCGTGATTTTTTTATTTTACTTTCATTAATTTTAATTATATTTTTTACCTACGTGACTTTACCGAAAAAACCTAAGAGTATGAATCCTTGCAGTCACGAAAGATTCAAATCTGCGATCTCAGTTCGATTGCTTGCCGTGGTTAATATCGGTCAAAGGTGGTGAACACGCCATCGTGGCCAGAGCTGCTGATGACAACCCCGGGGTTTAATGTCCCCCACTCGATGTAGTCCATAAGGGGCCGTCCATAAATGACGTCACGCACCTAGGCGGAGGGGGGTCAGACATTTGTGACGATGTGTGACGAGGGGGGGGGGTTGAGAAATGTGACGTCACATCACAATGCACAACTTTAAATACATATAGACAACACCTACTTAATAAAATAGACTTTTTAATAAATGTTTTCTCCTACAACATCAAAGTGCAGCGCCACATTAAATACGCACTTGCAATGACAATAGTTTAAAGCGATTTGAGGCATGGGGGGGGGGGGGGTCAAAAATCGTCCAAAATCGCGTGACGTCATTTATGAACGACCCCTAACCGCTGCTCCGTCCCCTTGGTCACTGACCTTGTGGCGAGTCTCGGCAAACCCATCGCTCCTCCATGGCTGCAACACGTGTCACGCACGCGCCACGAGCTTCACAGGGGTCGGAGAAAGGGCAATGGATGCACAGGTAACAGGTACGCACGTACGTTGAACTTCTTTCGCACCGTACGCAGACAACCGTGCTCATCGGAGGTGGGGGGGGGGAAGACACACAGACTGCACCGTGGCATTGTTGGGCTAAGTAGTAGCAAGGCGTTCGCGACCAATTTCTATAATAGATGGGGGGGGGGGGGGGGGGGGTTTGGGGGGGTTAAATCGCGTGAATATAAATGTGTCGTTAAACCCGCCACCACCCGACACAGCCAATTAGTAAGGGCTGTCACGTAAACAGAACGTGCCAATTAGTTACTAGTTCAGCACCATCGGTGTATTGGGAGAGTCAACCAACGAGAGAGAGAGAAACACATTGTCCTGCGGAGGGAGCTGGTAGGAACGTTGGGTTGCTCGGTCAATGGCCAGGGTCAACGGCGGCGTGGTGTATTCCGCAAATATGTCCGACTGTGAGGGCGGGCACAAGCCAGCGTGAGTAGGTTAAACGTTGAGTTTTATAAGGGCACCACGAGGTGACCAGCCCCTCCCCACCCAGCCCCACCCCTCCCACCCCCCACCCAGCCCCACCCTCCCCACCCTCCCCACCCAGCCCCTCCCCACACTCCCCTCCCCACCCAGCCCCATCCTCCCCACCCAGCCCCTCCCCTCCCCACCCAGCCCCTCCCTCCCCACCCAGCCCCTCCCTGCACGACGGACGGATACCATAATCCCCTGTGGGCTGGTGTAACCAGGAGGTTCCTACCAGTATAACCCCTCTCTATTATGGCTTGTTGGCGTTCATGGGATTTCTCCAGGGGCTCGCCAGTAGAGGGTGCCACCGGTGCAATTTAGTGATCCGTTCATCGATACCCCACTGATTACTAACGCCTCCCCCCTTCTCATCTGCCCGTCGGATATTGTAATAGCCGGCTGGCTCCCACGTTTTCGGGGGCAGAGTGTTAAAATGTGTAATGATGCGTATCTTGAGATTGCTCAGATATGTGCGCAAGCCTTCGAATAGAATGCAGCTTTCGCTACAATTCCTCCGTATACTTTCAGCGCGGTATCTGTAAATTGATCGCAATATACATATTTACACCATTATTCAAATTCCATATCCGTCACGAGGTTTTAAATGACGAACTGCGTAAAGTAGATTTCGCCTCCAATATGTAGGATTCAGTCTTCACTCGAGCATGAACAAGGGTCAGTGCCTTGCTATTGCTCACACCACAAGGGATTGTTATTGCCGATACAACAATGCATTGTTCAACAGGGACAATGCTTTGCTATTGTCCACATCGCAAGGCATTCAACAGGAACAATGCCTGGCGATTGCCCACACTACAAGGCATTGTTCAACAGGGACAATGGTTTGAAATTGCTTATGCAGCAACCATAATGTATTGTTCAACAGGGACACCTTTTCTATTGCCCACACCACAATGCATTATTCAACAAGAGCAATGCCCTGATATTGCCCAAATCGCAAGGCATTATTCAAAAGGGACAATGGTTTGATATTGCCCACATACCGATGTCATACCGATTACAATGTTTAAGCAGTCCGTACTGCTAGCCATTAAACAAAGACGGTCACTGGCATAATTAAATCTAAAACATAACTAAATAAACCCCCAACATGGCACACTTAGAAGCAGTTTGGAATATAAATGACTGCAACTTTTGCGTACAAGGCGGCACATTGAATACGGAATGCTTTTGAATTTTTTAATTCTGTAAAAAAAAAAAAACACTACGAACCGCGGAACTTTTGACACGCGCAGCCAAAGTGGATGGAGCCCGGAGCTTGAATTCTTGACAGCAGCAGCATTGACGAGAACTCATGCAGCCCCCGGGTCTGCTCGCCCAACTAACGCTTGATGCGTGAGTGCAGGGTGTGCACGCGGTGGTGATAACACGGCAGGGAATTGACATTTGTTCGCAGGACCGATTTGTTGACACTTCTGAGAATTTGCAACAAAACCATGAGAAATGTGCTGCCTTCGGCCTCTGGAGAAGATTCCAGACATGCATTGACAATAAGTGGAGACTCTTTGACTTTTTGAAGCTATTAACATACATTTCTTATCATATTACAGTGTATTATCCGTTCTTTATCCATTTTAGCAGCACCCTGTACATCCATAATAGAGTTTTTTTGGGGTTAGATGGCGTAAATATATAAATGTGTCGTTAAAACCCGCCCCCACCCGACACAGCCAACTAGTAAGGGTTGTCACGTAAACAGAACGTGGCCAATTCGTCACTAGTGCAGCAACACCGGTGTGTTGGAGAGCCAAGCCACGACATTTACAATATGAGTACGACGTTTCGCCGGTAATTCCAATTAGTCTAATCAGGTGACTGTATATTTGAATGCCGTGGCACGCGTCAGTTATTGACGACTGGCCCGAGACCATCAATACCACTGGCACGCGCACAAGAGAAACCTTGCCTTCACATCTGCAGTGGCCACACGGGGCTCAGAAACCCACTGGCGTTGTCAATAACGGAGGGCTTTAGTGGAGCCAGTGCCGGATTATCCTCGTAGCAAAAGTAGATGCATATGTACTAGCTACACGTGTAGTAGCTGCACTTGTAGTAGCTACACGTGTAGTCACTGCATGTGTAGTAGCTGCACGTGTAGTCGCTGCACGTGTAGTAGCTACATGTGTAGTAGCTACATGTGTAGTAACTACACGTGTAGTAGCCACGGGCCCCGCACTTTCAAGGGCCCTGCGCTAAATGCTTTCAAGCTCTCAATTCCGGTTCAGTGATTCTGCACTTGCACTGTTACTATAGTACTATACTGCCTTCAACTTTTATAAAGTCACGTTGATAGGTTCAAATAAAATAAATAACTTGAAAAAAACTACGACGTTTCGATCGCAACACAAGCGTTCGTCATCAGCAACGCTTGTGTTTGCGATGGAAAAGTCGTCGTTTTGAAAAAATATTTTTGGTTATTTTCTTTGAACCTATCTACGTGACTTTACCGAAAGACCCAAAGACTAAGAAGACGGAGAGTTGTTTTTTTTTTAACGGCGACGCAACTGCGCTTGGCGCCAGAGTCAGGGACAACGAGGGGGGTCGTTCATTGGCGGTGCTGAACAAAAAAAAAATAACCCGTAAAAACAAAGTTTTTCACTATAAATCCTTTATATGCGTGGCGGCTAGAGTCCTCTCGTCCTCTGGCTTGAGATGGCTGCCACCTATGGGTCAGATGATTGCCTGCCACCATTAAGCAATTGATAATTACATATAATTGATTTTTTCCTAAAACGTGTAAAATTTTGGAAAAAAATTTTCACGAAAATAAATTGTCACGCACAACGAGTCTGTGTGCAAAATGTCAGCTCGATTGGATCACGGGAAGTGGGTTTAAAAACGACTGAAAGATTTGCACGGTCGTAAGTGCGCAAGCAAGCAAGCAAGTGAACTTAATATAAAGAATTTAAAAAGCTGATGGGGCTTAGCCCACCGTTTTTTTTTATCTCCGCCCGCAGACGGAACCTCGGTCGCGTTTTCCCCAGCGCCCGCCTCCGTCCCGTCAATGAAAGCGTGCGGCGGACCGCGCCGAAGTCCAACGACTCGCCAAAGGGACCTCCAGAGGACCACATCGCATGAACGCGCGGGCGTGACAACTCCGGCGCGTCCGTCTGCGTCAAATGTGGGACAGGCGGCGACGGCTCACACCCCGACGAACCAGCCAGGGCCTTCGAATGCGTCTAATATTTCGTGTACGCGAGTTGTGGTCGTTGTCGTCGTCGCTCTATCCACTGCTCGATGGAGACCTCCCCAATCCGTCGGCTTCTCTCGTTCCACCGAGTAGCTGTGGACGAGCAAATTGAAACGTTCCATCTCCCTCGGCCTTACGTCCTCTGCAGAGGAGATCAAGCAATGGCGATGGCTTGGGAAAGCCTTCATCCAACAGTGGGGTTGATCGTGGCTGCTGCTGCTGATGATGATGAATGCTCATTCAGAGGGGGGGGGGGGGGTGTGTAAACTTTGAATATTTTGGGCGAGACAGTGGAAATGTACCGTTTAATTTTGAAGTTGAAGGAACGTAAATTATTTAGTGATGTGAAATCGATGCGCGGGTGTTATATCAGACGAATAAAAAGTATGAATTCGTGAAGTACCGATTTTCGTGTCACATTTCGTGGCGTCAAACCTCGTCTTCGATGTGTTCGTGTTGTCTGTTTTTACAAATTTGTTTTTTTTTCTTGATCTTGATCACATCGTCAAACTTCTTAGTTTAAAACATACCACCTCTCCGCGTTGATATTATGTCGACAACCTTGGCAATAATGCACAAACACGTAATGATCACTGAGCGTCGTCACGCAAAATCGAATTACCTAAATAAATAAGCGGAGATAATACCTCGTTTCTCATATTCGTCTCTGAACATAAAATGTAATTACATTTTTTTAAACGCAACCCACAGAGCACACGGCCTTTTTGGGAGTGCATCTTCACAGCAGCAGCAGCAGCAACATCGGTTCAAGCAAGCAAGCAAGCAAGCTCAGGATTGGTCTCGACATTGAGTGTCTCATCCGCAGAGTCAGACTCGCTGCAAACAATGCTGGCGAACCGCCCAGATGTTTATTGGCAATCATCCCCTTGCTTTACTTAAAACAAATTAATCCGAGTTCAATGCAAAGCTGTGCAATCCATGACACAAATTTCCCATTGGCCGTTTGGTGTGCACCATGCAAATAGGAAAGGAAATAAATAGGCAAGACATATAACGCCTCCCTTTCCATGTTTGTTTTTTCCCGCACATACATTATGGGTACATCTGCTCATGTTTATCCTCCCTAGGCTGACGAGGGACGCTTGAACGTGATCAGAGGACGTTGATCGGTTTCTGGGTGAGGTGAGGACTTGGACGAACCGTGCGGGTGAGAGAAAGAGGCCGAAGCTGTGATTAAAAGTGGCCTCTTTCATTGATTTGGCAGTTTGACCCTAACGGGGGGGACAACTGCAACGAACCTGCAAAATAATGAGCTCTCCATTATTAAAATGCCACTAATACCAATGCCTCCACAGACGCAGCAAGACGGCTGTGAAATTAGAAGGCAATGTGGGTGGAGTTTATTTTGTATGCAACACGTGAAATGAAATAATGGTCATTTTAGTCGCAAATGACATGTGTAAAATACCGTTCTTTCACGGCACGTGCGAAAAACGTCACACTCACCTCACGGTGGCTCGGATTTAATGAACGTGAATTGCTGGTGGGTGAGGGGGTGGGGTGGGGGGGATTTAACCGTCTAGCGCAAGGGGAGGTCGGCAAATGTGCGGCTCGGGGTGGCTCTCTAAGGGAGCTGCCGCTTCGTGAAAGTTCGAGAACCACCGCCGTCTCGCATTCGCCACATCGCACAATGCGGCTCTTGAAATATTGAGGTTTTTTTTTTGTTTCTTTACCCCCACCCCTCCCCCCACCCCCCCCCCCCAAAAAAAAATCTATATTCTTGTTATTTTGGTTGTAGACCCCCTTAAGTCGAATGCATGAATTGTTCAACGCAAAGTCAAGCGGCTTGCTGTGATCCGATGTGATTTTAGGAGTCAAAAAAAAATCGCCGGCGCATACGTGGATCATGTTTTTGTCCGTATATATTATAGAGAGTAGGTCTTATACATACATATATATTAAAATATATTATTGTATCTATGCGGGCAATAGCAAGGCATTATCCCTGTTGAACGTGAAGGTAGAACGGTACAGCCCTGCATTGTCTTGCCAACTGCTGACAAAATAAACTCCCCAGGAGGTAGCTCTGTGAGTCTCCCTGACAGGGTATTTTGGTCGACCTGTCCACGTGTGCCGGACGTCTTAGAAGACGAAGGAAGACCCACGCTTTACCCCACCACAGAGACTTGCTCAGCGACTTGATCACAATTAGAATTTGTATTCATATTGGAGAAATCCGAGGAGCTGTAAAGCTCTTTTGCACAGATGTCCAGTCAGGGCGGGTCAGGAAGTTACAACAAACTTTGCAAAGCAGGATGGGAGTACTAAGTATAGGAAAGGTAATGAAATCACAATTTTTGTTTATATTTTACTAGATAAGGCCCACTGAGCTATATAGATCTTTTTCAAAAGCGCCCCTGATTATCACAATTGATAGCTCAACGAAGCGGCTTATCGCATGGACATTTCTAACAGCCAACCAAAATACTCTCAGCGCATGATTCTAAATGTGGAGGGAAAACCGGAGGACCCGGAGAAAAGTCCTCGCCACCACGGGGAGAGAGGCACGCAAACTCCAAATATGCCAGAAGGCGACAGGGTCGGGATCGAACCCACAGCCTCATATATACTAGGTGAGGTAGTTAACATCTCTACTCTTTGGTTCTTTCGGTAAAGTCACGTAGGTAGAAAAGTAAAACAAATAAAAAAGTTATATTTCACGACGTTTCGATCGCAACACTGAGGACGACCGCTTGTGTTGCGTAGGTGGAAAAATAAAACAAAATAAAAAAGTAATATTTCACGACGTTTCGATGGCAACACTGAGGACGACCGCTTGTGTTGCGATCGAAACGTCGTGATATATTATTTTTTATTTTGTTTTATTTTTCTACCCACGTGACTTTACCGAAAGAACCAAAGGAGTATGGATTCATGCAGTCACGAAAGCTTCAAATCAAGATTTACATCTCGCCACCATGGGGCCTCCATATATTTATAACTTCTTAGCGGTCGTGTAATGGTTTAAGCGCCCGCTGGACTTGCGCGACCCCCAAGTCGCCGGTTTGACCTCCGGGTGCGGCAGCTGAAATATATTTTTCATATTTTTTTAAATGGTAGCCTGATGTGGTCTCTGTCAACCCCGGCAGTGTGAATGGGAGCCACCGCAGTTAGTCGACGGGCAGGTCGCCCTTCCACCACCTTACATCTATAACCTATTACCGTGCAAGTAACAGAAGTCCATCACAGCGGACACAATGCATGGGGAGTCACATATACGTGGTAATTATACAATTCTCCTGAAGTTGTTCAATTTGAACGATAGACACATTCGTGTTGACTTCATTGACAGCTGAACATTTTAAAAAATCGGAAGCGCGGGAAATATTCGGAATAGTCCACCCAGGAGATGGAGCGTTGAAATCAGGTGACCAGGTGGACCCACACATTGTAGAATCATGAGACATGGCGACGTCCTGATGTAGGCCCTCATTCAGCACAAGCTTGGTGGTTTCTTTAAGGAAGCGGTGGTGCCTTTAAGAACAAGGTGGGGGCCTTTAAGTTTTTCCTAGAAGTCGGTACACATTAAACGCTGTTGCTGCTGTGAATGCGCTGCAGCAATGGCAGCGAGGACAACGACGATGACGATGATGGCTGAGTTCCACAGACGGAGAGGGTTGCCACGGAGAGACGATGTCCGGCAGTGGCCATCCTGGCCCTGGGTGTAGAAACGAGGAGGGGGAGGATTTTGTAAGTGGCCCTGCTGCTGTGCAGGAGATGCGCTGTAGTTCAGGGTTGTATGTGCATGTGTGTACGTTGAACTTATTTCGCACCGTACGTAGACAACCTTGCTAATGCGGAGGTGTGGGGGAAGGACAAGAAACCGAATACAAAGAGCAGTTCCAAAGAAATGAGTGGTCAATCTAGGTGCTTTGGACGCGCATAGCTCCAGTGGCTTCCTAATATCGGAAAAAAGAGCGCGTTCCAGACGGACACAAAAGCGCGTCCGAAAGTACCGCGCGATGCGGTGACCACCGCCTTTGTTCGATGGCAGCAGCCGATACGCCGCTGCCGCAGTTGCTGCTGCGAGGATGACCGGAGTTCGCGCGACGGCTGTTGATGCGACCAAGCGCCAAGAAAGACGTCGGCGCTTGCGACGCTAAGCGCTTTCGTCGGCCTCGAGGGCGGGTCGTGAGAAATGTGACATTGACGGCCCTCGACTCTTCGGCGAGGGGATTTGCCGGAGCGGACGAATCACAAAGCCGAGGCCGGCAACTGCGGCGGGAGTCTCCTCAGCGGGGGCTGTAATTTGCGTTGACGGAGTTGCCGAAGAGACGTTGTAGGGACATTTTTAATAGGCAAGACTTCGTAGAAGTGTGAACAACGTGAAGGGCGTCAAGTTGAGATGTTCGCAATAGGCGGCCATTGTATAGTTGAAGCAGACTTCTTTACATTTTCAGGAGTACATCAGGTTTATCACTTTACAACCTATGCCTTGAAGACACTTGACTTTAAAACCACGGAGGGACTTTATCCTCGCCCTGCACATGAAGGAGAACGGAGATAAAAGTTGATCAAAAACACCGATCTGAAACTGGGAACGTTTTGTTGAGATCACCTATCCACCCGGCCATATCAACCGACTGCACACCCCCCCCCCCTCCACCACCGCCGCCTCCAATTCACGTCGCCCATCAAAATTAAAATCGGCGAGGACAAAAATAAAATTGACTCGACCGGCAAGTCAAGGCGAGGGCGTGCGCCCGAGACGGCGTCCGCCGAGGACACGTGGAAGAGTAGGCCAAATATCCCCCGTAGAGTGGCTCAAACTCCCTTGAGTGGAGGCCCTTCCACCAGCAGCAGCATGAGCAAGACACTGCAGTTATTTCTTCTTTCACATGGATCTTATGACCATTTACGTCCCAAACGTGTGCTCTTGGGAGTTGAGCCTTTGGGGGTGGGGGGGGGGGTATGGACTTGCCGTGGCCTGTGGCACGGAGAAACCCACTGGGGAGGAGGCAACTTGCAGGACTACGTCGGTAGGCGTCCATTCAAGTTGACCTCTCCCATCGTGAAGGGGACCTCTTAATCCGGTGGCTTTTAAAGCAACGGTGGGGCGAACTTAAGGCCCTCTTCACGACTTAATTTCATGAAACGAAACTTTTTTTTTAATTTTACCGGCTAAGGCCCACTGACCTATGTAGCTTTTTTTTTTCTTCAAAAGCGCACATGGCTGTCGCAAATGATAGCTCAACGAAGTGGCTTACCGTGTAAGACATTTATTTATTGCAGCCAAATGCTATTAAACGCGTGACGTTGATTCTAAATGTGGAGGGAGGAAAACCGGTGGATCCGGAGAAAAAAAAATCCACGCGACCACGGAGAGAGCAACACGCACGCTCCAAATATACAGGGGTCAGCGTCGGGATTGAACCCACGACCTCCTGTATACCTGGCAAGGTGGCTAACATCTCACCACTGTGGCGCTGTGAACCATACTGAGTCGTGGCCATATGAGGCCAACCGCTGTGAAACGGCCCGCATGACGATACACATATATCCATCACGGAAGGCAGCCGAGTATCACTTATCGGGAACTGGAGGGTGAATATGTTTGACCTGGCAACAGCGTTGTGTGTAATGTTATGGGCGCCACGGTGGCTAGGAGATGTTAACTGGAGGTTGTGGGTTCGATCCTGACCTTGCCGCTTGTATATTTGGAGTTTGCGTGTCTCTCTCCCCGTGGGCGTGTGGATTTCGTCCGGGTCCTCTGGTTTGTTCCTCCACATTGAGACACAAAGTGCGTTCAGAGTATTTGGCTGCAATAGATTACCACGCAATGATAAGCCACTTCGTTGAGCTGTCGTTTTGTGGCCAGGTCGCTTCTGAAAAAAAGCCGTATCGCTCAGCGGGCATTCTTACCTGGTGAAATAAAAAAAAAAACTGTTTAGCAGTTAGTGCGCTCCGTCGCATCTCTCCGGCCGGGTACGGTACGGGTAGGCCGTGAGTCACTGGTGAGTCACCGTTTGTCACTCATTTCCCAACGTCTTGTCTCTTCTCACAATTCAAGTTCCTAGAATCAATCCACCCGTGCCTGCAACATGGCTTCATCCCAGAGGTCGCAATCGGGTACCCGTACTTTACCCGATACCCGGCCGGGTACGGGTAGCCGGGTATCGGGTACCCGTTTGCGACCCTGGTGCGGCCGGGTACGGGTACGGGTAAGGAATCAAAACCCGTTTGTGACCTCTGTCCGAGACTCGGCCACGTGTGGTTCACCAAAAGAACCTGGACATGCTCTTTGGCCCTGATCAAGGTCAAGATTTCCCCCATCCTTGGGTTATGGACGCAGGTTTTCGCCGTCAAGAGCTGCGTCAGGCCATGAAAAAAAAAGTCCGCTGCGAGTGAAAAATCGAATGGCATACGGTGGGTGTGTATTTATGTATTTATTCATTCATTCATCAGTGAGTGGCCTGTAACCATCAACTCGCTACCCTCTAGGACCCCGGTTTAATTCCAGCTGGGAGCCGTGGAATTCAATCATAGCATTAACACCCCTGGGTTTTCACCGCCAAGATGTGTTTGTTTTATTATTATTATTATCATAGACAGGGGCACACAAAGCCAGATTTTCAGAAGAGCAATTTAATTTCCTGTGCATACGTGTGCATACATACTGTACACTATACGTACGTGGAAACATATACTGTACGATCGTTCGTTGATCCACGTAATAAATGTATCTTCTCAAACGGCCTCTGGACCATATATCTAACATCTAATCAGTGATGAAAGTCACCATTTCTCTTTGATGATTTGTCTCGATATCAAAGTCTGGGCCCGCTGGTATATAGATACATAAGGCGACACTTTGGCAATGAATTTCACGACACCGTTAATTTATCAGTGGATGTATACGAGGCGTGAACTTTAAGCGTCAACAAAAATCTCATTTTGAAATAAAATCTCTCCCATTTCTTTTTGTAAACGAACAGGGATACCAATAGTAATTTTTTTGTACGTTGCGAGCCATTTCACGGGCATCTTGGCACGGTAGCCGATACGCGTGCTGTATTTGGGGGGTATACGCTGTATTTGGGGGGTATACGCGTGGTTGTATTTGGAGCAGCCGCGGGCGACGCACGCCTGATGGATTTCTTCAGCAACCACATTCGCAGATCGGCGGAGGAGTCCTCCATCGTTCCATTTATGGAGGAAATCTCTCCCCGCGCTGAAATAAAAACGTTCGCATTCGACGCGACGACTTGAGCACGTGATGCCACGTTTTTCCGACGTTTATCGTGAATGAATATTCTTCGGTTGGTTGAATGAAAAGGAAAAACACGCGACTTAGTTTCAATTGGAAGCACCGTATCGCGTATGCCAAATATGTTACTTAAAATATTCATTTATTTACCGGAAAAAAGCATAAAACATCACTTGCCACAGTTCACTTTGAGGTTTGCATGACACGCATAGGATTTAAACTGTCAAACAAGTCTGAGGAAAACTCTGTTGACTTTGACAGCTTGCAGTTCAAAATTGTGATAAAAAAACCTTTGAATGTAACTCACAGACATTAATGACATTGTATTTAAATAACTCCAACTTAGCTTTTTTTTTACGTGATTGTAAGATATAAAATATGGGCTGTCAAGTTAATCCTTTCTGTGCGCGTGTGTAAGTTTATTTCAAGAAAGCATTGACCAACTTCTTGGCAGTTTTATACCAATTGGACAGCAACCAATTTTTTTTACATTTCCACACCTGTGAAGATACTTTTACAAATTCAAAATAATCAAAGGTCAAGAGGTCAATATGGTCAATGCCGTTTGATGCTAGCACGCCTCTCCTCGCAATCACAACTGTTGCACAGTTAACACCAGACCCGCACTCAGTCTCTTCATCATCATCATCTTTGCGACCACCATCACCGTCTGGCTTTAGGACTTCCACTCGATTACCGACTTATGAGTACCGCTCCAATGCCCGTCTCGGTAAGCGGCCCTCCTCAACAAATATGTGGCGTAACACCTGACAGCTCTCAACGCTTCGAAGACGTCTGTGCCGGCGTGGAAGAGAAGGCCAAATACTTCCCTAGTGGGGGTGGGGGGGGAGGCTCTTTGTTCAGAACTCCATCCAGTGGAGGCCCTTCTGCCAAACGGTGCCGTGAGCGATGCCATCACACCCCACGACTTGTCTCCCCTTCTTGTTACGACCACCACGAGGCGCGAAGTTCCAACGTTCGCTTCCGTTCCACTGAGTGTCTCCACAGCGCGTGTGCTCGCTCCCCCCTTTTCAGGCACCTGTAACACTAAGGCCAGAGAACCCACTTTCAAGTCGTCTTTTGTTGTTGTTGTTGTATTTTTCAAATTAAATACAGCCGTGATTAAGAGAGCAGTCAGGAGCTCAGCTGTGAGAGTTAAACAAGCAAGCACAAAACCCCAACAACTAATAATGGTTGAGATTAAGGTTGCCATTGACGTAAACAATTCACGTGATGTGACCAAGGAAGAGCGTGAGGCTCCATTTTTGTAGTACGAGCACGGCAAATACCGCGTTGTCCAGATTGTAGAACGCTCAGGAAAGTAAGCGAGCACCCCCCCCCGCCTCCCCCCCAAAACTTCGGGGTCATTTAAGAAAACCGACACAGTTATGCAAGAAAAAATCACCAACGGAACGTCTGGGAGCGAGACGTAATGTCGTCAAATATAAAGTAAAAAAAATAGTGGACGCCTGGGGCAAAGAAAAAAAACGTGCATCTTATGATCCAGAGAATACAGTAATTATGGTGGAAGTGGCGGCAATGAAGGCCACATTGCAGATTCTAAGACGCATCCCCAACTTGTTGTTTTATTTATACGATAGGGGTCTGGCGGGCGGGTGGGTGGGTGGGGGGTTAGTGACTTTTGTAATCAGGAGAATACGGTCATTTGAAAATGTCTCAAAATATGACAAGGCAGGGAGGGTATAGGGCTAATGGATTATTTTTAAACACAGCCTCGCGCCATTAACTCGGCAGAAAGTGTCGAGCGTTCGCTGTTTGAAGCTGGTGAGGACAATTGCCGAGCAAACAAAATAAATTGGGAGAGGTGCCCAAGACGAGACCGTTAATTGGGGGAGTCGTTTAACCGTCGCGTCTCCACGCAGCGTTAAATTCGAACGCCGAAATGAACGTGGCGTGAGCGATAAAACAACAACGCCGACGCATTACGCGGAGAAAAAGATAGGAGGGCGGGGGGGGGCATAATGCAGCTACGTCCCCCCCCAGCATGTACCCAGTCACGTAAGCCGACTCCGGGGGAAACCAAAGCCCGTGGCTGCGGCTGTGGCCGGCCGAATTCGTCACGATCCCGGCCTGACATTGCCACTGTAGCTACATGCCGGCGTGTTTTGTCAATGTACCTGGGTCGTCTTCTTGGTTCTTTCGGTAAAGTCACGTAGAATGGCGTGGAATGGCGTTGGCTGAATAAATAAATGCTGGGAGACGCGTTTGTGCTGGCAGTAGGTACGAAGGGGGCACGGGTTCAAAAACCTCATTCCTGCCTCGCGTTCAGCGACGCCGGTTTAACAAGGTGAAAAATAGAAAAATAAAAACTCTGGCAGAATGTGTTATTTCACTGCTGCCATTGCCTGAAATCGTAAAACAGAACTACTGTACCTTTAATTCAACGCTTGAACAAAAAAAAACGACCCCCCCCCCCGTTATCGTCTGAAATGCCAAATGTGCAACACTTGCGGCGTTTCCCATCCAAAGTTACATTTCAGATCTTTCACTGCAATTAACAAAAACGTAGTTTTTGGTTGCAAAACAACGGCCAAACAACAACAAAAAGAAAAGAGGAGACCTGCGGGCGCTTTGCGGTGACGACACAGAAAACGGTACAAATATAACCAAACAACACCCCCCTCGAATTGTTTCGGCAAAACCACCAATATCTCACGTCTCAGCGCGGTTCTCATCGTCGTCTTCGTAGCCACTAGGGCCCCTTTAGCCCCCCATCCACCCACAGCTCCTTCAACCAACGGAGAGAATCGAGGACTGGCGGTGACTTCGCGCTCGTTTTGTTCACGGGTAATATTCAAAGCAGCAAAGACGTCACGAAATTTACTCGCAAATATACCGACCTGCAAGAAGTGCATTCCATTCTGGATCCGTGTTACGGACGCAGGCAACCGTTGACCGTACTTGAAGCGCCGTGGCTAAATTCACACGTGTGCCGAGTGTTTAAAAACCACACCTTATCGATTACTGCATTACAAGCAGAGCTACATCTTAATATAGTACAAAATATAAAAAATACCTTCTTAGCACATATATAGATATGTTTTTTTGACGTATATACAGCAAAGTTATGTACACTGGAATTATACAGAGAAACGACACGTGTTTTATACTTTCGTCTTTTTTTTCACTTCTTAATTCCTCCACATGTCCGAATACCGAGCCGCAGCCGCCGATCTTCTCTCGCCATCGCAAGCACGGCACCACGACCACAGTACATCCTCAGCGCCGCCTCCGTCTCCGGCATTGGCTCGCTGGCCTTCCGCCTTCCCCTAGCGGCACAAACGAACGGCAAAGGGCCCGAGTCTTCGTTGATCGACTCGCCATGCCTTCCTCCTACGACTCCGTCCCACCCTACCGTCCCGCACCTGCGCCGCCGCTCATGTGCTCGCGTCCCTGGTGATCTTCTTGCAGAAGATGACCTTCTTCTGGTCCTGCAGCTGCCTCTTCTTCCTGCGGCCCCACTGGCACAGCAGCAGCCACTTGAAGGTCCGCCTGAAGTTCTGGTTGCACAGCGCGTAGCACATGGGGTTCACCGTGCTGTTGACGTAGCACAGCCAGTAGCCCAGGTGCCACAGGTCGACGGGGATGCAGTCGTCGCAAAACGTCGACACGAGCACCATGATGTTGTAGGGCGTCCACGTGACGATGAACGCCAGCAGGATGGCGCTCAGCGTCTGCGCCGCCTTCTTCTCCTTGATGAGCGTCACGCTCTTGGGCTTCGCGTGCCGCTTGGCCTTGGCCAGCAGCTTGCGCGTCTTCTTGTCGTGCTTCCACGACACCGCCTGGCCGTGCAGGAACTGCGGCCGCGGCGATTTGCTGCCGCCACCGGCGGCACCGCCGGCGCCGGCGCCGCTGTTGCTGCTGCCGTTGCCGCCGCGAGAGGAGGAGGACGACGAGGCGGCGGCGGCAGCGTTGGCGCCGGACTGCTCGGGGAACTTGCAGCAGCGCTGATGGAACTTGTGCCGCTTGTCCCGCTCCGGGTGGGCGGAGGCCTCGACGGGCGACGTCGCGGCCGAGTGGCCGTCGGCCCGCAGCCGCGTCTCCGTCGGCACGGTCGCCTCCTTGGCGGCGGCGGCGCCGTCCTCCTGCGCCGACGCCCCGGCCGACGCGACCGCGACGGCGGAGACGGTGATCGCCACGGAGGAGGTGGACGAGGACTGCACGGCGAGCAGCCCCGAGCCCGACGTCTTCATCACCACCGTGTAGATGGACTTGGGCCGCTCGGGCGGGCAGCCCTCCTCCTCGGAGAGCGCCGAGTGGCTCGGCGAGGGCCCCCCGCTGCCGCCGTGGCTGCGCCAGCTCTCGCTGTTGCTGAGCTCGCGCTCGGCGCGCTTGTGCGGGTGGCACACGCGCAGCCCCGGGAAGCAGTAGCGAGGGGACCGCAGCCCCCCGGCGTCCCTGCCGCCTCCGCCGCCGCCGCCGCCACCGCCCGCCGCTCCTCCTCCCGCTCCACCGCCCCCGTTGTCCTTGACGTAGACCTCGTTGAAGCTGGACTTGCGGGAGCGGCTCTCGTGCAGCACTAGCTGCCCCGTCGACTCGGAGTCGGTGTCGGAGCCCTGCAGCCCGGCGAGCTCCTTGGAGCGCTTCTCCGTCTCCTTGTAGATCCTCCAGTAGAGGATGCACATGATGGTGACGGGCAGGTAGAAGGCCGCGATGGCCGTTCCGAAGGTGATGATGGGCTCCGACAGGAACTGGATCTGGCACTTGCCCTCCGAGTCCGGAACCTCCTCGACGAAGTACTGCCAGAAGAGGATGGCGGGCGCCCACAGGATGAAGGACACGGCCCAGGCGAGGCCGATCATGATGGCCGCGCGCTTCGTGGTGCGTTTGGCCCTGTAGGTGAGCGGCCGCGTGATGGAGAAATAGCGGTCGAAGCTGATGACCAGCAGGTTCATGACGGACGCGTTGCTCGACACGTAGTCGAGCGCGAGCCACAGGTCACAGGCCACCTGGCCCAGCACCCAGCGGCCCATGACAATGTAGGTGGTGTAGAGGTTCATGGAGAAGACGCCGATGATGAGGTCGGCGCAGGCAAGGCTCAGCAGGAAGTAGTTGTTGACCGTCTTGAGTTGGCTGTTCACCTTGAAGGAGAGCATCACCAGGATGTTGCCGATGATGGTGAGCAGACTGACGATGGTGGTGAACACGATGATGAGCACCAGCTCGGGCACCGTGCGGTCGTCGTCCGCCGCCGATGCCGTGCTGTTCACCAGGGCGTGAGTGGCGTGGCTCTCGTTCATCCTCAGCAGCTCGCGCGAGATGTTCTCAGCCACGGCCCGCATCGCACCTCCGCTTCTGCCACCCGTGATGTTGAGGAACAGCTCCCCGGACACGGTCACCATGGTTCGGGCTCCGTCCCTGAGTCGTGTGTGAGCAGTGTGTGTGTGTGAGTGTTGGTGCGTGTGCGTGTCTGTGTACGTGAGTTATGTGTGTAGGAATATATGTGTGTGTGTTGGTATGTATGTGTATATTTGCGGAGTGGTATGTGTGTGTATTGATATGTGTGTTTGTACTTTGTGTGTGTGTATCTACGTGTGCATTTTATGCGGATGTGCACGTATGCATTTGCGATTGTGCGCGCGTGTGTTCTGCGTGTTTTTGTGCATTTGCGTGTAAGCGAGAATGTTTATATATGTGCGTGTATGTTGAACTTCTTTCGAATGTGTGTGCGCGTGTGTATTTATGTTTGTGTGTGTGTGCTAAAACTTGTTTTCTGTTTGCCTTCAGTGTTTCACTGCGAGAGCACTCCGGGAGATGACGCTGCCAAGTGACGTTTATCTCGTGACACAGTCACTCTGAAATAAAAGTGTGTGGATTGTGCGCAGAGGCGAACAGCATTCTTGTTAGTTTAACACACAGGAGGCTTTCGCGAACAACATCATCCAAATTAAAGGTGTTTTTTTTGGGGGGGTGGGTTAGATCGCCTAAATAGAAATGTTTCATTAAACCCGCCACCACCCAACACAACCAATTAGGAAGGTTCTTCAAAGGATGCAAAGATTCAAAGGTAAATGCCACACACAACTAAATCAACTCGTACATTACCCCCCGCCCCCCCACCCCCACCTCCGCACCTGATTGGCGTACAAGTGACGACATCACATTTATCCCTCGGTATTAAAGACCAAAACAGGAGGATTTCTCCACAACTCTGGCTGTTGCCTGATGATGCTAGTTGCAATTACCAACGAAACGTCGTACTCGAATTGTAAATGTTGTGGGTTACTCTCCAACACACCGGTGTGCTGTACCAGTAACGAATTGACACGTTCTGTTCACGTGACAAACCTTACTAATTGGCTGTGCCGGGTGGTGGCGGGTTTAACGACACATTTATATGTATTCACGCGATCTAACCCCAATAAACGTCTGTTATGGAGCATTCTTGTTATAGCATTCGACATACTCTTAGGTTTTTTTCGGTAAAGTCACGTAGGTAAAAATAAATAATAAATAATAAAAATAAAATAAATAATAATAGAAATAAAATAATAAATCACGACGTTTTGGAGGCAACACAAGTTTCCGTCATCAGGTGGGACCCCCCCTGGTGAGACACTGCTTAACCAATACATACTTCACCTGGAATGGAACCTTCTACAAGCAAATTGAGGGCACCCCAATGGGCTCCCCCCTATCTCCGGTTGTAGCCAACATCTTCATGGAGAAATTTGAGACGGACGCCATCCAGACTGCCACTCTACGCCCGACCTTATGGAAGAGGTACGTAGACGACACTTTTGTCATCTGGCCACATGGCCGGCCTGCTCTAGACCAATTTCTCGACCACATCAATTCCATACACCCAGCCATCAGATTCACCATGGAAGTCGAAAATGATGGCAAGCTACCCTTTTTGGATGTCCTAATCAAAAGGAGACCTGATGGTTCAATGAGCCACTCTGTCTACAGGAAAGCCACCCACACGGATGCTTATCTAAAACCGGATTCCCACCACCATCCATCTCAGAAGAATTCCCTCATCAAGACTCTATATCATAGAGCCCAATGCATCTCCGACCATGAACACATTTCCAGTGAACTCAAACACGTACGCCAAGCTCTTAAGGCAAATGGTTACTCCGACTATACAATCCGCAAAGCCATCACTCCAACCATCAAGAAGGATCCTGTTGAGGAGCCTTTCAAGACCATCACCTTACCCTACATTGCTGGGGTCACAAAAAAGATCTCCAAAATCCTGATTAAACACAAGATCCAGGTCCGATTCAACACAGTACATAAAATCCGTGATCTGGTACCGTCTGTAAAAGATGTGGTTCCAGACATACAGTACCCTGGCGTCTACAAACTAAGTTGCCTCTGTGGTAGCAGTTACATTGGGGAAACCAAACGACATGTCTCGGACCGCATCCGTGAACATAAAGCTGACCTGAAACACGGTAGGACTAACACCTCAGCCGTGGCAGATCACTGTTACAACTCAGTGGGCTCACATGATATTGACTTCTCCAAGACAGAGGTTCTCTGCAAGCCATCTGGCTATCATGAGAGATTCGTTCATGAGGCGATCCACATATACAAACACAGAGACAACTTTAACCGAGAAGATGGATTCTGGCTCAGCAATCATTGGAAGGACGTAATAAACCATTTCGATACACATTAGGGTGTGTAGAATAATACATAGTGTGATATTAAATGTATAAGATATAGGTTGGTTTACAGCAATACAGTATATAATTTAATGTTGGGTTTATCTATGGCAGTATATAGTACGGTATATGCTCGTGTGATGTAAGAGAATAAGGTTTAGATGGAAGCATATTATAGAATTTTTACGAGGTAAAATTGTAATGTATTACTTGCTGTTAGTAACTCAGCTTATTATAGAGTATAGTAAGTATACTGATGGTGCGATGCAGTTTATACTTTAGTTTTTTATGTAGTTTATACTTTAGTTTTCTACGTGTTGTTGAGTAACTGCAGCTACATATCATTAACATTCCTTTCCTTTGTTACTGCTAATCCCTGCACCCCCCTTGGTTGCTGCTGATCCTGCATAATGCATGGGCATAATATGACTTTGACACCCCCCCGCCCAACGCCTACGCATTTTCCATGAATATGCTAAATCCCTCTTCACATGCACATTCTTTTTGTTAAGGCGCTCTTCAACCCCCAATGCAGCTTATATATAAGCTCCTAGTTTGGTAGTGTCTCATTCTTCACCTGAAGACGGCTGCTTGCGTTGTAGCCGAAACGTCGTGAGAATTGTTTTATTATGTTTTATTTTTATTATTTTATTACTTCCCTTCTACGTGACTTTACCGAAAGAAACAAGAAGCTAAATTTACTGTATACAGTAAATCTCGTCGTGATTTATAATTTTATTTCTATTATTATATCTAGAATTTTTATTATTTATTATTTATTTTTACGTACGTGACTTTACCGAAAAAACCTAAGAGTATGAATCCTTGCAGTCACGAAAGCTTCAAATATAACATTCGACAGTTCATCACAACGTTGATCCAATGGGATGTTCCACCTCTTTGTGAAATCGAGTGCGAGCAAGGAGGCCGCCCGATGACCCATCGGCTATGGGGATTATTATTATTTAGCCCCCCCCCCCCCATCAATTGATCGATTGACCCCTTGCTCCGTGTAGCACTCTTCACGCGACGAACTGCCTCAAAGGCGCTTCGCGGACGCGGCGAAGGCGGTACAAATAAATAAGCAACGGTAAAACGCGGGGAAAGCATTCGTTGCGAAGATCAATGAATTGCTGGACCACACTTGAGCAACCTGGGTGGCGAGGGCCGTTGGTTTTTAAGGGTTTGCCTGCATGGTTGGTCCACAAGTGGCGATGCAGATGTCACTGGAATCGCCGCTGGGGTAACGACGCAATGCGCTGACCGCTCAGTGGACTGTCGCTCCCCCCATTGCGAAGATCAACTGCTTGAGCACACTGCACAGGAAAGTCCTGTTTGTGAGAACCTGTTAAGGCTGGCAGGGCATTCGAGAGCAGCGTGGTCAGCGCAATGCCTGGCCACTTCCGTCTCACAGTGCTGATGTTCACACTCCACGTAGAAGGTACTCGCTTGTTTAAGGCTGAGTTGATCTAGGGGAGGTTCAGATACCTTTTGCCACCGATAGACCCGGGTGGGGATTCAACGCAAGTTGCCAGGATCGTAGCGCTGTGTGCTAATCACTGCACCTCTACTCCCCCGACAGACACACGAAGATCCCCCGTATATCTTGCGTAGGTTTGTTGGGGCAAGTTCTGTTTGCAAGCATCTATGGAAATGCCACCACGGCGCATGAGGGGGTGGTGTGGTCAGAATTCACCGATGTTTATGTTGAAACACATGTCACCAGGTACTCATTAAAGGCTGATTTGACCTTGGGGAGGCCGAGGACAGGTTATAATATTGCTCGCCACTGATAGTGACCCGCGCTCATATGTAATTCTGCGGCTGTCTGGAACGCTCTTCCTTCCGAGATTAGGAAGCCACTGGAGCTATGCACTTTAAAATCTAAATTGAAAACTAATTTCTTTAGAACTGCTTTTGGTGTTTAGTTTGTTGTCCTTCCCGCGCACTTCAGATTAGCACGGTTGGCTACGTACGGTGCAAAGTAAGTTCAACATCCATACACAATGTCCCGCAATCAAACTGGGGCAACTGGGCTCCTAACACAGTGTGCACATTCCATTCATACAAATTACCATGAACAATTACGCCTGAAAGATAAAAGCATTTAAAAGGCGCGGCATTGAATGAGTAAATGAAAATGATTATCCACACACTGAGCAGCAACAGAGCACCTGCACTGGGGATCATTAAAAAATAAACTATGAAGTTGGTAATTGCATAGCCAGTAATAGATTGCCGCGTGAAGAGATCCATAATAGCAGCCCTTTCATTACTGGTGCCACTGTGTTTTTGAAAGGTATGCTAATGATGCTATGCGCATCGAACCCTGGCACACGGAACCAAGTGCTGTTCTTTTTTCCTTCCAAAAATAATCTTATTATTATTATAATTATACAAATGTACTTCTTCTTGGTTCTTTCGGTAAAGTCACGTGGAAGGGAAATAATAAAATAATAAAAATAAAACAAAATAATTCTCACAACGTTTCGGCCACAACGCAAGCAGCCGTCCTCAGGTGAAGAACAGGTCTGTCGGTAAGACAGGAGGACGGCTGCTTGCGTTGTGGCCGAAACGTCGTGAAAATAATTGTATTATGTTTTATTTTTATTATTTTATTATTTCCCTTCTACGTGATTTTACCGAAAGAACCAAGAAGATGAATCCCTGCAGTCACGAAAGCTTTAAATCGAAAAACAAATGCACTTATGTATTTAGGAGAACAACAGAGGTAATAGTTTTTTATGGAGGGTCCTGCTACATCGTGATGTTTTTTTCCAGATGCTTTCAGCCAATTCATGATGAGTTCATACACGAGGGATAAAATTGGAGTACCTGGAGAAAACCCACGCCCTGCATGTACGCTTGTGTGTTTAACTTCTTTCGCGCCGTACGTACGCACGTAGCCAACTGCGCTAATCGGAGGTGCGGGGGGAATGACATCAAACTAAACACGAAAAGCAGTTCGACATACTCTTGGGTTCTTTCGATAAAGCCACGTAGGTAAAAATAAAATAAAACTGGTATATTTTAGCCGCGATGATAAGTGCGTTTTAAAAATGAAAAACAACCACATCCGGTTTTGTTCATGAATACTTTTAAAATTAACCTTAAACAAATCGTAACAGAAGACGCGACATGCTGCACGAATCCGGCAGTCGTGGTCACGCACGCGGCCGCCTGCGATCCAGCGCTGTGTGATCAGCAGCAGCGAGGGCTGATGGATCACTGCACAGATGTTGCCGTGAAACTCCCTTGCCGTGGGCGTCGAGGTCGCTATACCTTGGTTTGCTGGAAGAAGGTATTATACAGCACGTAGACCATTTTTTATATATCTTGATTTGAAGCTTTCGTGACTGCAGGAATTCATACTCCTTTGGTTCTTTCGGTTAAGTCACGTAGGTAGAAAAATAAAAAATAATATATCACGACGTTTCGATCGCAACACAAGCGATCGTCCTCAGTGTTGCGATCGAAACGTCGTGAAATATTACTTTTTTATTTTGTTTTATTTTTCCACCTACGTGACTTTACCGAAAGAACCAAAGAGTTTGGGTTCCTGCAGCCGCGGAAGCTTCAAATGAGTTCTAAATAAATTAGTTTTGTCAATCAAGACGATTTGGAAGTGCGTAGCTGCAGTGGCTTTCTAATATCGGAAGGAAGAGCGTTCCAGACGGCCGCAGAAGCGCATCTGAAAGCGCGCGATGCCGGTGATCGTCGTTTTCATTCGATGGCAGCAGCCAAACGCCGCTAACTGCTGCTGCTGCTGCTGCGAGGATGATCGGAGTTTGCGTGATGGTGGTTTATACTCCTTGACGAGATCAGCGAGGTATTGTGGCTCAATTGTGGCAAGCACTTTTTTGTGTAATGACTGCGACCTGATAATGTAAGGGGCAACACACCACCCTATCCCCGTACAGGTGGAACCAGATGGCGATTAGTCCACGTGCTGTATAATACCTTCTTCCAGCAAACCAAGGTATAGCGACCTCGACGCCCACGGCAAGGGAGTTTCACGGCAACATCTGTCCAGTGATCCATGAACCCTCGCTGCTGCTGACCACACAGCGCTGAATTGCAGGTGGCCGCGTGCGTGACTACGACTGCCGGATTCGTGCAGCATGTCCCGTCTTCTGTTACGATTTGTTTTAGGTTAATTTTAAAAGTATTCATGAACAAAACCAGATGTGATTTGTGTTATTTTTAAAACGCAATTATCATCATGGCTATTTAAAAAATATATATATTTGTTCTAATTGATGCCAGATTTTTTTGTTGCGAGATGCCGCACCAAATCAGATGTGTTTCCCATGTCAAGTCAAAGCGTATAACTGCTCAGAATAGCAATGGGGCAGCATTTATCTATCTATACTGGTGGCTCCGTGCTAGTGGTGGAAATTCCTCGTTCTTCTGGTACGGGACAGTTTCTCCAAATGACTACCGCTGCTCCTCCTTCTTCGTCACAAAGTGGTAGTCATTTTATTGATGCCCTGGTGGATTTTGACACCCCAGCTGAAACTTGAGGAGCGCTAACCACTACGCCACGGCACCCCCTGGGCCACGCGTATTCAGTGGTGACACGGTGGTTGACGCTCGTCTCTACGAAGAAATCAGCGACCGGTTTCCATTTCCAGCCCCGGGTAAGGAACAGGGTCGAGCATCGACATCCGATACCGGTCCTGGGCACCACAACTTCACCGACCAGCACCCAACCATCGCGCGGTGAGGCACGGTCAAAGGACCCCCAAGAACTGCACGTGGTACGGGGGAGGCCTAAATCCAGCAGGGGATTGACAAAAGCGACGCCTGTGCGGGTGGACAACGAGACGAGCTTCCGACGGAGGGAATTCTCCCGCAACGCGCGCTCAACGACGAGGGGCGAAGCGCGCGCCTGTGATGAACTCCCCGCCAGCGCAGCCGTTCAGACAATTCCGACGCACGAAATGATCAACGTTACCCACCGCCTCCACGACCAGTACATTCAGTGCCTCTCGCCAACAGCACTCTTGCACTGAAAGCCCAACACCACACACCTCTTACCTGCGCCGCGTTTATGGCAGCAGCGAGAGGGGTGGGTGGGGGGGCTTAAAAAAAAACAACAAAAACTTCCAGCGAACGCGCGAGCCGAGCCGAGATCTCCAAACCTTTTCAAGTCCCCGGGGCGCGAGCGAATCGGAGGCATTGACGGCGGCGCGATGCTGCCGGGCGAGCAAAGCGAACAACCCTTGAACTTTGCGGGGACTCTTCCCGCATCTTCCTCCTCCTCCTCGTTGTCCTCCTCCCGTTGCTCCGCTGATGGTTTGTAACCGTCAGGTAACGCGCGGGTCCAGGAGGAACGATCCGGCCAGGAAGTCTCTGTCATCCCCCTCCTCCAGGTGGAGCGAGACGGGGGGGCAGGGAGCGCGCGATTTTAACCACGCAGCTGGGGTCGGTTGCCTTCCCTCCCCGGGAGGCAGGTCGTAGTGTGTGATGATGTATTTGTTCACTCTTTACCTTCTGCGCGATGCTAATGCCCACCTTTCTCAAGAGGCCCAAGGGGGTGTGGGTGGGTGGGTGGGTGGGGGGAGTGGGGCATTTGAAATCCGCAGAAGTTCTCTGTCATGATTTATTTAACGAACAAGTTTTGAGAAGTTTTTGTTGTTGTTGTTTTTTTAATGGCGGTGCGGTTTTGCTTCTGGACTTGCTGCTGCTGCTGTACCGACTGCGTTCGTGACATTGGGACGACGCGGCAAAGCCTGGTAGACTAGTTTTATTACTGTAAATAAGTAAAACACACTTTTGATGATATGTTCAGGGACCGATTTTGGAGAGAAGTATGTTGTCTGCTCATTTATATTGTCTGAGAAAATGTTCGTGTTGTTGAAATTTTGTTTAATTAAATGTTGTTTTACCATATATGGTTATTATTTGCTGTAGAAATTATGTATTATAATATTGTGATTTAGGATTAATAACAGGTAACCTTTCAAATACATTATTATTTCATGACATATACCATCACCGGCCATGGTCAATCCACTGCTGGATGAAGGTCCTCCCCAAGTCGTCGTTCACCTCTCACGATCCTACGATGTAATAATCCACCAGCGGATCTAATCGATCCATTTCCTCGGTCGGAACATGTCCCATCCATTCCCTTGGTTTGCCACTCCTCACTCCTCTAGCCTCGATGTAACGTTTCAGCACACCACGTATATAGCCGATTGTCACGTGTATGATTCCAGCCGTATAATACACCTATAGAATCAAATTTATAGCAATGAACCAATGCAATGTTCTCATGCCTAAAGTGTAGGGGCAATCAACATTGGTTGTTGTTGTTGCTGTTATTTTCAGAAAGAAAAACAAGTATCCATACGTATGGAATATGTAACGATTTCTCACGATCCTGCTAGGACCTGCACATTAACTTATTGGGGCGTCACGGTGGCTAGGAGATGTTAACTGCCTCGCCTGGTATGCAGGAGATCGTGGGTTCGATCCCGACCCTGACGCCTGCTGTGTATTTGGAATTTGCGTGTTCTCCCCGTAGTCGCTTGGATTTTTCTCCGGGTCCTCCGGTTTTCCCCTCTACAGTTAGAAACACGCGTTTAGAGTATTTGGCTGCTATATATTTCTACCTGTTGATGATAAGCCACTTCGTTGAGCTATCATTTGTAGCTGGGTCTCTTCTGATAAAAGAGCTACGCGGCTCAGTGTGCCTATTGCCTGGTCCCAACATTCAACCGCACCGCCGATTAGCACGGTTGGCTACGTACGGTGCGAAAGAAGTTCAACATACATACGTGAACTGATTTCATCGCTCTGTCTCCTCGGTTGGTCATCAGAATAAAGTTTATACTCCTAATTAACAACGGTCAGTGGGGCAAGCTCATCTTCCAGTCACTTGATTGATCACAGAAATGTGCGCTGCTCACTGAGCAGTGATCACACGTCAGGGGACTGGCTTCCGGTCACTTTGTGTTTAAGGCTTCCGCAGATTTCTAGCTGCCCTGCCTGTAATCCTGTGAGCAAACTTACACGGGTTTCAAGGACCCCCACCTCCCCAAACTCGCAGCCCCCTTGCCAGCGTCAATGCTCACAGTACTTTGCTTTATACAGTGAGTGAGCCCACGGGCAGGTGACATGGCCCAGTGCATGGGCAGGTGACAAGAGCCCCAGCGGGAACGGTAACACCTTGCCGGATTCAAATCACGGAACCGCCCGATTCAAACCACGAACCGCTCGCTTGTTGCGGAGATTCACGGTTCTAATCCTCGCAGGGAACCGTGGTTAATGTAAAACATCAAAGATCTTCTGACGTTATTCCATTGTGTGTGCCGGCATCGCGGTCCAAATTTTGTTTTTGACCACTTCAGCAATTGTTTATTGCTGTGGTTGTTTCCACCTGATGACGGGCACTTGTGTTGCGCCCGAAACGTCGTGATTTAATTTATTTTAGTAGTAGGGTTTTACCCTTTTAAACTGGTACAAAACTGAAACCTTTATTCAAGGCATCATGTTTGCAATAACCACAACACAAGTAGTCAAAAAAGCAAACAAAAAGAAGCAACTCTGATAATGATAATAATATGCACTGTCCTTGAAGTTGATTGGTCCACACCCGAGACGGCTTTCTTTAGAGCCTAGTCCCCATTGGTGTTGGAGCAGATGACACCAGAAGGCGTACAACTCAAACCTACGTGACTTTACCAAAATAACCAATGATTATGTATTCTTGCAGTCACGAAAACTTCAAATCTAAATAAAAAAAACTTTTATATTTTACTTGAAATTACACACAGCAGCACTAATTATCCCCCCCACCCCCCCGGGTTCTGACAGACTAATTTTGCCCGATTGCAGGTCAGGTGCTGAGTCAGTGCCAGCTACCTGCTGTGACGTATCCTGCAGGGCCGTGAACGAGAGACCTCGCAATAGGAGAAAAGTTGCGCAAAAGGCGCGTGGGGAGATGGACGCTTTTGAATTCCACCGACATATAGAAAGAGGAACACGTGGTAGGATGTAAGCCCCCCCCCCCCTCCAATATTCAAATATTCTCAAAATGTCCCCCCCACCAATATATTGCTATAAAATAAATTAATGTTTATATGAGTGTGGTTATGGTTGTACATTTTAATCCCTAATCTCTGCCATTACATACAATGAAACAAGAAAAGGTAAAAAATAAAAAACAGAGCAATGGAATACAATAGACTATTAGACATTATTGTAAAAAAGTAAATAAAAAGTCCATCCCATGTGTTAGTGAATTTTTTTATATTTTCGGCAAGAAATGGCAGGAAATTCGTTTTCAAATTTAATTTTTTTTCTGGGGGAGGACCCCCAGACCCCCTGGAAAATTTGGTCCCCTCAAATGTTGACTCTATGGCTACGGCCTTGCATGGATCAGATAAATTGCGAATTGCAGAGACATCAGATTGACTGTTAAGAAATGCAGGTGGGCTTTGGCCGGACGCGTCACGGCTAGATGGACGATGGGCGAGAATGATCAGAGTGGCAGCCAAGCGAGAGGAGGGCCCACACCTGTGGAGATGGAGTGGTGAAATGGGCTTGTGTGCTGGTGGGCTGTGGGGAGCGGTGGTGTAGTGGTTAGCGCACACCACGCCACGAACTCGGCGACGCGAGTTCGATTCTCGCTCAGGGCCAACACCAATGGCAACTATTTGAGCCGGTCTTGGGCCTCTCCTAGGTCGACTCAGCTTAAAACTAGCACACCACTGGTGGCGCAGTGATTGGCACATTTGCGCTATGAACACGACGACCTGAGTTTGATTCCTAGCCACGGCTGACATCAGTGGCGGGTGATATCTGAACCAGTCTGTAGGTCTATTGCCGACAACCCACCGATAATAACCAGGCTGGTGAAGTATGGTCAAACAACCCACGTGACTGGAATAAATGAATAACATAGTCTTGACTGTAGGCTAATTTGTATAGGCTTTCCATGTTCATTTTCACACAAGCTGCTGATATCATTTCACCCATTTCACTGTTCAATTGTTTTCCTGAAGTAATTGACCGGCAAATGCTCAGTAACGGTAATCTGAGCAACCGCTGAACATGGGATTACGGGTACTTGCCTTTAGTAATTGTGATAACAGCAATGTGTGTTTCTCTTGTCACGATACTCGCACTCACGGAGTGCGTGCCTTCTCTCCCAAATCCTGCTTGCGTTCTCCACTTACTCCCAAGCCTTTGCACACACAATCATAGCGGCGGTGGATGTTTGCACATTGTATTTATTTGACACATGTCTGTACGCCTTGTGATTCTGTGCCTGCGTTGTGTGCGTGCGTGCGTGCAAAAAAGCCGTGCAATGGTACTTAGCTGAGAAATGCACTCAGCTCCCAGCAATACCCGGGTTCAATTCCTGGTCACGCACTGCACTATGGGCAAATTACGCTTGGCAGAGCAACTTATGATTGCCTCAACAACAACAACAAGTGCTTCTAGGCAAGTATTCACCGTGGCTTTTCTCTGGGTAACCCAACATTGCAGACACTCGCGCAGTCGCTCACCCAATACAACTGAGTTAACATCCCAACGCAGGGATGCTCTTGAAAATGGGTCATGAGGCTCGATGAGGCGTTCGTGGGTGAACAGAGGGCATCGGGTTGACTCAGGCTCAGAAGTTTACGAGTTCAAATAGATCATCATAGGATGAATAACAAGGATGCTGCTTTTGTGGAAAGGCATGATTTAGACGAACTGGTCCCTACCATGGAAATGTGGAATTCACATTCCTAACTTGTGAATATGAGCACCAACCAATTGTTTTTATTTTAACCAAAGATAATTTTGTCTTTGTTTCTGTATTCGTGCACCTGTACATATGTACATGTGTGTATGTACATGTGTGCTAACAGCACTTGCCTCAACAGGCTATTAAGACTACACGGGAGATCTTTGTATTTGTGTGTGGAGAGCGGTGGTGCAGGGTTTAGCGCACTGCGCTACGAACCCGCCGACCCAAGTTTGATTCCTGCCCACGACCAACAACAGTGGCGAATGTATGAATGGGTCCAAAACATCAGCACTGGGGAGACAAAGGCGTCCGGGTGTGGTGCTGGTCTTCCCACTCTCCTTATGTGGCGTGCCGGACTTCATAGGTGCTCGCTAACAGCACTTGCCCCAATGGTCTGTTAAAGGCTCTGTGAGGGAGTCTTTGTCTTTGTGTCCGTGTGTATGTATGTGTGTATGTATGTATGTGTATGTATGTGTGTATGTATGTGTGTGTGTATGCATCCATCAGCTTCTGTTTGGCCGGATAGAGCGGGCTAAACGGGCACGACACGGGCTGGACAAGAGATGGACTGATGCAGGACGAGAGGATGTGGAGTTGAGTGGACTAGCCAAAGAATGCTACCAGCGGTGTCTATGAAAGAGGCTCGTGAAGGACGCTGCTGGGCAGTTGGAGGCGGTCGCCCTCCAACAACAACGGAGGGCGGAAGAGCGACGCTCACAACAACGGGTGAAGCACCGGGCGGGCTAAAATTGAGCAAGTTTGCACAGTAGGGGGGGGGGGGGCACACCTGGTGCATCTGCCAGTCATCTCAGTCAGTCAACCGGTGGCACCTGGGTCTCTACCGTGACCTCCTGTCAGCGAGAATTCCGACACTTCGCGTGGCCTCAACGTGCACGTGGCCTGGCACAGGCACCGCGGTGACGTCACCGTCACTGAGTGGTAACTGCTACGGCAGTGGTTTGCATCCAGTGTCCAAACGCTCGCGGCGTGTCCGTTGGTTCCCCGATTTAATGAAGGGCATTTGGGTTTCAATGAGGACGTTCAAGTCACGATCGGAACATCGTTACCGTAGCGACGAAGACGGCCCCCCCGTTAACGAGGAGCGCAGACTGTAGGCGTCAAATCATCGCCGTCTCCTTCGCCAGCAGCTGAATAAGCAAATCGTCGCACAAACACAAAGATCTCCCTCCCGTGTAGCCTGAACGGAGTTTTGGGGCAGGTTTCTGTTTGCGAGTAGCACCGATGAAGGCCGACACGGCCAGCACCACGCCCGGCCGCCTTTGTCACCCCAGTGGCGATGTTTACACACCGCACCAGGTACTCATTTGAGGCTGAGTCGACCTATGGGAGGCCCAGGACCGGTTCAGGTTAATCGTCACTGGCGTTGGCCGTGAGCGGGAATCGAACTCGGGTGGCCGGGTTTCGTAGCGAGGCGCGCCGAACCGTTGCGCCACCGCTCCCCGCACACGCAGACACAAAGATGCGTTGCAAATGCCAACTATGCCATCGCTGTATTTAAAAAAATACCTCGAGAAATTAATAACGTGGCCATTCGGGCAACCGTCCTCCGTGTTTAATAGTGGTGATGATGAGATGCAGCTGTTTTTTTTTCTTTTGGTAATGTATCTCACCGGTATCGCACAGATTTAATAACGCCACTCGTCCGCCCCACGATCTATAGCGCAACCTTTTGCAGCTGTCAATAGGCAGTAACATATGGACCCCCCCCCAGTTCTTGCATCGTCGATACTGATGAATTTGTCCCGACTGGAACACGTTTAACCTCTTGAGCGTTCTTCACAGTCAAAACAAACGCAGCACGCTTCGTAAAGTCCCCGCTCACTTGGCCAGCAAAGCCAAGCCAGACGTCTTTGTAAGTGGCGGCAGGGCCCACACTTAACCCAGCCTCACGCCACTCGCATGGATCGCTCAAGGTGGGGCGTTGTGGCGCATTCCCCAGGCGGGTATGGCAAGGCAGGCTCGTCCCGTGGACCGCAATAGCAAAGCGATGCGACGTAGGGCACGCGGAACTTCTTTCGCACCGTACGTAGCCAACCGCGGCCAATCGGACGCGCGGTTTGGTGGCATCCACCTGACCGCGCACGTGCGTGTTCGATTTGTGCCGCGAGCGATGAGGTCATCGGAGCGATCAGAATGACCCCCACTCCCCCGCCACGCCGTATCCTTCCGCCGAAAGAAAAAAATAATCCCAAGCGCAAACAAGCTTTTATTTAATAAAAAATAATAATACTAAGAAAAAATGTTTCCATTTTAACCACGGGGCCTAATGTGTATTCAACAGAGTAACGCGTGTTTAAGTTGGAATTAATGAAATGTTGTCGTCTGTATTGTGAACGATGCCTCTAATTAAAATGACCTCGCCTGGCTGTTACGCCTCGTCTGTAGCTGCATTGCGTTGAGCGCAGCGTTCCTGCAATCCGTCGCCTGTGCGGTGATGACAACGAGCAACCGGCCTGACACTTCGTTAATTGGACAAATATTGCCCCCCCCCACTCCTAAAGAAAGAACAGACTAATTTCATGATTTGCCCTAATTTGCTGCAAAAACACAATGCTCGCAGTAAACTAATGGGTGAGATAATGAAGCATAGAAAGCCACGTGTTGTTCATTCACCCGCTCACGTTTTAACAGCGCCACGGACTGCTATACGCATTGTGTGCGTTACGGCTATGCGTGGGGTGGAGGGGATGATCTTTGTCTTTGTGTTGGAGGTCGAGGGGATGTGAATGGTATGGGGAGCGGTGGCATAGCGGTTAGCGCACCGTGCTTTATGAACCAGGAAAAATCCCGGGTTCAATTCCCGTCCAAAGCTCGCATCAATCAGCGGTGAATATTTGAACTGGTGATTGGCCTACCGATAGGTCGACTCAGCCTTAAATGGGGCAGCGCTTGTACATTGGCTCTGGGGAGACAAAGGTGGCTGGACACGGTGCTGGTCAAACCAATCCCCTTTGCGCTGGCCTTTATAGGTGCTCGCTAACAACACTTGCCCCGACGATTTGCGAAAGGCTTCGCGAAACAACTGCGTAGTAAACAGGTACACATCTGGGTCCAGAGTTCACCGGTTTAACTTGATCTTTCGGGCACTCTAAAGGACCATCAAACAATGTGCAAAGTGGAAGTGGTGGGGAGGGGGGAATCACCTACTCAACAACAACAGCAACCGTAGACTGGCGTCATATAATGAACTTCTTTCGCACCATACGTAACCAACCGTGCCCAATCGAAGGTGCGGTGGAGTAACAATCGAGACCCAGGGGACAAGGTGAAGACAGAACAACAACAACAAAACCAGCACCACATCTGCTGTGTCTCCATGACTAGTTACGTCTGTGCACTTGCGATGGGCTGCAAGAAATAACGTGGATGGGAAATGTCTAACACGTGTAACACGTGGCAGTTGCGTGCATGGCAACAGATGTGAAAACAATCTCAAGGCGCGGCCCTGCAATCGCTAGCTCACAGCACTGTCGGCAGAAGGGCCTCCATCAGAGGCAACCCTCGAGAGCAGTGGTTCTTAACTAGGGAGTGCGAGATGCCCTTTCTGGCGATGCGAGCCATGGCCAGATCTTTTGTCGAAGGTAAATCATCGAAACACGAATTGAGCACGGCCACGTCAATACAAGCAAGTTGTTTCATCATACCGATGTGTTTGTTAACATTATACATTTTTTTACGATTGAGAACTAAGGGGGTGCAAGGCTGCAGTTAAGGTTAAGAACCACTGGTCTAGAGCGACCCTCCAACCGTGTCTTAGAAGAGGTTTACCCCACCACGTGCGAGATCGTCGACGAACTGCGGTGCATCGATTTATAATCGCTGGGTGGACAAAGCCGGAGGGGGTTTTAAGAAAATTACGCCACCGACCTCTGGATTGCAAGTTCAGTGTGGTGCTGACCACGACGCCGCTGTTGACTGCATCGCAGACATAAAAGGAGGAGCAGGTCAACTGTGATGCCGTGTAAAACAATATTCAAAATCATCGAAACGCGTGGTTCTAAATGTGGAGCGGGAAAAACCCAGAGGCACTGGCGAAAGAAAATCCACGCGACCACGGGGAGCGAGAGACACAGAGAGAGACACGCAAGCTCCGAGTACAGGATGCTTCAAAAAATGTTGACACTAATATGGGACTATCGTTTTTAATGGAACGGGTAATACGCTGTAACATGATAACAAATGTATGTTAAATTTCGATTTAAAGCTTTCATGACTGCAGGGATTCATCTTCTTGGTTCTTTCGGTAAAGTCACGTAGAAGGGAAATAATAAAATAAAATAAACATAATAAAATAAAATATTATTTTCAAATTATAAAAATAAAACATAATAAAATATTATTTTAAAATAATACAAATAAAACATAATAAAATAAAATATTATTTAATGATGTTTTATTTTTATTATTTTATTATTTCCCTTCTACGTGACTTTACCGAAAGAACCAAGAAAATGGATGTTAATAGCTTCAAAAGTCACAAAGCCTCCAGTTGTTCGCCGTCATTGTCGACGTGTGCCTGGAATCTTCTCCAGGTGGTCCCCAGATGACCGGAGGCAGCACATTTCTTGCGGTATTGTTGCAAATTCTCAGAAGTGTAATATTTGTTTTGAAGCACCCTGTATAACAACGGCAATGTGTCTCGAGTCCGGTCACTTTTGGCGAGCGTAAACGCTGCCCAGCGCAAGATTTAAAGCGGCCTGGTCTCCACGAATCTGTGCATTGTTCCGTGGTGAGCGGGGGCCCCATGGTTATATTTGCCGTACGCCCGCCTGTGTTGCGAGAGGGACCCGGTTCGTTTGCGTAAAGCGTGGCCCGCGAAGCTCACAGAACGGGTTCTTCCTAACGACCCTCCCCCATCGCGCTCTCTCGCTCTTTCTCTCTCTCTCTCGGCGCGCCGTGATGTTATTTATTTTTTGGCCGTGATTATTTTGTTGTTGGTTTAACGAGGATTTGAGAATTGAGCTCTGCGGGATGAAGAGGGGGGGGGGGGGTGCGGGGAGAAGGGTCAATTAATCTGCCGTGACTCGCGACCAGAAGCCGACCACGTAAAATACACATCGGTGGTGGCAGCTTTCAGTTGCACTTTGATAGGTGGCCCTGGGCCTCCCCTAGAACGACTCAGCCTCAAATGAGTAACCCCAGTGCGGTGTGTGAAGATCGCCCACTGGGGAGACAAAGGCGGTCGGGCGTGGTTCCCGCCCTCCGCCCACCCCTCCCTCGTGTGCGATGTGCCGGCCTTCATAAGTGCTCGCTAACAACACTTGTCCCAACAGTCTTGAGGCTTGGGGCATCTTTGCCTTTGCGTGTGCAGAGCAGCTGCTACCGTGGGGAGTGAGTGCCGGCGGCGCCTCTGCCAGTCATCTCATTAAAAGTTGGGCTTTGCCAGCGAACCTTGTTTCACGCGATGGCCTCAGGGTGCAACTGAGCATGGCACAAGCCGGTTGACGTCCCCATTACTGCCGTTGTCGTAGAGCGGTTGTGCGTTGTTTCGCACACGGCGCTACAATTCCCAACGACCTGGGTTTCCTTGCCGGTCGTAATCATAATAGTGCGTGTGCGACATGAGAAGGTCGGTGTCATGAGAAGTGGTAACGCGCTCGTTGTGGGACTTCTCGAGCATACGCGCGTATTTACTTGTGTGGTTGAAAAACGCGTGAGGCCAGAACAATCTTAAACCGGACCAAAATCCCGCAATATTGCAAATGCTTTGGGACACGCTGGGAAAGCCTGGCTGAAAATGTACAGATTTTGACAAGTCGAGAGCGGGCAAGGTTAAGTTTAACCAGAACAAACCAAACGGTTTTAAATTGCCAAGACAAACCAAAGCCTCCTCCTGCCCAAAACGAGCAATGGCGCCAGAGGTGATCTACGACCGTGACCCTGAGCGAATGGTGGAAATTCGACATTGCCATGGTGGAAGGTGACCTCTCCTTAGGACAAAAGCTGACGACTTGTCGCAAAGGGGTAACTCGTTTGTCGACCCAGGAGGAATGATCGCCTGAGTTGGGCCCTGATTGGGTTTCAAACAACAACGGGCGGTGTATGTGGCATCAAAATGCAATCGCAACTCAAGACGTTGGACTGAAAACACATTCCTGCGGAGGGAGCTGGTAGGAACGTTGGGTTGCTCAGTCAATGGCCAGGGTCAACGGCGGCGTGGTGTATTCCGCAAATATGCCCGACTGTGAGGGCGGGCACAAGCCGGCATGAGTAGGTTAAACGTTGAGTTTTATAAGGGCACCACGGGGTGAACAACCCCTCCCCACCCAGCCCCACCCCTCCCACCCCCCACCCAGCCCCACCCTCCACACCCAGCCTCTCCCCACCCAGCCCCTCCCCGCCCAGCCTCTCCCCACCCTCCCCTCTCCACCCAGCCCCACTCCTCCCATTTTTGGATGCACGACGGACGGACGGACACAATAATCCCCTGTGGGCTGGTGGAACCAGGTGGTTCCTACCAGTAAAAATGTAAATTTAGATGGCCGGATGTCTCAGAGGTCAGCAGGTCAGAGCACTAAACTGGCACAGCTGCTATCCTGGCTTCGAGTCTGTCTTTAAACCGGGTCCTCAAGAGTTGAAGGTCTCAGCCCAGTTGCCGATAATTGCACAACACAAAAAAACCCAACACGTGAAATTTGGTTATGCACTTAATTTGGCTAAATTCCAGCTCTGAGAACTAAACATCAATTTGACTGTCATGCGGCGAGCATGATTCTCATATGCAGAGTGGGTGGGGAAGTGCCACCGTCTACAATGTGGACCAGAAGTCACTTGAAGGGGTTCTCAGCAATAGCTCTGTGATATCAACTTGTGCGGGCCGTGCTCTAACACGGAGGGTTACGCTGCACTATAAGAGATCCGAAAGGATCATGACACGATAACGATAGCACACATCGGGGTAAAACTGTGGCAAAATCCCTACCCTCCCAAAACATTTCATAAAATTAAAACGTGGAAATTAATTTGAATGTGCGAGGTTTCCGATTGCGAGCCAACAGGTCTGACACGAACGGCCGTTAAACGCAGGGAAGAAAAAAAATATTCTTTGGTTATTTCGGTAAAGTCATGTAGATAGAAAAAAATAAAAAAAAACCCACGACATTTCGACCGCAACACAAGCGGTCTTCATCTTTTCTTTCCGCCTGATGAAGATCGCTTGTGTTGCGATCCAAACATCGTGGGTTTTTTGCTTTTATTAAAAAAAATATTTTTCTTTTAAAATGTTTTTCTTTTCTATCTACGTGACTTTACCAAAACAACCAAACAATGTGAATTCCTGCAGCCACGAAAGTTTTAAGCAAAAAAAACCCCCAGTGTTCTCTAATTGCACGGTAGAATGACAATTCCAGGCCCCAGGAGCTGAGACTCGACGGGCAAAGTCGGGCAGCAGAAATAAAAAAAATATACATTGAAAATAACTTTTTTTTAAACACGCTTTTATGAAATCTTGTTTCTTGGCGTAGTATGGCTCGTAGATCGATCGTCACATGGTAAACATGAATGTACTGTAGTAATGGAAGAACTCCACGACTCCAAGAAGTGGCCCCGAAGCTTGCCATAACGTAAGGGACCGTGGGCAATTACAGCCAACGTCAGTTGACCGTGGACAATTAGACCCAAGCCGAAACATAAAATATAAAAAAATAATGTAAATTTTTTTATGATAGAATATAGTATTGTCATAAGTATGACATACGTCTACCAAGTTTGCAGTCGATACTACATTGGGAAGTGGGTTAAAATTGAATTACTAAATTTGAGGATACAACAACAACTACAACAACAACTACAACAACAACGACGACAGACAGTGAGTTAAATAATAAAAGCGTGTAAAAAACCCCCCCCACCAAACCCCATCCCCGCACAAACACGCGGACGTCACAACAGGACGACGAGGCCACGCGGCTAAAAAAAATGTCGAGAGCGTCGAGCGAGACCACGTGTTGTGTGCCGCTGACGTCACAGTGGGGTGATTTTTGCTCGGCAAACAGCGGCAGAGCAAACAAGGCCCGGGGCGATGGAGCGTGAGCCGAGTGCAAGCGCGCGCGCGAGTTCCGTGGTGCTATGCGGCTTGAGCTGACACTGCACGTGCTCAGATTCTTTGGTTCTTTCGGTAAAGTCACGTAGAGAGAAAATAAAAAAAATAAAAAAAATAAAAAATAAAAGCAAAAAACCCACGACGTTTCCATCGCAACACAAGCGGTCTTCGTCAGGCGGATGCTTTCATTTTTAATTTAATTAATTTGAAATGTTATTTACATTTTCTATCTACGTGACTTTACCGAAAGAACCAAGAATATGAATTCCTGCAGTCACGAAAGCTTTAAGTCAAAACTTGTTGCGTATTCGTTCAATGTGTGAGCCCGCCTTGCCTCACCTGCGCTGTGTACCTTGACGTGAGTACGTTTTTGTTGTTCGCCACAAATCAACCGCAATGCCTCGTGGAACTCGTCAAGGAGCATAACACATCTCACGTGACCTGCCGTCACCGTCGAAGCGACGGCTTTTGGCTGCTGGAACATCGGACAAAGGCGGTCACCGCACCGCGCGCTTTCAGATGCCCTCTTGCGGCCGTCTGGAACGCTCTTCCTTCCGATGTTAGGAGGCCACCGGAGCTATGCACGTTTAAATCATCATCTAGATTGAAAACTAATGTCTTTGCAACTGCTTTTTGAGTTAAGTTTGTTGTCCTTCCCCAGCACCTCCGATTAGCGCGGTTGGCTACGTACGGTACGAAATGAGTTTCACATACGTACACACATACATGCAATAATACATATACATGTGTATATGTATGTATATATATACACGCATGTAAATTCAGAATGAATGGGTGCACGGGCCATTCGATGTGCAGGTCATCGCGTGATGGGCTTAAAGCGTGCGAGCTCCAACCCCTTCCAAATACCCACCCCGGCTTCCCTTTATCGCGAGCGGCATCGCAAGCGAGCAATGTGCCTCCCTTGCGCCTTTGCCACCGCGGTCTTTCACTGCGAGCGCACACTTCGGCGCGCGCATCTGCTAGGCAGGAAAGCAAACACCGGCGGCTTGTCCACAGTCGCCAAAGATTACGCTTGAAAAGCGTGCCCCTCTGTGCACACCGCAGCGCTGCCCTGCCGAGTGCAGTGTCCGTACGTCACAGGTCACACAGGTCATCCTTGCCCCGCACCTCCGATTAGCACGTACGGTGCGAAAGAAGTTCAACATACATCGCTGAGACATTCACAGCTGCTACCACCCACCCCCTCCACCCCAGGCTACGTCAACACGACTGCAGGCCCGGAACTGTGACATCATCCCCTGGCTCACGGTGCCTGCTTGGCACGACAGAGCGCAGGGAGTGAGTGGCCGGTGCATGAAGAAATCCGCGGAAGATTTTCGGTATCTTCAGATGGGATGAGCACGCTTGATATGCAGGCAGTGATTCAGGTGATTCGTTGCAGCCGGAATATTCTGAACCGGTGTTTCGCGGAACTGTTTAGACCACGGTTTCTATTTTCAGTGACAAACTTTAACAATTGCAACTTTAATAATTCAAATGATTAAAGTTTGTCCTTAACCCACCACCACCATCCGACACAGACACGGCCCATTCCCTTTCTCTTCCCTCCCCTCGCCCCTCCACTCCTTCCCGTCCTCCCCCTATAGCCCTTTCTTGACCCCCATGTGACCTCTGTTGCGGTCATCCATTCCTCAGCCCTCGCACGCCTCCTGCCATCTGAATCTAAAAACTTGCTTTTACTTCAGATTCTTTTATAGTGTTATTTTTTTAATATGCATTCGATAGCTATTTATTATAATGCAATTTATTTTTGTATGGAATTTGCTTTTATTCTTTTATTGTGATTTAGTCTATTAACAATGCTTTTTTGTGTCTGTACAGCACTTTGAATGGATTCCTTTGCACGAAATAGTGCAAAAGAAATAAAGACTTGATTAATTGACTGGATCTAAATCACTTCGATTTTTTGTTACCGCGTTTAAAACCACGTAAAGCGCCTTGAGCTAAGGTGCTCTGTAACTATAAATATAAAAAATATATCACTCACGACTGAAGTTAGCCCTGCCTGGGAATCAAACTCGGGTGACCAGGTTCGTAGCAGCAGTAGGTTTATACCCACTGCGCTACCCACTGCCCCACCACTTCAGGGGGGTCACTGCTCTTATCTGCGAAAAATACGTGGAAAATTACAATTCAATTCAATAAATGTTGTGGACCAATTGAGGATGTGGATAATTGGAGTTATGGGTAACGTGGTTTTTGGCCATTGAGGAGTGTTTTTAAAACCGTAAAATCAATTCGGAGTCAAGTCAGTTCACAGGCCCTCCCTTCTCAAGCAAGCACCTCCGATTAACACAGTTGGCTACGTACGGTGCGAAAGAAGTTAAATATACGTACGTACATACACCACTCGAATCAAGCACAACCAACCTGCCAAGCAAGGGTTGCACGCATCTACTGGAAGGCCTGGGCCTGTGGTTGGAATTCCACATTCTTATGGCACGACACAATCAATTTTAAACAACAACTGATGTTAACGTCCCAAAAAAGTGGTCTCAGTTTCATCGACGCTGGGGGAATGATGGGTCGGTTTAATTCCTGACGAGGAATCCAACTCGCGAATTTCCAGTTTGTGAGCTGAACGCTTTAATGACACCACCACCACCCAGCCAGATTATTTCTAAGTATCATTCTCAAGCCTTGTACAAACTTTGTGTACCTTAAGCATACAAGGATGTCACTATCCACCAGTTGTTCTATGTGCTAGCTTATTATACGCTCCAGCGTATATGATGTTATTGGTTGTCTTGGATACATTGTGTGATTTTAAGTTTATGTGTGCCATTTCCTATGACTTGCACAGCGACCCATAGATGCACACAGAGACCCATAGACACACACAGACCTATAGGCTCATACAGACCCATAGACTCAAACAGAGACCCATAGACACACAGACCTATATGCTTATACAGACCCATAGACTCAAACGGAGACCCATAAACTCACACAGACCTTTATCAAGTGACGGTTCAAGTGACAATTACTGTATCACTTGATGAAGTAATTTTGCTGTGACGGTTCCACCTGAAGACGGAAGCTTGTGTTGCCTCCGAAACGTCGTGATTTAATTTAGTTGTTTTTTCATTAAATTTTTTACCAACGTGACTTTACCGAAAAAACCAAAGAGTATGAATTCTTGGTCCATTTAAGAAGGCTCCTTGGTCTATTCTCTGGCCCACGCGCCTCGGATAGAGGTTAGAGTTCCCCAACACTTCTAACCGACCACACGCGGACTGCCGATCGACTTTGTCGCATCCAGTTGCACCGCTGAGTGGCCGGTTGCAGGGGTGTGGGGGAGAGGGGATTGCAGGAAACTTGCAGAGTTGTTTTAACCGCCGCGTGCCGGGAAATTGAATCGAAGCGGCCACCTCTGGATCGCAAGCCACAGTGTCCTCGCAAATCACACCACGGCAACGTCGTAAGACCGCAGTAATAATTATTGATGTATAATAATTGTGTCGGTTGAACGGAACGCGGTGAGCCACCGCTGATGCAGAGCCCGAGGTCCAGTGCCAGGTAAGAGGAGCGGGTTGAGGTGACTCCGTCGTGCGCCACGGTGGCGAGAAGTTAACTCCCTTGCCTTGTATACAGGAGGTCGTGGGTTTGATTCCAACCCCTGATGCCTGCTGTATATTTCGAGTTTTCATGCTCTTGCCGTGGTCGCGTTGATTTTCTCCAGATCCTCCGGGTTTTCTCTCCACATTTAGAAACGTGCGTTCAAAATATTTGGCTCTCGTACATTTCCACATTAGCCACTTCGGCGACCTAACATTTATGGCTTATTCCATTCTCTACCTGGTTAAAACAAAACAGATTTGTGGGATTTCCCCCTGCAATCCTGAGTTCCAATCCCCGGTCACGGATAAGATCAGTGGTGATCTGGTCCTGAACGTCTCCGAACATGACTCCAGTGAGTGTCCGATGCAATGTGTAAACGTCGTGGTTAAAAGTTGCCAATTTCGAAAAAGTCCCAGCAGACGTATACATTGGAAGCTACACATAGCGATCATTGTCCCCCGACCGTGAAACCTTGGCAGGAGCCTCCTGAAAACGAGTCACGAGACTCAGCGAGGCTTTGTACGCATGTACGTTTTTTGAACTTCTTTTGCACCATACGTAGCCCCAACCGTGCTAATCGGAGGTGCGAGAGAAGAACAACAAACTAAACACAAAAAAATAACTTTCTAAAGAAGTGAGTTGTCCTGGGTAAACATGCGTAGTATAGTAATAATAATACAATAATCAGCACTGGTGAGACATTGGGCTGGGCATGGTGCTGGTCGAAAACGGCTCCACATGCCATGCTGGCCTAAATAAGTACGATCCTCAATACTCTTTGGTTCTTTCGATAAAGTCACGTAGGACGATCGAAACGTCGTGATGAATTATTTTTTGTTTCATTTCTTCTACCTCCGTGACTTTACCGAAAGAACCAAAGAGTATGGATTCCTGCAGTCACGAAAGCTTCAAATCAATACGGTACTCAGGTTTTATTTTGTTTAACCAGGTGACACCTGAAGAGACTAGGAGACTCACGAACAGCACATGTGCCAATATTTCATGGAAGGCTACACTGTGCCGTGGGCTGTTTGTCTTTGTGCGTGTGTGTGTGAGTGTGGCTAAGTGGTCAGTGCACTGCGCTACGAACCAAGGCCACCAGAGTTCGATTCCTGGCCACGGCTATAACAATCAAGTGGCGAGCGGTACCAGTACATGTCCCTTGAAGAAAATGCTCAAACGAGACCAGGGTGTCGGACTCACTCAGACGAACTCGCTCTTTCACCCACGCTGGGATGGCGATTCTGGATTCAGTTTCAAGTCGATGTCAAACCACTCACTTATTCTCGTATGAGCAATATAAAAAAAACACACCTATAATCACCTTTAAAGTCAAACGACGTAACTATTCTTAGGACTGAAATGTTGACCGTGAGATTTGACAAGAAATATGTGTAATTGCACACTTGGGTATGGTCGACAGTAAAAGTGGGGAGACCAAAAGGTGGCCAATAATTTGTGGCACATGGCCCACGCCCATGGCCCACGCTAGCAATGATCTAGGTGCTCATATACAGCAGCTGCTCGTGGTATTTAAGATATTTTCCGAGTACGTATTGCGTCCTTGGTGAAAATAAACGAGCGATCGGTGGGTGGGTCGATGCTTTCTGTCGGTGGTCCTGAGCCAGCGGTGGAAATTCCACGTTTCTATTGCGGGTGCCAAGTCAGAACTTAACACAATCACCGTTGACGTCTCACAATGAGGTTACACTTACTTTATCAACCCCAGAGGGATGATGAGCTGAGCCTAAGCCTTCCAAACTCGAATTTGAACTCGTAACCTTTTCAAGTTTGCCAACCCATGATCGTAAGTGCGCGGTTTATATCTAAAAAAAAAGCAAAGAATGTTGACGGTACCATCTGGTGCTTCCGCTGATCTCTGTTAGCACGTGTTACCAGAAAGGGCTGTCTTAGGCTAAGGCGGATCTCGTGGGGATGTGGGTTTGGCGGGGTGGGGGGGTTGTGGTGAGGTACAACAACAAACAGAGCGGGCAAAAGAAGTAACTTCAGGTCATCGCCCATGCCTGTGTCTCACGACAGCCGCTCATTCGTACGCAATCATTCAATCACGACAGCGGGAAGCTCCACCCATCCACCCCCCGTCAGCCAATCGGATTCGATCTAAACGGACGTGCGCAGCGCGTGTCGGTCGGGTGTTAATGTAACGGGCGCGCGGTCTGACCCCCCCCCGCCCTTTCGTCGAGTTCGATTGGCTGCTTGTCCGTCGACGGCAGTTCCCAAGGCTCAACTTCTTGAGTTTTTAAACAAACGGGGGCTGCCGCCTGCAAGCCCTGGCGATGAATTCGAGAGTTTGCGATCAGGATCAGGGAACGTCATCGGAACGTCATCGGATCTTTTTGTAAAAATTGCACGCTGCCGAGGTGTAATGGCTGACAGCAGCAGCTCGCTGTGATTTGCGATTCGATCTCCTGGCGCGGCAGTTGAAATAACCGAGGTAAGTTTCTATTCTTGGTTCGTTCGGTAAAGTCACGTAGGTAGAAAATAAAAAAGAAAGTAAAAAATTATTTTATTTTTAATTAAACATTTTTAATTTGATTTCATTTTATTTTCTATCTACGTGACTTTACCGAAATGAACCAAGAATATGAATTCCTGCAGTCACGAAAGCCCCTGTCAACCCGGCGGTATAAACGGGTGACACCGGCGTTGGTTGATTGCCAGGCCGGTGTGTGGTGGGGTAAAGTGTGGGTACTGCCACTTCTTCTAAGACGTCTCGCCAGCCTTGGAAACGCCAAATACCCCACTAGAGTAATCTTGATTTGAAGTTTTCGTGACTGCAGGAATCCATACTTTCGGTAAAGTCACGTAGGTATAAAATAAAATAAATCACGACGTTTCGGGCGCAACACAAGCGCCCGTCATCAGGTGGGAAAGCATGGTCTGCAGCTAAAAGGCACCGCTACATTTCGATTTAAAGCTTTCGTGACTGCAGGGATTCATCTTCTGGCTGCTTGCGTTGTGGCCGAAACGTCGTGAGAATTGTATTTTATTATGTTTTATTTTTATTATTTTATTATTTCCCTTCTACGTGACTTTACCGAAAGAACCAAGAAGATGAATCCCTGCAGTCACGAAAGCTTTAAATCGAAAAATACGAATTCTGATTCTGATTCTGACAGCATCCTCGTACGATGTTGTAATCGTCAGCACACCGCACTTGCAATCTAAGAGGGGGGGGGGGGTCCACTGAAATAACTCTGCGAGTTTCTTCCACCGCCTCCTGCCCCCCCCCCCGCGAACGCCCATCCATCGGTGTAACTCGTCGGTCGTCAGGTCCGCGTGTGGTCGGTTCTAAAAGTGTGGCTACTCCAAACTCTTCCGAGATGTCGGCGAAGCGACGAGGCGCGCATGGGGGAACGTTGAGCGAATCGGAGGGGAGGGTGGGAGGGTGGCAAGAGGGTGGCCAAGCCAAGCGCTCGCACAAGCGCGCTGACCTTTTGCGTCACACCGAGACACTTCAGGTCACGATCGCAGCCTTCAAGGCCGAGCCGCTGGACTTCCCGGAGCCATTTGGGGTCGCGCGAGGTGGCCCGCGCCCTTTAGAGCTGATGGTTAAAAGTCAATAGCAGAGACTGATTGAGTCGAAATCTTTTTTTTTTTGCGCTGGAATGTTGCCAGAGACACCTTTGGAGTGAATTAAATTGACGAGCCATAAAATTCAATATTGCACTTTGCAATGTTTTTTTTCGTAACCGGCTTTTGATGAGAAAATAAAATGTGCGTGTATGTGCGTGCGTGCGTGTGTCAGTGTGCGTGTCTCTGTGCGTGCACTAATGTGGGGAGCGATAGTGCAGCGGTGAGCGCACTGCCATATATACCCGGCGACCCGAGTTCGATTCCCGTTCACGGCCAACACTCGTGACGATTATCTGAATCGGTCCTGGGCCTCCCGCCCCTAGGTCGACTCGGCCTCAAATGAGTACCTGGTGCGGTGTGTAAACATCGCTACCGGGGAGACAAAGGCGGCCGGGCGTTGTTCTCGCCATCCACACCCTCGTGCGCCGTACCAGCCTTCATAGGTGCTCGCTAGCAGCACTTGCCCCAACAGTCTGTTAGAGCTATACGGGGGATCTTTGTCTATATGGGCACACACACGAGCGCGCACTGCACGCTCACGTTGCCCTCTAAAGTGCAGCTAATGCGTAAAGAACATTCTTAACATTATTAACGTTATTACAGCATTCATGTGGCACGATCTCATCATTATAATGAACATTAAAAAAACATGTTTAAAGGACATTTTATGAAAAAATAATAATTATTTTACGGAAAGTAATTGTTTGAATTATGGCGTGTTAATGGATTTATGGCGTATTAATACATGGGGTTGGAGCGGTGGCACAGTGGTAAGTGCATAGCACCCCTGGCTGATGATGATGATACGGGACAGTAATTACTTTATACAGTGACACAAAGTGCTCAACTCTTAGTTTCACGGTTGTGAATTCTAATCGATCAGCCAGCCCTCAATGCATACCAATTCGTGGGAATTCAATATCAGTTGGAACGTGGATAAACTGGTCCCAACCATAGAACTGTGGAATTGCTATCACTGGCTCAGGACCCCCCCCCCCCCCCCCAGAGGGAATGAGCACCACCTAATGCTTTAAGAGGGATGTCCTGTTGTTCTGACGATTCACTTGAACGTATATTGTATACGCACGCCGACCCATGTATGTTTGTTGAACTTCTTTCGCACCGTACGTAGCCAACCGTGCTGAATAGATACCCCCTACTGATTGTTAATGACCCTCTTAATTGCTTCTCAACAGCTGATTGAATGTTGCGAAATCGATGGCTCCAATTGTCTGACGGGGGGAGTTCAAATATGGATACGTATCTTGAGATCGGTCGAGGCTTTGAATAAAAGTTTTAGTCGCATCTATAGTTTCTCACAATTGTTCTAACGGCGTGATCTGTAAATGACGGATGCTGCAGTGATGTGATGGTCAGCTCACGCTGGACACTTCACGTGGCTTTAAGATGTTTTTCTTGTTCACGTTTTGTTTTTTTGTTTACGTAGTAGGCATACGTAGTTAAATATGTTACTGCAGGTAATGTGGTTTAAACTATTATTTTTTATTTTACCCTGTTTGCACTCAGTCACATATTCACTTTAAGATTATTTTTTTTCACGTTTTTGTTTTTTGTTTGTTGCGGTTGCACCCGATTCAAGAGCCGAATGACTCACAGGGCTACACCTAATAAATGAAACTTGGACTTGCGATCCACAGGTCGCTGCTTCAATCGCTTGGCGTGGCAGTGAAAATGGGCACACGTCTTCAATAAGCCCGCACCGCCTCCGTCCATCCAGCGGTATAAATGGGGACACCGCAAGATGTCCAGGCAGAGTGGAAGCGTAGGCCAACATGTAGCGGTGCATCTTCTTGGTTCTTTCGATAAAGTCACGTTGAAGGGAAATCATAAAATAATAAAAATAAAACATAATAAAATAATTCTCACGACGTTTCGGCCACAACGCAAGCAGCCAGAAGATGAATCCCTGCAGTCACGAAACCTTTAAATCGAAATGTAGCGGTGCCTTTTAGCTGGCCATCAAACAAAGATGGTCACTGCATCGTGCACTTTCGCGGCCGTCTGGAACGCTCTTCCTTCCACTGGATCTATGCACTTTTGAACCATCTAGATTGAAAACTAATTTCTTTACAACTGCTTTTTGTGTTCAGTTTGTTGTCCTTCCCCCGCACCTCCGATGAGCACGGTTGGCTACGCACGGTGTGAAAGAAGTTCAACGTACACACACATTGTCTAGAGGGGCTCTATAGAGGGATCGCCCCTGCATGTCGCTAATGTTTTCTCTGCGTGAGTAATTTATTTATTTATTCGTATAATTAAATTGCGACCTCTCCCGGGTTGATGGATGGTGCCGCCGCCACCTGGGTTAGAGCGCGGCGCAGATCAATTGCAGCGCGCGCGAGCCACTGCTCGCTTGAGCCTTTACAACAATTTGCTGTCAATCACTCCTGGGTGCTCGCATGCATCTCACGTCACCACTAAGGGGACGCGCGGAGTTCTAATAAATAGCGGCGTTAATCGCCCCGGTGGCTTAGAGGGAGCGGCTCGCTATTGCCGAGTTCAAATCTTCGACGGGAGTTCACTCAGCACGTCATCCCTTTCGAGGTTCATCACGTGACGCTGGGAAGTCACAGTGGTTGTTCCTGTGGAGACACTCGCCCCCGTCATAGGAATGGGGAATGTCCACCACTGGCTCAGGGCTGTAAACAGGAGGTGAGCACCTACTCGAGAAATTACTTTAGATTTTCAACGAAATATATATTTCAGTGGTTGTCCCATGGAAGACACTCGCCCCCGCCATAAGAACGTGAAATTTCCACCACTGGTCCAGAGCCACCAAAGGAAGATGAGCCCTACTCGAAACTCAATCGGTATATATACAAAAAAAATTGGTGAAAATAAAGTTAAACAAAAGCAGCCCGGTAGGCAATGAATACAAAAATAAAGATTTAAAGTGAGAGCGTGCCCCCTTCACTCGTGACATCTGTTTCGCTCGGGCTGATGATGAATGTGAGCTCGCCTTGACGAGCGAGGCAGGCGTCTACCGCAGATGTTGTCGCGCTCACTCCGTGGGCGTAGCAGCAGCAGGGGGGGTGCACTGTGTTCAGCAGATTAACACTTTCTCGTCAAGGAGTGTCAACCATCGTCACGCGGACTCCGATTATCATCTCTGCAGCAGCAGCAGCAGCGGCGGCGGCGGCGGCGGTGGCTTGTAGCGAGCCGTCACCGCTTCGCGCGGCGCTTTCAGATGCGCGTCGGCGGCCGTCTGGAACGCTTCTTCCTTCCGATATTTGGAAGCCACACTGGAGCTACGCACGTTTAAATCATCTAGATAAACAGACTCATTTCTTTAAGACCGTTTAAAAAAAATAGATTGTTGTCCTTCCCCACCCCTCGCACCTAAGATTGGCGCGGTTGGCTACGTACGGTGCGAATGAAGTTCAACATACGTACATACACACGTGTGCTCCTGAGAAAGTGCAACGGTGTCGGGGAAATGAGATGGTCAACAGGTCGCGGGATGACGGATGGGGGCCCCCTCCCCGGATGAGCGGGTGGGGGTCCCCTCCCCCGTCTCCCCGCTCCCCTCACTACCCACGGAGGTGGGCTAGGGGTTGGAGGGAGGGAGGGAGGGGGGCTAGGGGAGGGAGGGAGAAGCCCACACCCCCCCCCCACCGCGCGCGAGAGACACAGATGATAGTCATGTCACGCGCACGTTTTCTGACTGACCGCTAGCCTGATGGGGTCCATTGTGTGACAAAAGGGTTCGCGGGCGTTTGGGCGGCCGCCGAGTAAGCAACTGCACGATGTCGCACAGTCGCCGCTTGGCCACCACGCATTGCCACACAGGGTGAACGCGCAGGGCACGAAAAATATCTTCAAGACTTGCAATCGCTTGCAATAAAAAAAAATGTGATTGCATCCGTAATTCGTCGAGTGACGCTCATCTTCGTAAGTGGCCCTAAGCCAGCGCTGACCATTCTACGTTCTTATGGCAGGCGGCAGTAGATTCAAAATGACAACAGCTGTCGGCTTCTCTGTGAAGTAGTTAACACTTTATTGACCTCATCGGGTCGATGCCGATGATGATGATGGTGGGCTACGTTGAAACCCCCATCTGGAAGACACGCGATCATTTTCCTCCTCGCGATCCTAAAGGTCTCCAGTTGACAGAGCTCAAGACAGCCCCACCAGAGAGTAGTCGACCTCATCTTCCACGCCCGTCACGACGCCTTGGGGGCCGTCCATAAATGACGTCACGCGATTTTGGACGATTTCTGACCCCCCCCCCCCTCGTCACACGGCGTCACAAAAAGTCAGACCCCCCCCCCCTCAAATATGACGTCACAAAGCTCTACCCCCCCCCCCCAAAATAAAACATGCTTCAAATCGCTTTAAACTATTGTCATTGTAGTGCGTATTTAATGTGGCGCTGCACTCTGATGTTGTAGGAGAAGACATTTATTAAAAAGTCCATTTAATTAAGTAGAACGTGTTGTCTATATTTATTTAAAGTTGCTCATTTTTATGTGACGTCACATTTCTCAACCCCCCCCCCCCCCCCGTTACACATCGTCACAAATGTCTGAAACCCCCCCTCCCTAGGTGCGTGACGTCATTTATGGACGGCCCTTTGCGAAAAAAGAACCAAGTACCCACGCTTTACCCCACCACACGCAGCCTGCTTCGTTCGCTGTCCCTCCCACCCGCACTTCCGATAAGGACGGTTGGCTACGTACGGTGCAAAAGAAGTTCCAACGTACATTCTGGCGATCGGCTGTTACACTGTGGAGTGGACACAGGTGCGGTGATTTTTTTATTTTTTAGAAATACCCGTGTGCGGATTGTTTCTTTTGCCGCGCCGGGAGATCGTGTTGAACTGTCGACCTCTGGATTGCGAGTCCAGTTCGCTAACCTGGGGGCATCCTGAAATTATTACGGAAAAAATGTTCATCCTCATCACCGTCGTCTGTATGTCAGTGATTATCCTATGGAAAGACCGTCCCTTTGCCATATGATGACGATTGCACCATGGGCAGCATCCCTCAGCCGGATGTGTAATCGTGTAAAAAAAAACATTTCCAAAAACTCGAGAAACTGGAGCCCCTAAAGTAACATCAATCGCTCTCTAATTGGCTTCTATTTGCCGCGAAGAGCAGGTCCCGGGGGCCTACGTGGCTGGAAATGAGTGCCTCACCTGTCATTTACACGCGGAGCGAGCGAGCGAGGGGAGGGGGGCACCCCGACCCCCCCCCCACGTGTGTGTGTGTGTGGGGGCAACTTCAATCAGACGCACGCTAACAGCGAAGAGGTTGGTTTGTTTCTCCTGCGTAGGGTGTTTTTTTTTATCATCCGCGTTTGTTTCTGCCATTGCATTTTTTGGCGAGTTGTTCGGCACGATGTGTGCGTGTGTGTGTGTGCACATAGCCTGGCACAAGCGTCGTGGTGACGTCACCGCCACTTAGTGGCATATGGCGGTTGTTGTGCGTGCGTGCGTCGTGGGGAGCGGTGGTGGAGCGGTTAGCGCTACGCTGTGCTACGAACCCGGCCCCCCGAGTTCGATTCCCGCTCACGGCCAACACCAGTGGCGATTATTTGAACCGGTCCTGGGCCTCCCCCTAGGTCGACTCAGCCTCAAATGAGTACCCAGTGCGACGACCCGGACGTGGCCCTGGCCAAGCATCCCTTCGTGTGCCGTGCTGGCCTTCATAGGTGCTCGCTAACAGCACTTTCCCCTACAGTCTGTTAAGGCTACACGGGGTGCGACGGCTCACTCACTCCCTCTGCGCCATCTCTACATCTGTAGAGGGCTCGTCCACCACGGCTCACTCACTCTCTCTGCGCCATCTCTGCCTCTGTAGAGGGCTCATCCACAACGGCTCACTCACTCTCTCTGCGCCATCTCTACCTCTGTAGAGGGCTCATCCACCACGGCTCACTCACTCTCTCTGCGCCATCTCTACCTCTGTAGAGGGTTCATCCACAACGGCTCACTCACTCCCTCTGCGCCATCTCTACATCTGTAGAGGGCTCATCCACAACGGCTCACTCACTCTCTGCGCCATCTCTACATCTGTAGAGGGCTCGTCCACCACGGCTCACTCACTCCCTCTGCGTCATCTCTACATCTGTAGAGGGCTCGTCCACCACGGCTCACTCACTCCCTCTGCGTCATCTCTACCTCTGTAGAGGGCTCGTCCACCACGGCTCACTCACTCCCTCTGCGTCATCTCTACCTCTGTAGAGGGCTCGTCCACCACGGCTCACTCACTCTCTCTGCGCCATCTCTACCTCTGTAGAGGGCTCATCCACAACGGCTCACTCACTCCCTCTGCGCCATCTCTACCTCTGTAGAGGGCTCATCCACAACGGCTCACTCACTCCCTCTGCGCCATCTCTACCTCTGTAGAGGGCTCGTCCACCACGGCTCACTCACTCCCTCTGCGCCATCTCTACATCTGTAGAGGGCTCGTCCACCACGGCTCACTCACTCCCTCTGCGTCATCTCTACATCTGTAGAGGGCTCGTCCACCACGGCTCACTCACTCCCTCTGCGTCATCTCTACATCTGTAGAGGGCTCGTCCACCACGGCTCACTCACTCCCTCTGCGTCATCTCTACCTCTGTAGAGGGCTCGTCCACCACGGCTCACTCACTCCCTCTGCGTCATCTCTACCTCTGTAGAGGGCTCGTCCACCACGGCTCACTCACTCTCTCTGCGCCATCTCTACCTCTGTAGAGGGCTCATCCACAACGGCTCACTCACTCCCTCTGCGCCATCTCTACCTCTGTAGAGGGCTCATCCACAACGGCTCACTCACTCCCTCTGCGCCATCTCTACCTCTGTAGAGGGCTCGTCCACCACGGCTCACTCACTCTCTCTGCGCCATCTCTACCTCTGTAGAGGGCTCAACCACAACGGCTCACTCACTCCCTCTGCGCCATCTCTACCTCTGTAGAGGGCTCATCCACAACGGCTCACTCACTCCCTCTGCGCCATCTCTACCTCTGTAGAGGGCTCGTCCACCACGGCTCACTCACTCCCTCTGCGCCATCTCTACATCTGTAGAGGGCTCGTCCACCACGGCTCACTCACTCTCTCTGCGCCATCTCTACCTCTGTAGAGGGCTCAACCACAACGGCTCACTCACTCCCTCTGCGTCATCTCTACCTCTGTAGAGGGCTCAACCACAACGGCTCACTCACTCTCTCTGCGCCATCTCTACCTCTGCAAATGGCTCAACCAATCAGCATCACGAACCAGCATCACGAACCGGCAACCACAATAACAGTAGCAGCAACCGCCGCCGGCAATCCAGCAAGTGAGCTGTTCAGCTCGATTCCCGAAGAAGGGCTCCAAAGCGAAACGTCGGACACTCCGCTGAACAACGCGCGGTTACGACTCCGAATACGTCATCGGAGAGCTGCACCCGTTGTCTCGCCCATCGAACGCATTGCATGCCAGCCAAATATGATGACGGTGATGACGAATACGTGAGAAACACATCGGAGGGCAGTCCAACACGACCATGAAAACCTACGCCCCCCCTTTTCTCCCAGCCGACCGCCTTTGTCTTCCCAATGCAATGATGCCTCAACACTTTCCCGTCACCCCCACCCCACCGATCTAGGACAAAGTATACGACAACCCCCTGACACCACCACCACTTTTAATAGAGCCCTCCCACGTACTTCGTCTCAAGACCACGACCAATCGTACCTGACACATTTCTAATCGCTGTAAAAGCGCCTCGGTGAATAGGCGCCGCAGTACAATTTCGACAGGTAATTATCTAATCAATGATCTAATCGCATAATAATTATCTAATCTCATCGAAATTGTAATTATCGAGCAAACCCGCATTAAACGGCCGACCCCGGGGCTCTGTTGAGCGTAGAGACGCGCTCTGACCTTGCATGTCAACAACAACAACAACAGCGCCTGTAATCATGCCACTGCAGACGGAGATAAACAGAGTGATATTTACCCGGATAGGTGGTGGCCGAGATTGTTGTTGTTGTTGTTGTTCCCGTATTGTTTTAAAAAGAGACGTCAGGAAATTGAGATGGTTTTCGAGAAATACAAAGTGAACGGACAACAAGAACAAAACGTGAAAATGTACAATTGCTAATACTTTACAACAGCACAATTTTTTTTTCTATCTACGTGACTTTACCGAAAGAAGCAGAGAGTATGGATTCCTGCAGTCACGAAAGCTTCAACTCAAGATTGAACAGCACTGTAGCAACACGAGGCAGTGCCGTTAGTCTTACATCGTCAGAGTAAAACAGTAGATAGTGAAGATACATAAATGTAAGTTAAAATATTGATTTTTATTTGAAACGGACAAATTGTTTCGGTAGCTGTGTGGGCAGTGTTAGCATGCTGTGGCCATGAACCCGGCCATCAGAGTTTGAGAATCCCAATAGTCACGACGGCGAGTGATATATAAAGCGTTCCTTGCCAAACCCACCGACCAGCGTGGTGAATTCTCTTTGGTTCTGTCGGTAAAGTCGCGTAGGTATAAAATAAAATAAATCACGACGTTTCGGGCGCGACACAAGCGTCGGTCATCAGGTGGGAAAGCTTGGTCTGCTAAATGGGTGTAGCTTAAGGGTCACCTGATGACGGACGCTTGTGTTGCGCCCGAAACGTCGTGATTTATTTTATTTTCTACCTACGTGACTTTACCGAAAGAACCAAAGAGTATGGATCCATGCAGTCACGAAAGCTTCAAATCAGCGTGGTGAAGTATGGTGATAATCCCCCACCCCATAGCTTGCACTGTATGGGGAGGCCTTTATCCAGCACTGGCTGGAGTAAGGGTTGTAAATTATTCGTATTTCAGATGCAGAATCTGTATTGATACTGGAGGAATCCGATGAGCTATTTTTTTTTGTCCGGTAGGGGCAGTAAAGCTTCACTGAGTCTCGATCGTGTCTGTGGAGCAGAGCCATTGCTTGTAATGTTTGTCAGTTTCTGTTTTTTATTGCATTTGATTGCGATAGTGCGATACTTTTGAAAAACATTTTACTGCAAAAAAAATACGTGTAATTAAACAGAAGAAGCTGCATATAACCACGCTCCTTAGTAGCAAGGCCATACGTGCTAATATATATTTACGAAGTAGTGTGCTTATATCAGACGTTACCCTTCAGTTTCCACCCACCAGCGCGTTGCTGATATCAGCGCTGTGCTTACAGGCGTGCTTTACATCCAGCTCGTAAAATCATTTAAATTTCATTTTTTTAAGTCACGACAATTATCTTCTTGTTTTTTTCGGTAAAGTCACGTAGAAGGAAAAATAATAAAAATAAAACATAATAAAATAATTCTCACGACGTTTCGGCCACAACGCAAGCAGCCGTCCTCAGGTGGAGAACAGGTCTGTCAAGTAGACAGAGTCTAGACCACGACCAGGTCTGTCAAGTAGACAGAGTTTTTTTATTACTTCATTATTTCCCTTCTACGTGACTTTACCGAAAGAACCAAGAAGATGAACCCCTGCAGTCACGAAAGCTTTAAATCGAAATTCACGACAATTATTTGAGCAACCCGACTGAAAAAGAGAATCCGCTTTACGCGACGGAGTCAAACAGCGGGCAATCATCTCGTGCGGAACTGGCCCTCCGTCGTGGGAATGTGGAAACGGACGAGGCCTCAACCGCGCTCTTGTGTGCGCGGGGAGACACCTTGATGTACAGTACAACTAAATCAGCACGACGTTGGGAGGGGGTGGGGGGGGACGTTTGCCCATGTCTATTCTCAGCACCACTCGCGCTGCTCGGCCACGCTATTTGACTACTGACAAGGAGACGCTGTCGAGTCTTGCGCTCATCTGCGGCGCAGAGATAAAGTGGATTATGTTCCCGCTGTCGCTGCTCGCGGGACAAGGTGCTGAATTTAAATCGTTGTTTTTTTCTTCCGAGGCAACAATCCGCGAACGCTTTTCAAATGAAAGTTAGAATTGTTTATGAAAAAGGGCGCAGTATAACTTTCGTAAAAAAAATCTAATAAATGAACAACACATCCTTTGCTAGTACCAAAATAGGATAATAGGTATTTCCCCTTTTTTCTGGCAAAAAAAACAGGTGTTAAGATAGTAATAGGCTTTTACCCTTTCAACTGGTACAAAAACTGACAGCTTTATACAAGGGATCATGTTTGCAATAACCACAACACAAGCAGTCAAAATGCAAACAAAAGTAAACAACTCTGGTGTTAAGATGTTAAAATACCAAACTGAAACCTTTTACAAAGAATAATGTCTGCATTAACCACAACGCTTGTGGTCAGAATGCAAACAAAACACATACTCTGATAATATATGCATTGTCCTTGAAACTGATTGGTCCACACCAGAGACAGCTTTCTTTTGACCCTCGTCTCAAACGGTGTACGACCTTTTGGCATCCTCTGGTCTAACACCGTTTGAGATAAGGCTCAAAAGAAAGCTGTCTTTGGTGTGGACCAATCAGTTTCAAGGACAATGCATATATTATCAGAGTGTGTTTTTTGTTTGCATTCTGACCACAAGCATTGTAATTAATGTAGACATGATTTCTTGTAAAAGGTTTCAGTTTGTTGTTTTAACATCTTAACACAACTGTTTTGTTGCCAGATAAAAGGGGAAAACCCTATCATCAATGACCAACACGTTCGTATACACTTGTGTTGCTCTGGTGGAACGGACGCTTAAGCCAACACTCGCTACATTGATTAAAATGCTTGCTGAAAACTTGGTGACACGAACCAGAGGATGTATGACTACAGCAGTATTTGAATTTACGCAAACGCACGTTTACACCGGCAGTTAGGCGACAGCATCCATAATGCTAACGGGTTATTGTGAAGACAAATGCATGTTGGAAATCGTTACATGTTCCACGTGTATGCGTGCTTGTTTATCTTTCTAAAGACAACAACAACCAATGCTGATTGCCCCTACACTTTAGGCATGAGAACATTGCATTGGTTCTTTGCTATAAATTTCATTCTATAGGTGTATTATACGAGTGGAATCATGCACGTGACAATCGGCTATATACGTGGTGTGCTGAAACGTTACGTCGAGGCTAGAGGAGTGAGGAGTGGCAAACCAAGGGAATGGATGGGACATGTTCCGACCGAGGAGATGGTTGTCGATTAGATCCGCTGGTGGATTATGACATCGCAGGATCGTGAGAGGTGAACGACGACTTGGGGAGGACCTTCATCCAGCAGTGGATTGACCATGGCCGGCGAAGACGAATGCAGCAAACAAAAATGGTAACAAACAAACAAACAACAAAAACGAGACAGAAGAGGGAAAAATAAACAATACAAAACGAGCCGCTACAAATAACGTGAAACTTAATCGATTTTGGAATTTGAATTGCACCGCTATCCCCCAAAATCATGACGATTCATCGATTCGCTGGCGTGGCGAATCACTGTAACACGCCTACACCACGAGGTGGCGAGGTGCCGAAGGCAAAAGTGAGTCTCAGCAGTTCTCACCGCGCACTCCTTACCGAGTCCAGTCCAATCACGATTGCGCAACTCAAGCAAAGGCGCAAGCCCTGCAATAGCCATCCCATCGTCGCCACTGCTGGCGAAAGCCCCTTAAGTGGGTATTTGGTCTACTCATCTACACTGGTGGGGATGTCTCGGGAGAGTTTGGGTGGGGGGGGGGGTACCCCCACACTTCAACCCATCACCACCTCAATAACGTCTCTCGTCGTCGCTTGAAGTGACGCAGGCCCCCTTTTTTGGACACGTGCCCTTCACCCTCAACGATGCCAGTACAAACCCTGGCGAGGCTTAGACAGCTGAGTGGAGTTCAACAGAACTCACAGACACCTTGTTGCGAAAGAACCAACGCAAAAGAACACTGATCTATGACATTCTACCAAGAGGAATGGTCTACCCTAAACCGCATCTCTGTAGAAACCACGGCAGATGTGGATACTTGATGCACAAATGGAGCATTAAAAACCCTCCAGTGTTGTGGTAATCCAGAACAGATCGTACAACATATAACGACGCAATTCCCGATCTACTAATGCGAAGGAGACACCGCAGCGACACACTCCGCTGCTGCTGACACAGTTATCTGGCGTGACGACGTGCACGTGAAATTGTAATTCGTTGCTCTGCATCCACATCAGCAGCAGCCATACGAAAGAAGAAGAAGATTCACGACACGCAACCGACTAACTGTGGTGACACCCATCTATCCCGCTCGGTGGACGGAGGCGAGGGGATGTGAGCGGGCGGTGGGGAGGGATTCAAGAAGCTTGGAACGTTGTTTCACTTGCCGCACCGGGAAATCGAACCGGTGCCCTCTGGATTGTGTGTTGACCAGCACACCACAGCAGCAACTTTCTAGCATACTATCAACATTTGATCCATTTCACTGGTCAAGGAAAAAAAACATTTTTTTCTGGCCTGGACTTTTGCAGCTGTTTTAGACTAATTTCAGGGTGCTGATTCCAAATCTGATCTCAGATTTGCTCTATCACATCTCATTTTTATGCTATCGGCATACCCCATTTTCATTGATTTTTACCCGAAATTAACTCTGTCACTTATGATTGCAAGTTGTTGCGAGTCAGTGACTGCTTTAGTGTTAAAATATGGTGCTGTATTTTTTAGGATAGTGTGTTTATAATATCATTTTATGTAGATATCCACCTTTATTTAATATTTTTCTTCTGCAGTTTTTATTGAAAATGCAAGAATTGATAGACAAAAACTGATGCAAGATTTGGAATCAGCACCCCAAAATTACATTAAAACCGTTGGAATACCTTATGCCAGAAAAAGTGTGTTGACCAGTGCTTTCATTTTACCCCACTCCACGGGAATGATGACGACAATGATCGTAATTCTATGAGAATTCAACTGTGCCCTATCCACGGAGGGACTGGTCCCCTCCCATAAGAACGTGGAATGTCCCCGACATGCCAGAGGGCCTTCAGCTGAGACGAAAGCCGTCCAATGGCTCGTTTGAACCGCAAGTCACGTTTGTTTGACTTCTATATTGATGAGGTCAGTCTTTCTGGCAGAGTCAACGTGCATCTTCTATGAACATCAAACGCAGCCCCAGGCAGTGACCGTGGCCAAATTTTACGACGCTTTTGTTCCAGGTTATTTTGATGTACAACAAAATTATACCCAGAAGTCCCTATACTTTTATTTAGCAGATCGCCAGAAGGCAGGTCTCTAATTTACAAATATAATGTATTTATGGTAAACATGAAATACATATTCTTGGGTCTTTTGGTAAAGTCACATAGATAGGTTCAAATAAAATTACAAAAATAACCAAAAAGTATGACGTTTCGATCGCAACACATGCAATCGTCATCAGCAGAATTGCTTGATGACGATTGCGTGTGTTGCGATCGAAACGTCGTAGTTTTTTTTATATTTTTGTTGTTTTATTTGAAGCTATCTACGTGACTTTACCGAAAGACCCAAGAATATGAATTCCTGCAGTCACGAAAGCTTAAAGTCAAGATTTAACCTTGAAATACTGCATCGTCCAGATGACAAGCACAACGGAAGCGCTCCCGATTTTCATATGAATCCGAAAACAAATTCCAAAAGTGAGCCGCGGATACAAAATCTCAGACGTTACGAAAAAAATGTGTTGCGGATGTTTCCTAAAACAAAAGGTGGCGTGTGGCATCACCGACGTGACGTCGCGTTGGCTGTATCCTGACGACAAAAAAGTGGTTTCACGTGACGTCAAATAACCATCGCTCTTGCGACCCAGAAAACGGACAAATACATTACGACGTTTGAATTACTGGAAAATCCCCACCCCCCCAAAAAAAACATTTAAAGTATTGCTTTAGAAAAATAATAATCCAAAAACGATTTAATTAGAACTCTCAACCCTACCAAACTGGCCTTAGCCATCAAAACACATGACCACTGAACCAGGGCACGTGAAGGCAAGGGTTCGATTCATGAAAACAAAAAATTTCTATTAATAAAAGTTGTTATTCGCCTGTATGTGCTTGTGTGGTTTTATGTTTGGAACGGCGGCGATGTGGTTAGCAACGCTGCACGATGAACCTGGCCACCTGAGTTCGATTCCCGGCACGAATCGAGCATGACCGACGAGTGACAACTGAGCCAACCCTGGGTCTCCCCGAGGTCGACTCCGCCATAAATGAGCACCTGGACACGGTGTGTCAACATCGGTGCTGACACGCAGGCGTCCGTTGGCGGTTCAGACCAAACCAGCCACCACGCGTGCCGTGCCAGCCCTCGTGTTTGCTCGCTAACAGCGCTCGCCCCAACAGTCTGTTGAGGCTATACGGGGTGGGTCTTCATATTTGTCTTTGTTGGTAAGGAATTACGGGGAGCGGTGGTGTAGCGGTTAGCGCTACGCTGCACTACGAACCCGGCCACCCCGGTTCGATTCCCGCTCACGGCCAACACCAGTGGCAAATCAGTACCTGGAGCAGTGTGTAAACGTCGCCACTGGGGAGACAAAGGCGGTCGGGCGTGGTGCTGGCCACCCACCCCCTTGTGTCCCGTTCCGGCCTTCACAGGTGCTCGCTAACAGCACTTGCCCCAACAGTCTAATAAAGGCTATACGGGAGTGTTTGTCTTTGTTGGTATGGTGAAGGGATGGATGCATTGTGTGTCGACGGCTATAAATTCTATAAGCACACGCGCACCTCTACACACTGTGCATCCATGTCCTTTAGTGTCCTTTTAATAGGATGTACGGGCGCGGCTGATAAATGGAGGTCCTGGAAGCATGGATGTGCAAAGACATATTTCATCACGCCTAATGCTCTGAAACGTCACGTATTAAGTAGCCGCAGTCAGCCTATTAATCACAGCGGAGCGCGCCGTGGTATTTTGCTAAATTCTTTCAGAAATTGCTGATAATTTTTTTTTTAAAGCTCCTTCGCGCTTTGTGCGCGTGCGTGTCTATTGCCTCGAACGCCGGGGCACTGCGATCAAATCTGTGCAGATCACGGCGGGGCAATGAATAAAACGCGCGCCTGTAACTCAAGCCAAGGCGTGTGTGTGTGTGTTGTGTGTCTGTGTTGTCGGCGGAAAATTTGAACGCGGGCCGAGTGGCGCCTGCGGTTGGTTTAAAGCGCAGTCGCCAAAGATCACGCTCAAGAGCGTGGCCCTCTGCGCATCGCAGCGTTGCCACGCCACCAGTCATCCTTGCCACGCACCTCCGATTAGCACGGTTGGCTACGTACGGTGCCAAAGGAAGTTCAGCGCACGTGCGTCGGCGCAACCTCCCATCAGGGACGGTTTGCGAGTTCAAATCCTGGTCAGCTGTCGTTTCAGCCCCATCATCCTTATCATCTCACTGCGGTTGACAAATGTGAAACCATTTGCGAGAAGTGAAATGACGGCTCTTGCTACGACCCCCCCCCCCCACCCCCCCGCCACAGGTCATGTGGAATTTACATCACTGGCTCGGATACATCCACTGAGATGTATGTACGTACGTCGGAGTTCTTTCGCACCGTACGTAGCCAACCGTGCTAATCGGCGGTGCGGACATGCTTGTTTGTGCAGGGAGGCACCCTGACTTGTAAAACGAACTGTGTGACACCTGTGGGTGTCGAGTCGAACCTGTGTTCTACTACTAGTACAGCTCCGATGGGTGTCTAGTTGTAACCGTGTGTTGCTCCGCACGATGTCCGACGTTCTGCTCGCCCGTGTTGGGAGCTTCTTCAGGGACTGAATTGAGCAGCTCACGTTCTTCCGAGGTGAGATCGAGTTGGAGGCTGCAGCTGGTGCTGCGGTGTTCTGGATGCCAATTTGCCCTGAGCTGTGGGACGGCCAATGTTGCCTTCTGGGAGAAAGTAAGCCCCCTTAGTCGAGTTCCTGCAGAAACTCCCCTCCAGCTCGTGGAGAGAAATGACGGACGTTGTACCGAACAACAGGCGGAGCAACCCAAAATACACAATACACACAACAAAACACATTTCGTATTTCACCAGGTGAGGCCCCACTGAGCTACGTAGCTGGCTGTCACAAATTGATCGCTCAACGAAGTGGCTTATGATCACGTGGACATCTGTCGCAGACAAATGCTCCGAACACATGTTGATTCTAATTCGTGGAGGGGGAAAACCGGAAGAAGTGGAGAAAAATCAACGCGACCACGGCGAGAATATGCAGACTCCAAACACATTCCTGCGGAGGGAGCTGGTAGGAACGTTGGGTTGCTCGGTCAATGGCCAGAGTCAACGGCGACGTGGTGTATTTCGCAAATATGCCCGACTGTGAGGGCGGGCACAAGCCGGCGTGAGTAGGTTAAACGTTGAGTTTTATAAGGGCACCACGGGGTGACCAGCTCCTCCCCACCCAGCCCCACCCCTCCCACCTCCTACCCAGCCCCTCCCCACCCAGCCCCACCCTCCCCACCCAGCCCCTCCCCACTCTCTCTACCCAGCCCCTCCCTACCCTCCCCACCCAGCCCCTCTCCACCCTCCCCTCCCCACCCAGCCCCTCCCTGCACGACGGACGGACGGACACAATAATCCCCTGTGGGCTAGTGTAACCAGGAGGTTCCTACCAGTAAAATACAAAAGGCATTAGGGTCAGGATCGAACCCACGACATCCTGTATACCTGTCGAGGTAGTTAACATCTCACCACTGTGGCGTCGCAACAGAGAGCGACACTGGCTTCGTTTTCAGGTGGCTGGGCCGATCGGGGCGCGAATACAATAACCACATGTAAACACCCATTGATTGACCAATACGTCCTTAATGTACAGAATGCTTACATTTTTTTGTTAACACTTATATGAGACTATCGTTTTTAATGGGAAAAGAATGGATAATACACTGTAACATGATAACGAATGCATGTTAATAGCTTCAAAAAGTCAAATATCATTGTCAACACGTGCCTGGAATCTTCTCCAGGTGGTCTCCAGAGCCCGGGGGCAGCACATTTCTTGTGGTGTTGTTGTAAATTCTCAGAAGTGTTAAAAAAAATTGAAGCACCCTGTATAGAGGACACCAGAGCTTGGGGATGAATTGAACACTGGCCGACCACCTGCAGTAGCTGCTGCCTTTCACAACTCGCCTCTTCAAAATTTAGTGAAAACTAGTATGAGCCTGAAAAGTGGTGACTTATAACGAAACGATGTATAACGGGGACGTCCCCCCCACAGTAGGGGGGATAGGGATACTAATAGTGTAAACATTGCCTATGCGATGCAAAGCGGGGCAAGTTCTCCCATGAGAAACAATGGAATAAGGTAGGGATAGAGACCAACATTTAGGGAAATGTTGTTTCCTACCAAGCAACCACGATACGTACTTTACATGTACAAAAATCCATGTACTGTACATATATGTTGCATGTACTATACCGTACAACACAAAATGTACACATTTATAACCAATTCTGAGTTCAAGAACCTTCAAACGGTATTGAAACTTATCACACGATTAATTGAAAAGATTTTTCACGAGAATTTGTTGAAAATAGTATGAGTACTGCACAGTACCAGAATGCTGAAACCAGCAGCGCTGAGAACCTGGGTTCGAATCCGTGGCTGCCGTGGGTCGCAAGCTGATGTTCTCAAAACAGGTTGTGAGTGATCGCACACAAACTCAGCAGACAATCGGTGTTCAGCTCGATTTAATCAAGTCCACCTCTGGTAACGATGCACTTATCTGCAGAGATGAAATGCACGTTGGGTGTAAACTAGGCCCTTGTAGGGATACTGAGTGAATGCCAGTGATGCCATTCCGCAGTGAGAAGAATTGACTGTGCCGTCACATTAATTGAATGTGCAAAAATGAGCTTCGCATTTTGGTAGCAAATGAATAAGTAAAAAATGGCACGAATGGTAAATACGTTACGAAATTACACGCACAGTACAGAGACATCATTGCATGGTCGCGCGACTTAAATGGATTTGAAATGGCAAAGCACAGCCCAACATAATCCTGGGCATCAAAGTGTCTCGTAATGATGGTTCGAGAAGAGTTATTTTGGTTGAAACGACTATGGGGAGTTTTTTTTTCAATCACATCCTGAAAATGCATAAATAATTAAAGCTCAACTTGTAAGCACAACGATCATCAAGCAGAAAATGCGTTTCAATCACAAAGACAGCTACGCATTTAAAAATGTATTGAACAACTTTTGGAAAACATTCAATTACAGTCGATCGGCAGGTTGCGCGTGTCTGTTGGGGTAAAGTGTGGGTACCACCAGCACTTCCAATATATTTTTGGACCGCGTGGAAGAGTAGGCCAAATAACCTCTAAAGGGACTCCCTGGAGCTCCCTCGAGTGGAGGCCCTTCCGTCAGCAGTGGTGTGAGCGAGAAGTTGCACGGGCTGCGCCTTCAGCTGTTTATTTAATAGCTATAGAAAACGACAGTGTTGTCATGCATTTGCAGGCCGTAATATGAGACATGGGCAAGACTGATTATGTTGTGACCCAGCACGGTCTGTATTTTTATCATTACCAGCAATTTTCAACGGGCGATACATCCCGCTAATTAACAGACTAATTGGCCCGTTTCATACCGCTATTCCTATGCATTTTACGAGCCAAATAAAGTTGTGATTTGTTTCGTATATATATATATACCCAAGTGTCACCCATGCCGAAAATAGTTTGATGCTCAGCTCCATTAGTGGCTCTGAGGCAGGTGGTAGAAATTCCACATTTCTACTGCGGGACCCACTATATCCACAAGACAACGACTGTTGAATTTACACAAAGCGTTCATTACTCGTTTCCACGACTCATAAGGGAGCTGAGTTGATCCTTGATCGATATTTGATTTCACAACCTTCTAAAGGTGTGTTGAGTTTTCTTTTTTTTAACCATAGCAGTGTGTGTGGGTATGGGAGACAAAACTCCGTAAAAAGAACACGCATTCGGCTGTATGAATCGTCAAATAACATTCAATTTGTGGCAAAAAAACCCGTAAAATATTATTCCAGTTGTTTGCTTTCGATTGCTTCATTATTTCATGCTGGCTGCAGAAATGTAGGCCCTCCTCTACAGCCTGTTTTCCTGAATTTGTACCTGGGATTGGAGTGGCCTGCTCGGCTAACTGCGGCCTCCTGTCACGCCCATTGGCTCTGGGCGTGATCAACTTGCATGTGCTCTCTGCACACCAGGCAAGCGAGGGATATTGACAACATTTAAACGCAGAATATTTTGTATAAACGTTTGATGATTTAACGTGTTTAATACTGCTTGATTCGATGTGTCCCCGATGGTCAAACGTGCACATTATATTGCCAATATTGTAAATAATCAAGAATATTTTTGTATTTTATATTAGGAGTAATCAAGCGAATGATTTGTAAGCTATTTTAATATGTGCAACAACCGCAATGTTTTTTTAGAGCCAATGATTGAATATGCTTTCGTTAAAAGACGACACATAAAGTAGTTGAACTGATGATGCATCAAAGAATGTATTTACGATGTCGATCATTCAGAGTATAATAAATATGTTGATTACATTTTTTCCGTCGAAAGTCAAACGTATGAAGAATCAAACATAACGAGAAATGTCATTCCGTAGAATACGTGAAGTGAAGGACGGAATACAGAAGTATGACAATGCTCCTGACAAAAATTGCCCCAACTTCTCAATTTGTGCTCCCGTTCACGTAATTCTTTCGCCAGGACATTCTTTAAATCCTGGTATATATTTATTTAAAAACTTCATAGCACATATTAACTTGGTATTTTATTACTTTTAGTGCTCCGAGTACACACGATTGTGATAAGATGATAAAAATGACAGATGTGCCTTATTTGTCGTTGCAGGGCTAAACGGGTTCGCTGCAAGTATTGTTTGAAAACTTATTTATCCAGCAGAGCCACGTTGAGTTGTCTGGGTTTTATGTTATTTGAAGATGTTTTGAGCCAATTACAGTCATTAGTCGTGTATACAAGTGAGAGAAACCCGGAGCGTCTGGAGAAAACCTACACGTGCGAGGGAGTAACGCTCTATCCCTGCATATACAGGGACCCCTCTACTTACGAACATTCGCTTCACGAACTTTCATAGATACGAACAAACCTGTCCGTATGTCCAGTTGCCTGTTCGGACCGAGAGTCGTAATTTCAACTGCCGCGCAAGAGATGGCGGTGGTTATTCAGTGCCATTACAAAGCATTGCTGCCTGGGCATTTGCATCTGGGCAGAAATTCTGGGAATGCATCCACATTTGCAAAACATAGAGAGCCAGTGGCATCTACATCTTCAGAACATGAAGAACCAGTGGCATCTACATCTTCAGAACATGAAGAACCAGTGGCATCTACATCTGCAGAACACGAAGAATTAGTGGCATCTACATCTACAGGAGATTATACAACTTGAAAGTCATTCCCTGTGTTTAGTGTACACGCAGTACAACGTGCTCGGAATCGACAGGAGTAAAGTTGGACTTACGAATACATCGACTTACGAACAGACCTCTGGAACATAACTCGTTTGTAAGTAGCGGTGTCCCTAGATTCTACTGCTTATTTGTAGGTTATTAGCGTTACAGATCTTAAGCACTGAACGTGCAAAAAATAACGCTAAAAGCACTGCAACTTACCATGAAGGTGTGCAGAGCACACATTCAAGTGTTAATAAATAACGTAACACTTCACACGGCCTGGGAACGGTAACAGCTTAATATAATTTCAGTTCATGTAATGATTTCATATTTGCTGTAATTGCGTGACAATTATTTGGAGGATACATATATGGCTGTCAGAAGAAATAAAAATGTAAACCTTCACTGCCCACCAAGTCATTAGCTTAGTTCTATTTTAATGCCTCGCGCGGACTATTTGACGCAAAGAAACATCACACTCAAATCACGATGTTGTGCCTTTTTTAATTCGCGCTGCTCTTTAAAATTCGAAGCAGCTATTTTGCGTGTTAATGTCGCATGTTAATGAATGGCGCTTGTAAACTAGGTGGCTTAAATTTGTGCATACGTTAAATACGTTCTTTTCACTACAGGGAAACGTATTGTTTATACGTTTCAACACTTTCTGTTTGTTTGATCACTCTAAGTGAGACATCCAGACTGACCGTGAATCAAACAACAGACCGCCAGGTTCACAGCGCAGCATGGGAACCACTCTGCCACCGCTCCCCCGCAAAAAAAGCAATGTTTACTAACCTCAATACATTTATACACTATGGGACCCGTTTTTGGCAGTATCAAGATGATAAAACGCTAAACGGCTTTACCGTTTCTGGCAACAACACACGAGTAGGAGTTAAGATGTTCAAACAAATTCGCTGCATCACCGTCTCCTGGCCACCATACATCGCAGAAACCCCCTTACTGTGGTTTGGCAGTTGCCTAAATAAGAAACCTGCGTTGCAAACAACAAACAAACATTGTTTGCCGCGCGAACAGCGTGACATTGTGATAACAAATAAGCGAACGCTTTTCGCCTTTACACCTAATCGATTCTGACCGTACAGAACGCGGCGCAATGAAGTATCACGGCTCGCGGCATACGTTGGGTGAAGTTTCACAGCTCATGGTGTACGTTGGGTGAAGTTTCATGGCTCATGGTGTACGTTGGGTGAAGTTTCACAGCTCATGGCATACGTTGGGTGAAGTTTCACAGCTCATGATGTACGTTGGGTGAAGTTTCATGGCTCATGGTGTAGGTTCGGCGGTGAAGAATTGACGGCTATGGTGCGTTTGTGGCAAGCGCGGCAGGCCATCGCGTGAAACAACCTAGGGCACAAAATCAGAATTGATGTCGAATAATTCACGCAAATTGGCCGTAAAATGATTCCAATATCCATGGCATTCCGTGCATGCATGCACACGCAGCGCGGCAACCCACCCACCCCATCGTGAGCTCGATTGTTGCGTCCGTGGGGTGCGAGTGTGTAATTTTGAATAGGGTTCCTGCTCGCGCTGGAATACTGATCGGTCATTGTATAGATTGGCTGTTCTTGCAAAACGATGTGATTTTACGGTAGCAAAAAAACCCCAGTAAAACCACACACGTTTACTTGAGCCGCATGTAAATTCCAAGCGTGCATCAATCTCACCGTGCTTCTTAACGACACAAGAAAATAAATATAGTGTCTCTCCCCTCACAGTTGCAATTGCAACTGTTCATTGCAACGATGCTTTGACAACTGTGAATTTGCAAACGTTTATCCCATATCGTTCTGTTGTGCCGTTCGAGTTGGGATTTGTTTTGATTTATCTACCCATACAACTTCACCCTGTAATTCCCCGCCCTTTCCAACCAGGGCTTGGGCTGAACACCTGTGAAAATAAACAGCTTCATAGCGCATCAGATTCTTCCAGCTTGAATCAAATGTCTCCGCTCAAATGTCTGTGTGGCGTGGCGGTGCTCATCATCCTTGAAAGCCCCGAGCCAAGAGCGTAAATTCCACACTTCTATGGCCGGGGCTGAGCGAACCGCTTGTAACACTACGCCGGCATTCCTCACTAATTTTCAGAGGAGGGTGCCACTTTCGCCGAGAAGAAATCATCAGCGTGAGTGAGGGACCGCCATTGGGGAGTTTGACAGCAGCACGATGATGATGATGATGGGTGGGTGGTGTTTGTCACTCGTTGTGGACTGTTGAGGACCGCCAGTCAGGGGCCGCACTAAAGGCCACCAGGGACCGCGAGTGACCCACGTGGAATAGCAATGAAGAACACCGCACTCCGCTGTGTTGTGTCCTGCGAACACCTGGCCAGCTTAAACAAACGGTCCAAGCCTGGGGTGTGTCATTCAGACTCTGTCTTCTCGACAGACCGGTTCTTCACCTGAGGACGGCTGCTTGCGTTGTGGCCGAAACGTCGTGAGAATTATTTTATTATATTTCATTTTTATTATTTTATTATTTCCATTCTACGTGACTTTACCGAAAGAACCAGGAAGACCTGGCCAGGAGTTAGAACCCATAACCTTCTGACTGCGAGTCGCAGTGCTAATTCAAGACCCTTCTGAAGAGAGAAAAAAATGTAATACTTTAATGAGGCCTTATTGGGTAAAAACACCATTATTTGATCATGATCGAATGCCCGAAAGGGCGACAAAAAAACAGTGCACATCATGCGCTCTCACAGCAGTTAATGATTAAAGTATACACTCAGACCTTGTTTTTGTTGTTGCAGAATAAATACTTAAATTTTTTTTATCAGTGTAGTACACTGAAGTGGTTGCTCTCTTTTTGTTTAACTCCACTTTAATCGAACGTAATCAATCAGTAACCGACTGCTATTAAGAAAATAAAACAAGGGCGATGCAGTGCAGGAGCAGGTGCACGTGTTCGCGTGGCAAGTGCCCCCCCTACCCCCATCCCCCTGACACTTTCATTGGCTTCGTGTAAAACTCGAGACACGCTCTTGGCAGTGCGCGGGGTCGGCGTGAGCACATTGCGCGCGACTCCCAGAGGAGCTTTGTGCGTGCGCGCGACTCCCAGAGGAGCTTTGTGCGTGCGCTGCTCTGCTCCATTCGTCCTCGCCATACATTGGCCGTGGTCAATCCACTGCTGGATGACGGACGCACCCCCCCTCCCCCCTCCCTACCCCCCGTCGCTGTCTCGCTCGCGGTTCTGCGGCCTCGCAAGCCACGAGCCGATGTCATCGATCCGGCCTTCTCGACGGGGGTCTTGCTCCGTCGCTCTCAGTGTTTCCCGCACACAAAACGCGCTCGCACGGTTCGGCTTATGTGCGGTGCGAAAGAAGTTCAGCACGCCGTGCGTGTGAACTACGAAGTAAAACCGTGCTCATTTTAGCGGGTGAGGCCCACTGAGCTATGTAGGTCTTGTTTTTTTCTTTCGAGAAGTGACCCGGCCACATTGACGGCTCAAGGAATGGGCTCATGGCGTGAACGTTTACATGTGGAGGGACAAACCGGAGGGCCTGGAGACAAATCCACGCGACCACGGGGAGAGGGAGAGACACGCAAACTCCAAATAGACAGTTCAACATACGGTACATACATTATTGAACGTAAGCCATAGTCTTTTCTAAACAGTAAAAAAACACATGTTTAGGGGGGAGGGGGTGGGGTAATTCGGTGTGAAATTATCGCATGTTTGTGTGTGTATGCACAACGGCACACGAAGGGGTGTGCACACACCCCCTCGTGTGCCGAGCCGGCCTTCATAGGTGCTCGCTAACAGCACTTGCCCCAACAGTCTGTTAAGGCTACACGGGGGATCTTTGTTTCTATTGCATATTCTTGCATGTGAGTGCGTGCACGTACGTACGTATGTTGAACTTATTTCACACCGTACGTAGCCAACCGTGCTACTCGGAGGTGCAGTTGCTTCCCCACCTCCCCCCCACAAAGACACAAGAGTCCCACTCTATAGGCTTCTTGACCGGTGCTCGATTTCAGCTGGAGCTGTCCATGGGCTGCGCTCTGGAAAATATCTCCACCACCCCCCCCCCCCCGGCAGGGGACATTCAATGTTCCTGTCTCGCTATGGATTTGGCGGCGAGAGTCAGCTGCCAGCTACCCCAGTCTAATTCTAGATTTGAAGCTTTCGTGACTGCAAGGATTCATACTCTTAGTTCTTTCGGTAAAGTCACGTAGGTATAAAAATGAAATAAAAGTTAATACAAAAATAAATAATAGTTTATTTTTTAAAAATAATTTATTATTTTATTTTTCTTTCTAAATTTAAATTTCATTTTTTTACCTACGTGACTTTACCGAAAGAACTAAGAGTATATCCCAGTCTAGTCGACCAGTGGACCCGAGAACATATTCAGCGACAAACTGAGGCCCTTCTTGAGATTGTTGGGGGCAAATGAACTCCTAAAGATACAAACTCACACACAGCCCTCTCCTCATTCATTCGCAGAACATCATCAGCATTCTTAATTTACCTTTGGAGCGTAGCATTATTTATTTAACTAACCACTTATCCAAGCACTTTTTATGCCAGCTGGCCTAATGAAGCGTGGTTCCATGATTTATTACAAGGCCATTTTTATTTTATTTTATTTGAGCCACAGCCATATGAGACAACGGGTTTAAGTTTAGCCACGCTGAACAGGCACAACAAGGTGCTTTAAATAATGTAAACGTGTTACATTTTACACGCGATTCCTCGGAGGAAGAAAACAAATCACGTACAAAAAAATAATGAATCGTCCCTCGTGTCAAACAAGGGCACGTGTGGTGACTGTGCCACCAGCGGCGGCAGGACAAAGTAGCGTTTGAGCAGAGGGCAGTGGTTTAAATATATGAACGGAAATTAATGGGAGTACATTTAAAGCGTATTCCCAACAAGGAACGATGGGTCTGTCTTGCACACAGTGCACTCTGCGGGACATCTGTGAAGAAGAAAAATAACAACGTCGGAGCACATCGGATTTCTCCAGGATAAATAAAGTTCATGATTCTGAAGTGCCTATCGTCCAGGGCTGTCTTATGCAATAGGCACATTAGGCACGGCGCCTAGGGAAAACTCAAAGACCCTTCAAAAAAAACATTTTTGAAGATTTTTTATTGTTTGTGTGATACAAAAAATGTTTTACCAAGATTTCTCCTCGAATAAATATATTCATGTGGCTGTCCGTTGCAATTTGTAGTGGTAAAAAGTCGTTGACTCGTTGTAAGCGAGGCATATTACAGCGTAAAATAACAGTCGAACATAATCGTCAAGGTTCAATAAAAGTAAAGAAACATCGGGCTCGCCATGCGGTCGTTCTTTCAGCACGTTGCATTTGTTATCGATTGAAATGAACGCCATCCTTTAAAAGCTGCGTCATCCGACATGATATAATCCTAGTAACAAAAATGGTTGAGGACATTTTCCCTCGTAATATTTTTAAGCGTACCGTTTTTTGTTCTGTTCTCAATAATTGCAAATGAAATCTGCTCATCTGCGGCACATAGTGCGCTCCCATCGAATTAGGTCCACGGACTAAAGAGTGAACGTATCGCGAACGGCGTCTGTCCAGCGGCTGAACGAAGTCCGTGTGAAACAAGCCGAGTGACAGCAGGTGTAGTCGCATGGGGCAAGCAGCAGCAGCAGTACCAATTGAAGACAGTTATCAGTGAAGACCGACGAAACAGAAGTGCCTAGGAACTACGCTGACCTAAATCGGGCCCTGCTCATCCCTGTGGATAAGTGCATCGTTACAGGAACCTGGACTTGATCGAAGTTGATTCGAGTAACCGCGTGAATTGCAGCGTTTTGCGAGCGATCCTTTGCAGGATACTTTGAGAACAATCGAAAAACTGCTGCGGCCAGCGAAGGTCCCGCACGTGTTCTCTTGTCGGAGATGCCAGTCTCAATTCTCTGATGGCCTGCGAGATTTCTTGTGGCTGTGCTGTGCTATTTCAAATCGCGAGTTGTGCTTCTTTGTGTTGCGCGTGCGATTTTCACAACATGTTTACCATTTGTGCCGTTTGCTTTGCTCGTTAATTGGGTAAAACTAAAGTTGAGCTCACTTTTCACATCCCATTAATTTGACGGCACAGCCAGCACATCTCACTGGGGAATGACGTAACTGACATTAGCTCATTACCCTTACAGGGCTTGATTTGCGCTCGACGTGCATTTAATTTCTACAGAGAAGTGCACCATTACCGGAGGTGGACTTGATCAAATTGAGCGAAACACCGATTGTCTGCTGAGTTTGTGCCCAATTTTGATACTCCGCTTCGCTCGCTTGAATAACGGATTCATTTTTGGAAATTATCGCACCATTAAAGAAAAGTCTATGAAGGTGCATGCAGACAGAATGGCTGGTGACGTTCATACACAGGTTACAGTGGCGTGGTTGATGCACTCTGTACCATGAGTTTCATTCCCAGCGAGGGCGAGCATACATTTTTTAGCATAAACCATCACGCAAACTCCACTCATGCTCGCAGCGGCTTTTGGCAAACCATCAAAGATGGTCACCACATCGTGCGCTTTCTGTGACCGTCTGGAACGCTCTTCCTTTTGATATTGGGAAGCCACTGGAGATATGCACTTTCAAATCTAGATTGAAAACTAATTTCTTTAGAACTGCTGTTTGTGGTTAGTTGGTTGTCCTTCCACCGCATCTCCGATTACCACGGTTGGCTACATATGGTGCGAAAGAAGTTCAACATATCATTAGACCTCCTTTGCCAGTACCAAAATATAATAATAGGGTTTTCCCCCTATAATAATAGGGTTTTTCCCCTATTATTATATTTTGGTACTGGCAAAGGAAGTCTAATGATGTAGATGCTCATCCCGAGCCCTCGTTACTTTGATAGTGCATTGTTTTTGAGCTGTACGCCTTTTGGCGTCCTCTGGTCGAGCACCAATTGGGTCGAGGCTCAACAGAAAGCCGTCCCTGGTGTGGACCAATCAGCTTCAAGGACAATGCATATATTATCATAGTGTGTGTTTTTGTTTGCATTTTGACTGCAAGTATTGTGGTTAATGCAGACATGAATCCTTGTAAAAAGGTTTAAGTTTTGTTGCCCGAAAAAAGGAAAAACCCTTATTATTAAGTTCAACATACATATAAACTATGAAGCAAACAATATTTATTTTACCAGGTCAGGCCCACTGAGCTGTATAGCTCTTTTTCAGAAGTGACCTGGCCAAAATGATAGTTCAACGAATTGGCTTATCCTGTGGAAATGTACAGCGACAAAATAATCGAAACGCATGTTTCTAAATGTGGAGAGAAAAACCCAGAGGACCCGAAGAAAAATCGACGCGACCACAGGGAGAACACGAAAACTCCAAAACACAGAGGTGTCAGGATCAGGATCGAACCCACGACCTCCTGCATACCAGGCGAGGGAGTTAACATCTCAACCTCACGGCACAGCATATCTGAACACGTTGTTTCGGCTGACCACGATGGTGAAGTATGGTCAGACATCCCTTATAACTAACACAGCGTGGGAGGCCTTCATCCGTCATTTTTCAACAGCCAATTATCTGCCACGCGTACCAAAACATATTTGCAATTTCGATTTAAAGCTTTCGTGACTGCAGGGATTCATCTTCTTGGTTCTTTCAGTAAAGTCACGTAGAAGGGAAGTAATAAAATAATAAAAATAAAACATAATAAAACAATTCTCACGACGTTTCGGCCACAACGCAAGCAGCCGTCCTCAGGTGAAGAATGAGACAATGCCAAGCTAGGAGCTTATATATAAGCTGCGTTGGAGGTTGTTAAGGCGCTCTTTCTTCCACCTCCAACGCAGCTTATATATAAGCTCCTAGCTTGGCATTGTCTCATTCTTCACCTGAGGACGGCTGCTTGCGTTGTAGCCGAAACGTCGTGAGAATTGTTTTATTATGTTTTATTTTTATTATTTTATTACTTCCCTTCTACGTGACTTTGCCGAAAGAACCAAGAAGATATTTGCAATTAGCGTTGCCACCTGTCCTGGTTTTCCCAAGAATGCCCTCTTTTCGAGGTGGCAAAAATAATAATAAGACATCCACTCGAGAAAGTGCATTCCCATATTCTTCCTCTTCCCATGATGCGTGCTGGTTTTTGCACCTCAGTGGCGCCCCCCCCCCCCCCCTGCCGTTAAGGCACACGCTTAGTAAAAGGCGAGGGGGGTGGTAGATTGGAGCTGCCGCCTCTCGCCGCGATCGTGTCAACTAACGCTCGCCCGGAGGGCATCGGAGGGCTCGCTTCTGTCTACGGCACAAATTGGAAAAATCCTGCCTTGCGGCACGAGGTCTAGTAGACTACACAAAGACAAAGATCCCCCGTGTGGCATTAATGGACTGTTGGGGAAAGTGCTGGCAGCGAGCAGCACCTATGCCGATGTTCGCACTCACACAACTTAATATTTTAAGGCCGAGTCGACCTAGGGGAGGCCCAGGACGGGTTCAGATAATCGTTAACTGCTGTTGGCCGTGAGCGGGAATCGGAACTCGGGTCGGTGGATTCGTAACGCAGTGTAGCGCTAACCACCACACTACCGCTCCCCGTGCACACATACACGCGCGGATATACATGCAGGCACGCGCATGTGTGTGTGTGTGTACGCGTGCGTACATATATATTCATATAATATTCGGCTAGCTGTGAAAGGGTAAAGCTCGTCCTTGACTTGCAAGGGGGGGGGGGGGTCTGCCTGCTCCATTACCGCAATGTGTATTGATGTGTTCCAATTTTCTCGGCGGAACAAGAGCTTGGAAGTGAAAAAAATAATTATTTCTTCATAGCGACGAGCGTTCAGTCTCGCACTCTCATTAGGACCGGGGGGGCACCGACGTGGCAGAGTGTGAGCCTGGGCCGAGGGTCACTGCCGCACGACGGACGGACAGACCGGGTGGTGCAGGAACGCAGGGGGGCGGGGCCTCCACGTCACAGTCGGCGTCACGCGTGACGCGTCGTCTCCACGTGTCGCGGTCACGGCCCGATTAACTCGGGCGGCTCTTGCGCACGTTTTTGTGTTTTTTTGCACGAAATGTACAGCCTGTTCTCCGATAACGCGGCGCTGGTTGCGTTCCTGAAGAACACCGCGTTATGGGAAAAATCGCGTGAGAATAAATCATATGTAATGTAGCGGTAAAGCACAGTCCCGAGTAACATGCAAGGCCCGTAAGCAGACTGAACAAAGACTGAGGCGCGTGGGTAGCATCTATAAGCATCCAGCAGTATCCCCAATGCTTTGTGCGATGAGGCTACGCCGAGGCAGCCGTACGACCGCTTATTCCTACTCGCCTGCGAGTTGGTTCCATTCACTCGATAGCGTTATATCCAAATTCGCATCTGCGTGATAAACAAAAAAGATGTCTTCCCAAATACATTCATCGTGTTGTATCCAAATCGCGTTATGAAAACATGCGTTACGGGAGAACAGACCCGAGGTTGAACTTCTTTCGCACCGTACGTAGCCGACCGTGCTGAGCGGATGTGCCGCTACGATGCATGCAGTGCGGCAGAGGTATTTAGCCAACGCTCGGTGGTTCACTTTGAAGTAGCAGTCGGCCCTCGTCACTGAGGCCCGCCGGTCGTACGAAATGAAGTTGTTGCGTCACGTTTGGCCCACGAAGCCACGATGTGCCCCTACTGCAGCGGACGAAAAGCGCGCTCTATCTGCGTGTGAGAAAACGATGGTTGAGGTCAAGAGCTCTCGGTTGATGAAGATGCTAGTGTGATCATCATCATCATCATCAACTTCTTTTGCACCGTGCGTGGCTAACCGTGGTAATCGGAGGTGCTGGGGAAGGACAACAAACTATACACGAAAAGCAGTTCGAAAGAAATTAGTTTTCAATCTAGATTTGAAAGTGCATAGCTCAATTAGCTTGCTAACATCGAAAGGAAGAGCGTTCCAGGCGGCCACAGAAGCGCATCTGACCGTCTTCGTTCGACGATGACCATCAGGCAACTCTTGCAGGAGTTCAGTTCTGGCAACGCCTGATGATGCCGGAAGAGTCGTGGCTTATTGTTAAACGTCGCGTCTCGCTCTCCAACATACCGCTGTGCTCACGTGACGGCTTTGTTCACGTGACCGTGTCGCGTGGAGGAGGGTGTGCCACACACATTGTGCTCAGGCGATGTGATTCACAGTCGATTACGAACTATAACCATTTATAACGCTTGTTATATTTGATGACATTCGTTTTCCCACGAATGCTTTGCTGAGGCTCAAGGCGTATTTTTGCAGGACGATGTTGCTCTGTGTTTTCCCATTTCGTAAATTGCGGGTAATTTTGAAAATAGTTTGGCAGGCATGGACCATGACGCTGGCACACAATGGCCTACTCTTACGTTATAATAATTTCACGGGATGTGTAACGTTCACTGCAAGGCGAATGGCACGACATTTTACAGTCAAAGCGCCGGAAGTATTAACCAGGGTGACCGTGGGGCTCGAACCCGTGAAGCCTGGCAACAAGTGGCGGTAGTAGCCCCACACCGTTACCCCACCACCGATCGATTGACCGCTTTGAACCCATATCCACTGCTGGATGGACAGATGCAGGCAGGGCTTTAAGAATGGAACCTCTTTGCTGTTGAATCTTGCTGACCGGCCCATGCTGGACAATCTGTGACAAAGGGGCTCCACAGCTCATTGGAATCCTCCACTCTAAATATTTAGATTCTGAAACCCGCTGACATCTGGGTTGCAGGCCCACTGTGCTGACCGTTAGCATAGCGGCAGCATTCCCGTCTCTTAAAATAGTCGCACGAAAACAGACCCGAAAAGAATCGTGGAAAACAATACACCCTTTGCACGCCAAATAATGGTAATTTGATGACACAATGAGGAGTAAAATACGGAATCGCTGCAAATCTGATGGCGGCAATGCGCTAATTATAAGGCGTTGCTCCCCAAGATTGCACACGAGGTGTCCCGAGATTTCACGTTAAAATTCACTCCGAAACAATTATAAAACGCACCGTGCGGAGTAATTCAAAACTAATACAAATCATCCCGTCCGTTTAATTCGCAAAGTAAAAAAAATAAAAGGCCCAATTCTCGTGCAAATTATCTTCTTAAAACAGTGGTGCAAAATCCGTATTCACAAAGAGGTTTTAGCGTTCGGGTCAGAACGAGTCACTGAGGTCTCGTACGCTGGGATAATTGGCCCGGGCGACTAATTTGGGCTGCTATAGAGGAGCCTTCATTAGGTCTAAGCTCAAGCCTACGTGTGCAGCACGAAGAGCTGCGACAGTGGTGGCAGTGCTGGCACCTTGGCGGGGCCCTAAGCAACAAATACATATTTAAGAAGTCACAGCGCTAAGCTAGCACAGCTAAAGACCTGGGTTTTAATCAAGGTTTCAGCCATCCATTGATTAAGCCAGGTTCTTAAATGTAGCGAGTTGGTGGTTTCAGTCCGGTTCCCATTGACTGCGCATGGAGAACCATAGACTCACATAGAGACCCATAGACTCACACAGAGACCCATAGACTCGCATAGAGACACAGAGACTCACATAGATACCCATAGACTCACATAGAAACCCATAGACTCACACAGACCCATAGACTCGCATTGAGACGCATAGACTCACATAGACCGAGTTGTGATTAAACCGGGTTCTCAAGTGGAGCGAGTTGGTAGTCAGTCTGGTCCCCATTGACTGCTCATAGAGACCCATAGACTCACATAGAGACACAGAGACTCACATATATACCCATAGACTCACATAGAAACCCATAGACTCACATAGAGACCCATAGACTCACATAGAGACACAGAGACTCACATCTAGACATAGAGACTCACATATATACCCATAGACTCACATAGAGACACAGAGACTCACACAGAGACCCATAGACTCACATAGAGACCCATAGACTCACATAGAGACACAGAGACTCACATAGAGACACAGAGACTCACATAGAGACACAGAGACTCACATAGATACCCATAGACTCACATAGAAACCCATAGACTCACATATTGACACAGAGACTCACACAGAGACCCATAGACTCACATAGATACCCATAGACTCACATAGAGACACAGAGACTCACATAGATACCTATAGACTCACATAGAGACACATAGACTCACATAGACCTAATTTCGATTAAACCGGGTTCTCAAGTGGAGCGAGTTGGTGGTTTCTGTCCGTCCCCATTGATTATACAAAATAACCGATCGCATGAAATTTGGCTCACCCCTTAATGTGGCTATAGTTCAGCTCTGAGCACGAACATATTGGTGTGGCTGTCATGCACCGAACCTCGATCTCCTATTGGCTTTGTAGACCAATGTTATCCAGCAGCATTAATTTAAGTATACAAGCGCCGGACTTTGCGTTTTCTATTCAAATGCAAATTTACGCCAATGTTCTATTGTGGTGTATTCAACGTGTTCTATTCTTTAACGTGTTCTATTTTTCAACGCGTTAAACCAACTGCACACAGTGAACGCACCTGATAGTTGGTAATCACCGAAAGCCGTACCATGGGGTGGGTTGCAAGCACTGGAGTTAAACAAAAACGCTGACAACCGATGGGATGATCAATGCTGGCTTGCCACAAAGCGGTCCACATTTGTATCAGCCTTCCCAAATTTGGAGCGTCAGAGTGGCCAGCGGGTGGCTGGAGACGGTGTCGGCGTGGATGAGACGAGGAGGCGGAGTCAAGGAGAGGGGAGAAAGGAGCGGAACTCTGTCTCGCGTGAGTCACGAGGCCCCAGCGATGCCGTAAGACGTTGAATTGTTTAATTGGCCATAATTGCATTTTTTTTTACAAATAATAAAATGTACATTCGTTGCTGATGCGTTCAATATGAGCGTAATAGCTCCAATTAAGCACACCAATTATATATCGTGTCTATAACATCCAATTAAACTCATTATATGCGACTACGTGAGTTTTAATACGCCAAAGTGACATATCCATGAAAAGTTCGGATATCACTCGCCCCACTGATGTTGGCTGTGGATGTAAATGCAACTCAGACTGTTGGATTCATAGCACACAGTACGCTAACCACTATGCCACAGCTCCCTACAGAGAGATAGTTAGATGTGTAAAAAAACGCACGTAAAAATTATCTCTCGTATGGCCTTTAACAGACTGCTGGGGCAAGTGCTGTTAGCGAGCACCTATGAAGGCCGGAACTGCACACGAGGGGGTGGGTGGACGGCACCACGCCCGGCCCCCTTTGTCTCCCCAGTGGCGATGTTTACACCTCGCGGAGACCCACGACTCGTTCAGATATTCGTCACTAATGTTGGCTACATCAGGTCCGCTGGGTTGCGTAGCACAGTGCGCTAACCACTACATTAATGCTCCCCATTTTCACACACGCGTCTTGTAAATCCGCACCTCCAGTTAGCACGGTTGGCTACGTACGGTGCAAAAGAAGTTCAATATACATACACACTCAAACAACGACACACTGACACAGACACAAAGACACTTACAAACAACAACAGCTGCCGTTCACCACAAAGTTACGGTGACATCACCACAGCGCTTGTGCTAGGCTATACGCACTTTGAGGCCACGTGTATTGTCGAAGGCTCGCAAGGAGGCGGCCATGGGACAGACTCAGATGCCGTGTGTTTACAGACTTTGATGGCTGGCAGATGCACCACCTGTGCTCCGCGCTGACAACTTGCTGCGCTTTAGGCACCCAGCACTCCGCTCGTTGTTGTGAGCATCGCTCCTCTGCCCTCTGTTGGAGTCAGAGGGTGAATGCCTCCAACTACCCAGGAGCGTCCTTCACAAGCCTCCTCCATAGAGGCCAATATTGACACCGCTGGTACCAGTCAAGTCCACCACTCCATATCCTCCTGCACCACATCAACCCATCTCCTCCCCAGCCCACACCGTGCCCGTCGAGCCCCTGTCTAACAAATGTACATCGCATTGAAAGCCGGCCAAACATAATCTACTTGGGTATGCGGTGGCTGAGCATGTAAGCTGCCAACGTAGCCTTGCCTGCCGGAGGATGTCACCGATGGCACCGCGTCCCGATCTTACAAGATCCACGGATAGACGCGCGCACGCAGCTGCGTCGACTTTTCACATACAGAGGCACTTAATTCACTTCGGCACTGTGGCTCAGGAACGGCGGAGCGATTGTGTCAAAGCGTCGTCCTTTCGAAGCCGTGGCTCCGTCGGGTTCCGTGGCGTCTGTGACGAAGGAGTTGTTAATCTGGCAGTGAGATCGGCACACAGTGTCCCCCCACCTGCAACAAATAGCATCACGGGAGCTTCGGCGGCGAGACTGACAGCAGCTCTGATAGAATAAAGGTTCGGAGCCGCTGGTAAAGCAACAATTTTGACGCCGGAGATTGTGACTCTGCGCGTGCGTGTCCGTGTGACGAGGTGAACGCGAATCCCATCTCCCCCAACCCGACCTAGAGTGTGTCAGTGTGTGCGTGTGTGGGGAGCGGTAGTGTAGCGGTTAGCGCTACGCTGCGCTATGAACCCGGCGACCCGGGTTCGATTCCCGCTCACGGCCAACACCAGTGGCGATTATCTGAACCAGGTCCTGGGCCTCCCCTAGGTCGACTCAGCCTCAAATGAGTACCTGGTGCGGTGTGTAAACATCGTCACTAGGGAGACAAAAGCGGTCGGGCGTGGTGCTGGCCACCCACCCCCTCGTGTACCGTTGCGGCCTTCATAGGTGCTCGCTAACAGCACTTGCCCCTACAGTCTGTTAAGGCTATATGGGGGATCTTTATCTTTATCTTTGTGTGGGGAGCGGGGAGCGGTAGTGTAGCGGTTAGCGCTACGCTGCGCTATGAACCCGGCGACCCGGGTTCGATTCCCGCTCACGGCCAATACCAGTGGCGAATATCGAAGCGGTCCTGGGCCTCCCCAAGGTCGACTCAGCCTTAAATGAGTACCTGGTGCGGTGTGTAAACATCGCCACGAGGGAGACAAAGGCGGTCGGGCGTGGTGATGGCCACCTACTTCCCTCGTGTGCAGGCCTTCATAGGTGCTACTTACTAACAGCACTTGCCCCAAAAGTCTAGTATAGTAATATGGGTAATCTTTGTATTTATATTTTAATGTGTGGAAATCACTGCGCAAATTACTTAATTGGGAAACACAACCTGGCGACGAGGCTTTCCTGGGTAAAAAAAAAAACTAATGAAAATATAAATAAGTTGAATTTAAATGAAAAAATAGAAAATTTAAACATCCTCTGCGAAGCGGCTCACTTGCCCCCAAAGGCCCCCCTTTCCTCCCCTCCCCCCCGCCCACGCCCCCCCCCCCCCGCCCTAAAATATATGAATAATAATTCTGCCAAAAATAAATGAACGCTTGCTCTGTTTCTATTAGGCGTAGTAATTGTGCCGTATAGCTTCAGGGTAAACAGTTTAATCACTTATTAGTGCTCATGTGTTCTTGTTTGATGGGCCAGTTCCTTCCCAGGGGCAAACCCGCCTGTTCAAACTGCCCCGAGGGTCAAAGAATCAAAATGCTAATGACTGCTCAGTGAGGCATGGAAATGCAGCGTCGCGTACAATAATAATGAATTAATGAATGAATCAAGTGTATTAGTGACATTCTTAACCGAAGCTGAATAGAATGTCACGCTGAGATTGGTTTGCAATTGCATTGACGACGGTGACGCTAGTGATGGAAGTGATCATGTATGTTGAACTTCTTTCGCATAATGATGTGTTGGGAAATTATTTGGTAATTGCGTGTCGTCATCATCGCCATCGTTGTCATTGTCACCATCATCACCATGATGGACGTCATCATTGCCATCGTCATTATTGGCGTCAACGTCATCATAATCATTATCAAAATTGTCATGGTTGTCATCATCGTCGCAGTCAACAATCACAATCAATAAAATCCATTCGTTATCACCACCACCACCACCAGAATTGTCCGGATTTTCCCCTCCCTGTTTAGAACCAACATCACGCGTTTAGAGCATTTGGCTGCTCTGTCTACACGATGATAAGCCCACTTCGTTGAGCTGTCATTTGCACTCGCCGGCTCGCTTCTGACGAAAAGAGCTCCACAGCTCAGTTGGGGGCCTTAACGGGTTCAAACAAATCAATAAATCACCACCGACTGTTGGCCTTGACCGGTGATCGAAGCGCAGGTCACCCCCGGGGTTCGTGGCGCCCTGCAATAAACGCCGTGCCAACAGCGCTTCCGCACGACAGCGCAGAGACACGGCGGCAACTCGTCTAAAAACGGCGCTGTTCTTCGTACGCCTCGCTCCGCCTCACTCGCCCACCTCGGGACGAAACGTAAACAGCAGAGAGCGCCAAGCCTGTAAGCAAATAAATAGATGGATGTAACTATATAAAGAAATAACGCGAACGTGTAACGGCACGAGCAGCTGCGGGCAACGCGTTATTACCGCGTGCGCAAAAGTCCCCTGTCGACCGTTCGTCCCCTGGCTCCGGTCACCCCATCACATCAGCCGTGCACAACAGCGGTGAACAATTGTCTATTTATACCGGCGGAGCCATGTCCCATCGCTCGCTCCCTCCCTCCCTCCCTCTGGTGTCTCGTCAACTCCACTGCCACCGAGTGCCATGTTCGGTTGTGTTGCTCGTACCGCCAGTGTGGCGAAGGTCAGGCTGTTTTTAAAAAAATAGATATTTTTTTTGAACAGATGTCAGCCGATTCCAGCTCGCGTTGCCTTGCCAATGGTGAAATGTTTCAAAAGGTTAACCCCCCCTTTTGTTGATTATAATATCTCGTCCGAGTTTTATACGGCGTCATTTATTCCAGTCGCATCTCGTCGCAATGCTGCTGTATTTGTGACGTGCGACATTATCCTAGGAAAATGTCGCAAACTTGCCAATTTAAGACCCTCCTGCAGATGAGTCTTTCGTCTCAGCAAGGCCGTTCTGGATAAATACCATAATCATCATCATCACCGTATACATCTACAGAATATAATAGAGTTAACCTATCACTGTCAAATTTGGTAACTAGTTCCAAGCAATTGTGATCGGCAGCCAAGAAATGAAATGCGTCTGAGGTAATGTTCGTCAAGGTGCTGAGTTGATTATTCTATCTTGATTTGAAGCCTTCGTGACTGCAGGAATCCATACTATTTGGTTCTTTCGGTAAAGTCACGCAGGTATAAAATAAAATAAATGATTATTCTATGGCAGGATCGTGAAACTATTTTTTTTATTTCGATTTAAAGCTTTCGTGACTGCAGGAATTCATCTTCTTGGTTCTTTCGGTAAAGTCACGTAGAAGGGAAGTAATAAAGTAATAAAATTATTTTATTCATGTTTTAATTTTATTACTTTCCCTTCTACGTGACTTTACCGAAAGAACCAAGAAGATGTATATATTTTTTTATTTTACCAGGTAAGGCCCCACTGAGCTATTGGCAATTCATTTTTTTAAAAGCGACCTGGCCACAATTTATAGCTCAACAAAGTGGCTCATCGTGTGGAAATGTATAGCAGCCAAATAATCTAAACGCGCGTTTCTAAATGACGGAAATATTTACGCGACCACGGGGAGAAACATTCAAACTCAAAATGCTATTTCGATGAGTCGGGATCGTACCGACGACCTCTTGCACAGCAGGCGAATGAGATAACATCTCGTCATTGTGAGAGATGCCAGTGGCTCGGGGAGGCCTTCATCTAGCAGCGGATCGAGCATGGCTGACGACGACGATGATGAAATAAACACGTGATCTTCGTTGCAACATTAATTATCTTAAGTCAGGCCAAGGGCGTCTTGATCAGTGCCCATATATATACAAAAAAGCCGACTATACTTGATAACATTTTTTTCTTTATAGTTCGTACGCGTTTACATAACTAGCTGTGCGCCGGTGAGTGTACAAACACACGTAGAATATGCCGCATCCATTATAGAATTATTAAACTGTTGCTGCTTCAGTGATCAGACACGGCTGAATTGAAAAAAATGAACACGATTTTTTTTCAGCTAGCCGTTCTCTCTCAGCAATGTTTGTGCTCACACGCCTACGCGTGTTTGTGTACACACGTAGGTGTGTACGTACCTGTGTACACAAACACGCCTACGTGTTTGTGTACACACGTAGGTGTGTACGTACGTGTGTACACAAACACGCCTACGCGTGTTTGTGTACACACGTAGGTGTGTACGTACGTGTGTACAACAAACACGCCTACGCGTGTTTGTGTACACACGTAGGTGTGTACACAAACACGCCTACGCGTGTTTGTGTACACACGTAGGTGTGTACGTACGTGTGTACACAAACACGCCTACGCGTGTTTATGTACACACGTAGGTGTGTACCTACGTGTGTACACAAACACGCCTACGCGTGTTTGTGTACACACGTAGGTGTGTACGTACGTGTGTACAACAAACACGCCTACGCGTGTTTGTGTACACACGTAGGTGTGTACGTACGTGTGTACACAAACATGCCTACGCGTGTTTGTGTACACACGTAGGTGTGTACGTACGTGTGTACACAAACACGCATACGCGTGTTTGTGTACACACGTAGGTGTGTACGTACCTGTGTACAACAAACACGGACTTGCGCAAACACGTGCACTAGTGTACGTGTGGGGAGCGGTGGCGCAGTGATTGAGGCACCCGCGCAATGAACAACGGCAACCCGAGTTCGATTCCCGGCGACGGCTAAAATCAGTGGTGAATGTCTCAACCGGTGCTGGGACTCTCCTAGGTTGACTCTGCCTTTAACGAAACACTCGGGATGGTGGATAAACGTCGGCACTGGGGCCGGGCTTGATGCTATCCACACCACCCCTCGTGTACCGTGCTGGCCTCAGTTAGTGCTTGCCAACAAGACTTGCCCCCAACGATCAGCGCAGGCTACATGGGTGATCTTTGTTTTTTTTTATGGTCGGGTTAATCTGCTATATACGTCTATATAGGAAAGTGGGAATTGTATACGTGGTGTCCTTTGAAATATGCAAATAATACATGGATGAACACGCATGGGTATTTAAACGTCTATAATTCGGAATTTGGGTTGGATCGTGTGTGGGTATAATGCCAAATGGAGCGATGCAGTCTCCACCGCCCAACGCAGCCAAGCAGATCATGGTTGTCTTCTGCACCAGGGAGCCATTGATGTTGATAATTTTTTAGCAATCCGGTTACGTAGAAAAAAAAGAACGAGAAACAATTTTACAATTGTCTACGGGGTTTCGCTTGAGATTGTACGTCTGTACGTTGAACCTCTTTCGCACCGTACGTAGCCAACCGCGCTAATCGGAGGTCTACAAACTGAACACAAAAAAATAAGCTCTGAATAAATGAGTTTCAAATCCACATTTAAAAGTCCATAGCTCCCGGTGCCTTCCTAATATCGGAAGGAAGAGCGTTCCAGACGGCCGCACATTACAACCAGCATCGCCAGCTGTGCATCGGCAAGAGCCCAGCCCTCGAGTGCTCTCGACGCAGACTCCACGCGCGTGGCGCTCCCTACGCGAGCGCAGAAAGAGCTCTCCGGCAGACGAGTCATTAGCGTCATTCAGACGATTATAAAATATATATAATGGCCTCGCTACGATCCGCAGGGGGGGGGGGGGGTGGGGGCTCTGAAGGCGCTAAATTTAGCCGCGCCAACGAGAGCCGATTCGCTCGCTCGCTCGCTCGCTCGCGACGTACGCGCAGGGAGACGAACGCAGGTTAGCTGCTGTTGCCCGTGAAGTACACCACTCACCCACTCGCCCACTCGCCCCCTCGCCGTGCCACCCACGGGGATCGGACCGCTTCCCCGCGCAACCCGAACGGCGGGAGGACGGTGGGGAAGACGCGATGGGGTGGCTAGGGCCCATCGGTGCTCCGGATGACTCTACAGCTGGTGCTACGCATGCCCAACTGATGTGCCGCGTTGTTGAGCTCTCATTTGTGAGCAGGTAGCTTCGGAAAAAAATGAATTAATTGCTCGGTGGGCTTTGCCTGGTGGGACGGGGGATGTTTTGGTGTCGTATCTGTCCGTGTTTGAGTGATTTGTTCACCTATCTTGTACTTTGAACTCTTACACGCCCCGACTGGACATCTGTGTAAAAGAGCTTGATAGCTCATCAGATTCCTCCAGTGTAAATGACCATTCTGATCCTGTCTCCACGTCAGACGCCTTTGACTCGCCCACCCCCCCCCCCGCCTCCACCCCCTCGTGTTGCCGGAAGGCGTCAATCCGCTGCTGGATGAAGGCCTTCACGAGCCGCCGATTCAATCGCTCGATAGCGTGGTGACGCTGACTTGCCATAGTCTCAAGGTGTCTCCGCGGAGCTGGATGCAACCGCCTTTGTAAAAGAGATGCTGCAAAATAAGATGACAAAAAAAAACTAAAACTTTAAAATTGCCGTGAGTTGCAGACAGTTTGGCAGCCACTCGCCTCGTACAAGCATCTCATAAATAAATTATCTCACGCCGAGTCTGCTCGGCCGGCTATAACTACCGCCTTTATTCATCCTAATCGATCCCACCGCTGATGTCATGGTTTATTTTCGTGGATAAAAAAAAGAAATCGTTGATGCGGTCCCAAGCGAGGAGGTTCTTGATTTTATTTTTCCCCCTACTTTGCGAAACCAAATAAAAGAGTGATGAATGGCAAGAAAAGAGCTGTCGATGTGGCGAAATGTTGTCTCCCTCGCCTGGTATACAGAAGGTCGTGGGTTTGATCCCGACGCTGACGACGCCTGTTGTATATTTGTAGTTCGCGTGACTCTCTTTCCCCGTCCGTGGTCGCGTGGGTATTTCCCGGGGTCCTTACGGTTTTCCCCATCCACATTTAGAATCAACATCACGCGGTAAAGTCACGTCGATCTACGTGACTTTCCCGAAATAACCAAAGAGTATGGATTCCTGCAGTCACGAAAGCTTCAAATCAAGATTAAAACAAATTGAGTTTTTAAACAAACTGACGTGATGTTGAGCAGACATTGCTCTGGCCCGCGCTACGCTGCTCTGCGGTGTTGCAAATGAAGTTAAAAAAAGTTTGCGCAGACAGGAGGTGACCACGGGTGGCTCTCAGGTCAGAGAACGTAAGCTGGTGTGCTGTTAATAGCCGAGCTTGCAGAGCAGGTTTCAGCCGCCCGTGATTAAACCGAGTTCTCAAGTAAAGCGAGGAGATGGTCTGAGCTGTCACCGATGACTGCACGCAACAAAAAGATAAAGGTACAGCTCTGCAATTTCTTGCTTACGCCACTGCTGCATGAATTACATTGCCAGCCTAGAGCCAGTAGAGGAAAGTCCACGCTCATACAGCAGGGTCATCAGCCTCGATAATTGCCCTCCCAAAATTTGGTATCAATTTTATCGACCCCCGGAGGAATGATGGGCCGAGTCGACCGCCAATCAGAACTTTGAACCGGCAAGCTCACGACTTGAGTCGAAGCTCGTTGTCATCGGCCATGATCTCTCCCAGTGCCGGATTATCCTCGTAGCAAAAGTAGCTTCATGTGTAGTAGCTACATGTGTAGTAGCTACATGTGTAGTAGCTGCACGTGTAGTAGCTACATGTGTAATAGCTATATGTGTAGTAGCTGCACGTGCAGTAGCTACATGTGTAGTAGCTACACGTGTAGTAGCTGCACGTGCAGTAGCTATATATGTAGTAGCTACACGTGTAGTAGCTACTACACGTGTAGTAGCTACGGACCCCGCACTTTTAAGGGCCCCGCGCTAAATACGTTCAAGCTATCAATTCCAGCACAGTGATTCTGCACTTGCACTATTACTATAGTACTATACCGCCTTCAGCTTTTATAAACGACTGGGTGTTTCAGGTTAGCGATTTGTCGTATTATCTGGCTGTATAGCAAGTGAAAAAGAAAGACAATTACTTTACTATGCAAGTAAAATATTTACGTGTTTTAATATTTACGCATTTTTTTAAATTTAGGGCCCCCTTTATAACATTTGGCTACGGGCCCCGCACTGGCTTCATCCGGCACTGATCTCTCCGCCGCTGGATATCGCAAGAGAACACGGCACTCGCCAGTGCGCTGCGCAGGAGCGATCGGAGCGGCCGACGCGGCGTTTTCCAACCGAGCCCCAGATACGGCACCACCGCCCCTCGTCGCACGCGTGAAGCACACTGCTCGACTGTTGTTGCCTCGACATGTCGCCGTGTCTTTCGTGCCCTTCACCTTTTGGCATTGTTCTCCGATGTGGCACTGCTGGAGAGACAAAGCCATTTAAAGGAGGCTGTCACTGGTGGTGTATAGCCAATCAGTTTCAAGGACAATGGACGCATTATTATTATTACAGCATGTTTTTCTGCGTGTTGTACCACAAGCACGTGTGGTTAGTTGTGACATGTGTCCATTATGCGTTTTGAACATCTTAAGGCCTCCTGCGTTCTTCCATCACACCTCTTCGCTTGCGCGGTCAAATTAAAAGCGTCACAGATAATTGTAAGACAAATGGGACGTGGGCAAAGGATGGCCGTTGAGGACACCGGGGTCACATCGAGGCTGCAGAGACGCGTGCCATTGTTTCCCGGACTCTGAGTCTTGTTTCATACGTTGGCGCCTTGGGTGGCTTTAAACAAAAAAAAAATGTGCAAATGCCTCGCTGTGGTAATTGTGCACGACAAGACCCCACTAATTTTTGCTCCCCTTTTGAAGGTCCCGCTATTATAGGTTTTTCGCACACAGATGTCCCCCCCCCCTCCCCCCCCCCCCGCGTTCGCATACGGTTCTAAGTGCCCGGCGACGCTCGCGTAACGAGGGGCTCTCTAATTATAGCGCCCGCGTGCCGCCAATTTGGCCCACTGTTATTCATGCGTTTTAAATATTTGGTCCCAGAGAGAGACAATTCGTAAGCAGCGCTGCGCGGGTTTATCATCATCATCATCACCACCGCCGCCGCTGCCGTTATATCTGGCTGGGTTGTAATGTGGTAATGTAGCATCGCGCGTTTGCTTGGTACAATGTCCGACGTTTCGTGCCGTGCGCTGCAGAGCTTCTTCCGGAACTGAACTGGCAGTCCGCTCAACTCTCTCTACGACATCGGGGGTGGGGGGGGGGGGGGGCTGGGGCTGGCAGGAGTAACAGCCAGCAACTCTGTATGAGTCACAGGAGAAAATGGGCTGCTCAATTCAGTTCCTGAAGAAGCTGCCTTGCACAGGGAGCGAAACGTCGGACATTGTACCAAACAAACGCGCGATGCTACCCGACATCGAACCGAAGAGCCATACAGCACAAACGCGCAACGCCTACGGAGTTGATTAAAAATGTATACTAGCACTTAGATAGCATTTGACAGCAGATGTCCGTGATGGTAACACTGGGCCCTACCATGGAAACGTGGAATTTCCACCACCGGCTATGAGACACGAACAGGAGTTAGAGCTGCCGATTTTCGGTGTTGCAGGAAAATACTTTAATTCGTTAAGAGAGGCGTGAGAGCGACTGATTGCGAGTGTGGGGAGTTTACATGTCCGTCCGTCCGTGTATCCGTATCACCTCCGATGTCTTCCCATGTGAGTATATATTTATGGAAAACGGTAATTTAAGTGAACAAAAAGAAAGTATTTAAAATCTATAACAGCAATGCTTTTTGTTGCTGTTGTTACAAATGATCATGAACAATTATTTAAATGAGTTCACCTCAATACAAGGCCAATGCTTTATTAAGACCGCATGCGCCGTCAGTGACAACATTCGTATTCCACTCAAACACATCTACAGCGTTCCAATTTCTAATCGCAAACACTTCATACCCGGCCGTAGCCACGGTATTGTAATTTCTTTACGTTGTGATATGGCGAACCGTGCTCTGCATCGTGTTATTGCTCGGCAAACCCACTTTTCTTTCATCTGACCCGCTGTGAAAATTGTCGCTTGCGGTTTATGGCTTGGCATTTGCTTTTCTTATTAAGTTCCCGCCCACGAATTGGACAAATGTCAAAATAAGTCAGTAAGCCTGCATCGGCGGGACCCACAGTGAACGCATTAATGCGGCCTTTGCACGGTACGTGTGATTGCGTTGTGTAATTGCGTATTTTTTCCAATTTGGAATTTTAAGTTTTTCGAACTTTCCATTCAACGGACAACTCCTTGAACCATTTAAAATGAAGAAAATTTTTTTTGGTAACCTGACCTCATCAATTCTGCATACGTGTCCCACCCGCCCATCGCGTAAATATAAATATGTCATTCAACCCGCCACCACCCGACACAGCCAATTAGTACGGTTTATCACGTAAACAGAACGTGGCCAATTCGTTATTGGTACAGCACACCGGTGTGTTGGAGAGTAAACCCACAACATTTACAATTCGAGTACGACGTTTCGCCAGTAATTACAACTAGCTTCATCAGGCGTACAGCCAAAGTTGTGGATAAATGTTCCTGTTTTGGTCTTAAATAGAGGGATAGATGTGCTGTCGTCACTTGTGAGCCAATCAGCTGCGAAGGTCAGAAGGGGGGTTAATGTGTGCATATACATTAGAATGGATATCCATTACTATCGGGGTTAACACCATAGTTATATTTACGAGTTCCAACCCAAAAACCTCTATTATTGTTATGGATAATATTGGTCGCGAAAGCCTACGTGTTAAACTGTACCCACAGTGATTCTCTCTGGCACCTTCTAGTTACAACTCTACAAAGTTTGCTTTCCCGATTCTCCTCCATCCTTCACACGCGTTTTCTCCCAATGCAACCTCCTACTCCACAATGACTGCCCCAATGCGTTCCTGCCACGCACTCTTTTAGAAGTCAGCGTCAACACAACCGCAGCCGTCAGCTTACTCTCGGACTTATGGAATAGATTTACATTTTGGAATAGATTAAGTTAAAAAAAACACGCACACAAGCCCTCACTGTTTGGTTGAGCCACCTCATATGCACAACTGAGGCCAAAACAAACCGCTTAAGGCCCTCTGGTTGTTGCGAAGAAGGGAGGCCTTGATTGCGCCAAGCATCAGGCAGCTTTGTTGAGCACCGCCGATGGAATCGCCATCACCATGAAGCACGGTTCGGCTTCAGGCGAAGGCGGCAAGACATTTTGATGGGTTTTTCCTCACGGCTACATTCCGGATCAAAGGGTTCTCGGGGAAAGGAGGCAGCGACGCGAGGACGTTTCGCCACTTGCACAGTCGTATTTAAATAGGGTCTGCTGCCACTGAGTTTTCATGAATGTCACCGTTTTGTTGAAATAAGTGGCGATCATTTGATAATCATCATCCTCATCCATGTTCAATCAACCGCTGGATGAACCATCGCCATCTCACTTGATCTTGATCATGTGATGTAATAATTATTTAAAGCTTTCGTGACTGCAGGGATTCATCTTATTGGTTCTTTCGGTAAAGTCACGTAGAAGGTAAATAATAAAATAATAAAAATAAAGCATAATAAAATACAATTCTCATACAAATATAATTTTCACGACGTTTCGGCCACAACGCAAGCAGCCGTCCTCAGGTGAAGAAAAGACAGCAAGCAGCCGTCAGGTCTGTCGGAAAGACGCTGTCTTTCCGACCTGTTCTTCATCTGAGAACGGTTGCTTGCGTTGTGGCCGAAACGTCGTGAGAATTATATTTTATGATGTTTAATTTGTATTATTTTATTATTTCCCTTCTACGTGACTTTACCGAAATAACCAAGTAGATGATGTAATAATGGTCAAAAACAACTGCGATTTCCTGTTCAATCGACGATTGAGGCGACGCGCATCTCCCCCGTTAAACTGCCCTGAGGCTGCCGTGTAAAATCCTCATTCCTATGGCAGGGGTGAGCCCATCCAAAGGACAACCACAGTTGGCTCCCCCCCCTCCCCCCCAGAAAAAAAGCGGTAAGTTATTTGATCGACCCAGGATGGGACGATGGGCTGAGTAAACCCCTAACCAATATTTCGAGAACGCTCGCTCTGTCACTAAGCCACCCCTGGGCTGGATTTAACAATCCACGCGGACACTCCTGGCGACTCGGGGGCCTTCAACGGAGATGAGAGACGTCACAGCCTTTTGAGCAGAGGGGCACTTAGACTTCGTTTTTTTTCAGATGTACACGCTCACGCCGGGGAATATAGATGGGTCATGACTCACAAATGAAGCCCTCCTTCCATCCTGCACAATTTCCATTCAGTGATCGCTGAGATGGTGGGTGGGTGGGGGGCGGAGGAGGAGAGAGTGAAGATCGGCTCACGAACACAGCTCTGCTATTCTAACAAATAAAAACAAAAAATCTCCCAAGGCCCTTGAACACAAAATGCATGAATGAGTAATATGCCAATGCATTCACGAGCACATCAGCAAACGCCGAACAAAACAATCGACATTTCACACACGCGCACACAAAGGCAAATACAAAGATCCCCCGCATAGCTTTAGCAGACTGTTGGGGCAAGTTCTGTTGGCGAGTAGCACCTATGAAGGCCGGGACAGAACACGAGGGGGGTGGGTGGCCATCACCACGCCCGGCTGCATCTGTCTTTCGAGTGGCGATGCTTACACACCGCACCAGGTACTCATTTGAGGCTCAGTCGGCCTAGGGGAGGCCCAGGACCGGTTAAGAGAATCGTCAATGGTGTTGGTAGTGAGCGGGAATCGAACTTGGGTCGCTGGCTTCGTGGCGTAGCGCGATAACCGCTGTCTGACCACTCCACACACACACACACGTGCACACGCACGCGTGCATGCATGCAAATGATCGCCTGCGTAGCCATTAACAGACTGTTGAGCTGGGGCAAGATGCTGCTGCTCGCGAACGCCTGCTATTAGGGCCAGAACAGGTACGGTGTGGCCAGAACCACTCCTGGCTGCCTTTGTCTCCCCAGCGATGATGTTTCCACAAAGGCATTTAAGGCTGCGTCAATCTAGAGCAGGCTATGTGCTATGAAGCAAGAAAGGCCATTCCCTGAAATGTCGCCGATGTTATATATATATGTGTTTTTGTATTTGAAGACGACCGTGCAGTTATTGACGACGTGTCGAGTTTTTATTTATTTATTAATTGTGCTCGCGCACCACCGCCAATGCAGCATCACTGAATGAGAATCATTTGTTGAACAGAAGACCAAGATCGGTTCAGACGTGCATCGCTGATGCAAGCCGTGGCCGGAAATCAAACTCGCGCAGTGCCCTAACCCACTACAACCACGGATATGTGTAAAGAGCACGCGCACAGCCAGTGCGCATTACGCAAACAAAAAAACATCCATCGGTATTTTCCGAAGAAGTGCATTGTGGTCCCGCTTGTCTTAGATCACCGTCACACAAAAACAACCATAGGGATCCCATTGGTACCTCATTTGCCGTAAAAAATAATGCAAACGTTATCAGAGTTACGTTTTTTGTTTGCATTATGACTGCAGGTATTGTGGTCTATGCAAACATGACTCCTCGTTAAAAAGGTGTCAGTTTTGTTGTCAGATAAAAGGGTAAAAAAACAATTATCATATTTTTTACTGGCAAATGAGGTACCAATGGTGTAAATGCTTACCCCGAGCTCTCATTCTCTGATGGTGCATTGTCTTGGAGTTGTGCGCCTTTTGGCGTCATCCGGTCCAACCCATGTGAGACTAGGCTCTAAGGAAAGCTGTCTCGGGTGTGGACCAATCAACTTCAAGGACAGTGCATACATTATCAGAGTTATGTTTTTTTTTGCATTATGACTGCAGGTATTGTGGTCTATGCAACATGACTCCTCGTAAAAAAGGTGTCAGTTTTGTTGCCAGATAAAAGGGTAAAAAAACAATTATCAACCATAGGGATCGTCCGAAATTACGTATCCAGGCCTGATTTTCCGATTTTTAAGATTAAACTGAAAATCTGGAGCACAACCCTAAGATACATGTGAGAACTCACGAGCCCAGGAGAGTCCCATTTGCAAGAGTAACCTGGGACATCAGTCTGCCGGTAGGGGGAGATGATTGCCATGAATCATCCCAATTGAATAATTGGTGGGTAATTTCCGGGGGGGGGGGGCAGGTGGAGGGGGGGGGCATCAGTCCTACAAGCGCCGCAATGCTGCGGTGATCTTTATGGGAAATTCCATGGTGCAGCCCCACACTTGGCAGATTGGAGACCAGCAGAGGGGCAAAGGCCCCCTGTTGGGTCGCCCTTTTGCGAAGAACACCGGGGGCAGCCGACGTTGGCTGCCCCCTGGCATCGCGCGAGCAAGGGAGCACACTCCGTACGCAACACAAGAGGGCTGATACATTAGTGATGCATACACTGCCCCTGCGGTTATGCAACGACCACTGGAAATAGCAAATGCTCTATATAAATTATGAAAAAGGCAGGCGGGCAAGCACTTTAGAGTGGTTGGAAATATTTTTTATTACTGGCTGGAATCTTTGGGGACTGTAATAATATTAATATAACAAAGGCACTGAGAGGAGGAAGGTAGGCCTTTCTAAGTGGGTGCAAATGCCACTGCGAGGGGTTAAATCCAAAGTGAATCTTAGGGGGCTGATAAATGTAGGGCGCCTGTTAAAGGTGGCACAAAGGTTTGAGCCACCTGCATTATTTAAACTAAAAACTAAAACTATATATTTTTTATGTTACTAGCTAAGGCCCCACTGAGCTATGTAGCTCTTGATCAGAGGCGACCTGGCTATCACAATTGATAGCTCAACGAAGTGGCTCTTCACGTGGAAAACGATAGCAGCCAAAAACTCTTAAACTCGTGATGCTGATTCTAAATGTGGAGAGGGAAATCCGGAGGACCCGCAAGAAAGATCCATGCGACCACACGACAAACACACAAACTCCAAATATACAACAGGCGTCAGGGTCGGGATCGATCCCACGACCTCCTGTATACCGGGTGAGGTAGTTAACATCTCCCCACCATGACTACCTGAGGATGCTGCGGCAACGTATACCTCGTAAAGGTCAAATGCGTTATGAGGACGGCGGCGATGAACTGTGCCCCCACGCGTATTTCTCTCTGCACAGGTGCAAATCCTTTCCGTGAGCACACGGTGGCATTTTTTGTCCCTTTCTTTAGCCACTGCACGCGTCACCGTGGAAGTGTCCGTTCCCAAAGGGGGCCGACGGGGAGTTATGAGGATAATTTGTCAGGGAAAAACCGGAGGATCCGCCGAAAAATTGACACGACCACAGCGAGAACATGCAAACTCCAAATATGCAGCAGGCGTCGGGGTCGGGATCGAACCCACGACCTCCTGTATACCAGGCGAGGTGGTTAACATATCATAGCCAGCGTGGCACCAAGCAAGCAGAGGCTTCAGACTCCTGTGTGCATTTTCTGAAGTACGGGAAAGCAACTTGCCCGACGTTTGACGTCGCACCACAGCAGGTACAATTGGTATTAGTTAGTACGAACATGTGCTATTTTCCTTGAACGGGGGCCCAACATTGAAATGGAATGCCCTTGTCCAATAGCAGCCGGCAACCCAGCAAGCATGTTGTTCCACAAGTGCGACTCTACTGATGAGATTCAGAATGTCAAATCCCATGCGGAGCTTGCACGCCTGAAGATAACACATGCTGCTGGATAACATCGGTGCAGAAAGCCAACAGGCCAATGGACGGATACAGAGTACGTTTAATTTATTTCAGCGAAAATGTGCGGATGTGTTAATTATATCAGAACTGTGCGTACAACTGCATGTTGAACACCTTCAGGATTACGATATCAGTTTATTCGACGGGATTTAGCCATCGCTCCAGCGCGACACTGAAGCCAGCACACCATGATTTGACACGGAGATAACGTTGGTGGTGTTACCGTGGCAATCGTGCCAGGCTAGGTACACTCTACCGCAATGCCACTTGGAGTGGTATAGGAGGTGCGCTCGAAATAGTCCCCAAGCACACAATCACTACGGGACGGGTGCCCCTTTTCATTTTAGTCAAATCATCGTGATTAACTTGCATAATGCTGTGCATAAAAGCCACAGACGCCAATATTATATTAGCGGATAATGCACCTTTGGCAAAAAAGGGATTGAGCTATGCTGTTTTATTAAGAATTTCATCACCACAAAAAACCATCAATAAATTCCAGCCATTCTCAACCCACCAATAGGTGAAGGGCTTCCTATGCTGTGTCCGTCGTGGGAGGTTTCTGACCATACTTCACCTCGCTTGTAAGTGGGGGTTGTGACGTGGCGAAGGAATCAATCCCAGGTCACCGGGGCTCTTAGAGTAGTGGCGCTAACCACCGCTCCAAAGCAAAATATAGGATACATGTACATTTACCCAGTATGTCAATCAAATTCCAAGTTTATATGGCCAGAGATTCATTCGCTTACAGTGACAAACACTTCTGAATTTCATGCAGTGGTGCTCATTTTACTGACCCAATAAAGATGATGGGCTGAGTTGACCCCCCGACCAGAAGTTGAACTCATAGATGTATAACTGTGGGGCGGGTGCGTTAACCCGACTCCCCAGTCTGCAGTCTGCGCTGCGTTTCGTGTGTAAATGCGCAGCCCTGCAAATTGCTCGCTCATGCCACTGCTGGCGGAAGGGCCTCCAACTAGGACCAGCGCTCAAGAGCGCCGCCAAGAGGTTATTTGGCCTACTCTTCCACGCCGGGGGGCCGGCACGTCTTCGCAAAAATTGAGAGTAACCCACACTTTGCCTATCACTCGACCAACTACGGTGGAGACCATCACTTCAGCTGCGTGTGGACAGAGGCCGTCGCGTGGTGCGTGGTGGGGGGGGGCATTTAATAAACTCGCACCGCTGTTTCAACCACCCCACGCTGGGAGGTCGAGTCAAACCGGTGACCTCTGAATTGCAAGTCCGGTGTGCAGCTAAAACCATTACGGGGTGGCAGCATCCCTGCGCGCGGACGTGTTTGTTGATTTGTTTTTATGTGTTTGTGTGTGTTTGTGAATTCTATACGGTGCAATGTGTTTTTTTATACACAGAGGAAATATTTAATTGTTGCAGGCTTCAAGGCGAACAGGTTGTTAATAACACACTCCAGTCATTTGTAATGCCACTCGTGAGTATACATGAATCTCCCGTGTGCCTGGGGGACAAAGAGCGCACTGAACCGAGTAACCATTAATGACACATTTGTTTGGGCACTCGACGGTACCGGGGACATTTCACGGTTTGCATCAGCCATGATCGATCCACTGCTGGACGAAGGCCTCCTCGCAATGGTGGCAACCGAGCGAGCGTGAGCGGCGGATTATTTGGTGGAATCAAAGCATCCGCATTGCTCGCCAAACTCGCGTAAGCGTGGGTGGATGGGGAGACGCGGCTGCTGGCACGGCGCGCCACCAAAGCAGTCACCCGAGTTCGATTCCAGACCACGGCTAACACCGGTGGTGACATTTGAAAGAGCTCTGCGCTATCCGCACTTCGCCAACCCACACTGAGCAGAGCAGTGTTGCATGGTCAAACAATCCCCATGACAGACACGGCCTGAGGATGGCCTTCACCCAACGGCGGATTTACAAAGGGCTGTGAAATGTGAATGAGCATCGCATATTATTTAGCATCTTAGCATGCACGTATTTGTGTTGAACTTGCTTCACACCGTACGCAGCCAACCGTGCTAATCGGAGGTGCGGGACTGGATGTATGTGAATGCATGCTACACATCTGTACCCAGTGCAGAGGTGGTGCGGTGGTTTTGTGCCTTGGCACTATGAACCCGGCGACCTCGGTTCGATTCCGGGCCACAGCTATCATCAGCGGTGAGTGATGTCCGAATCGGGCGTGGACATTGCTACCACGAATCGTCACGGTGAAGTACAGTCACATAACCCCCGTGAGCAACAGAGCTACGCTCTTGTCATTTACTACAACAAGCTGGTGCGCTTTCTTATCGGCGACTGAAGGTGTTTCAACTCGTAACGACATTAAGTCGGCTTAGTTAAACGCGCGATGCAACAGATGTGCCGAAATCCAATTTCAATTTCCCCGGGAAGTTCTAGCGGAGGCCATCATAAACTAATTCTATTATCTGAGCCCCTCCTTTCATGCTTTGGTACGAACTAAATTATATGGGCCCGCAGAGAGGCAAAGTCCAGGATGCTGTGATCTTCCGTAAAGCAAAAAAAAATCTCAAACACAGAAGAGCATGAAAGGACAGCTTGTTTTTGTTCAGGGCACACACTGCGACGGCTTTTCAAATTAGCGGGTGGCGGGGAATTTAATAACCTAACAGGGAATGTGAATTGATTGATCATCGCTTTGGGCCGGCTGAGTTGTACCGAAGACAACTTGAATGTTTTTATTATGTATATATATAGCATAAAACTAGTCAAATTGTGCGGGTTACATTTCGGCAAAATAAATGTGTTACCACCATCATCGCCGTCGTCATCGCCATTAGTCATAATCAATCCACTGCTGGATGAGGGTCTTTCCAAGCTGTCGCCATCTGTCCCCCGACCCCCTGTGATGGCACTAAAGCAAGCCTAGCGCCTTGTGCTCGAGATGATTCCATCGCTCCATCTCCTGTCGGGGGTCCGTTCCACTTGCCCTGGACCAGCCGGCTTCACTCGCCGCCACGGTTTGAACAACGTCACGTGCCCAGGTGCTTGACACAGCAATTATTTGGCGATGCCGCAACATTGGAAGTGGTGCACAGGTTTGTTTATATTGATATATATTTAATAAACAGAAAAATAATAGACAATAAATGTGTCAATAACGCCGTGGCCTTAAACGGGGAACATTCAAAGACGTTTTGGGCAGCGGCTCTTCTGCATGTGCTATGAAGAAGGACCAATGCCCGAAACGTTGCCTGTTATATATTTTTTTCCCTTTAAATGCCAGATTGTTATCGACAGATGTGTTGAATTTTTGTTTATCAGCAGGCGAGATCACCACCGGGACGACACGTATTTGCTACGGTCTATACGGACATGTTTTTAGCTTGGGTTCAAACAAATGTAATAAAACGAGAATGTGGTTGAGCACGTAACCAGTGAGCAAAAAAAAACGAAATGCCACATCACGTGGCAATGGAAACAAGAGGCTTGCGCCTCAGAAGAGAAGGCCATTACGTGGCCAAACTCTTTCAATACTCCATCCTAAATATGTATCCTAGCAGCGGTGGCTGCGGATGCCCGTAATCCAGCACTGCGGAGGCGAGGTGGTTAGTGGATCACACAAACGTTGTGGAAACTCCCTTCCGGTTGGCGTCAAGGTGCCATAACCCTGGCTCGCCAGGAGGAGGCGGTACACCAAGTGTGCGGACTGCATCCATTCCATCTGTAAGGGGATAGAGTGTTTCCCTCTCGCATGCGTGGGTTTTCTCTCGCGTGTAAACACTCATTAGGTGGCTGATAACATCTTAATATATAGAGGAACGCAGAGCTTGGACGGGGTGGGGTGTTGGATTTGGCATTGGCTCACAAGCCTGGCTGTTGCCATCCCATTTATTTATGTGGCTCAGTCGTTCTCTCTCGTCGAGCGGAGCGAATACAGTTTCGTTAAGAGTTTAATTACCAATACTTATACAAAACATCAACATCCGATATAAGACCAATTATAATTTACCGTCGAGATGAGATGTAATTCCCATTACGCAAATGGCTAATGCATTGACATTCGTCCAAGCACGTGGATGTCCTCTCAATACTTGAGGCAAAACTATTAAAATATATATTCTTTCTTTCCATCAAGAAAAAAAAATGAAATACGTGGAAAAATGTATCTCCCGGGTCAGTAATAGCAGACTTTAAATTCAACATAACGTATCCAGGCAAGCTCAAGGCCACTGAGAGGAATGAATGCCGCCACAGTGGTCGCTTGCGTGGGGGGGGGGGCACTGTTATTGTTGAGTTGATGTTTAATTCCACGTGGTGTCACTCGGCTCAGAGCAGCAGCCTCACACAATCGAAGTTGAAATCCCGCGTGGGGTTTGAATGCGACATTTAACAACGGCAATGAACACGACGTTGTAGGAGGAATCCGATGAGCTATGAAGCTCTTTTTCACAGACGTCCAGCAAGTTACAACAACAAAGAGAGCCGATGATGGGACAGTGGTACAACCCGGTAAGATTCGATAAACCCGGCATGGCAGCTGAAACAATGGACAAGTTTATTAAATACTTTTTTGCCTATGAGGTCGCACTCCGTTTGCTACACAATAACTTGCCTGATCTCATCAAGGAACACAAACTATCACGCAAACTCCGGTCATCCTCGCAGCAGCTTTTGGCTCACCATCGAACAAAGACTGTCCCTTCATCGCGTGGCGCTATCAGATGCGCATCTGCGACCGTCTGGAACGCTCTTTCGATATTAGGAAGTCACCGGAGCTGTTAAATCATCATCTAGATGGAAAACGAATTTCTTCACGACCGCTTTGTGTGTGTTAGTTTGTTGTCCTTTCCCCCCACACCTCCCGATTTAGCACGGTCGACTACGTACGGTGCTAAAAACAAGAAAGTTCAGCGCACGCGCACGCAGAGCGTGAATAAGTACTTCCAGCAACACCTCGACTGGAGGCTCCTTCCAGCAGCAGCGGCGACGGCGGCGTCGTGAACGAGCGGCAATTTATTATTGGCGGGGCCGCGCCTTTGAAACCTGCACATTTGGAAGGACGCCTTCACCGCGCGGGTTGCACGCAACGCCAGCAACGCTATTGTTCGTCGACTTCGGAGGGATGTTCCAGGTCGGATACAGTTTTACACGTTCAGCCGAAGCATGGTCTATGAAAAAAAAACTTTAAAAAAACAACATCAAGGACTCGCTTGCATCAACGCAGTGATGCACGACGCAAGTGATGCACGTGACGTCTTTTTTTGTGTGAAAAGGCAACATATGGGGCAGTCTTGATTTGAAGCTTTCGTGACTGCAGGAATCCATACTCTTTGGTTATTTCGGTAACGTCACGTAAGTAGAAATAATGAATATGGAGCAATGTAGTGGTTCGCGCACTGTGCTTACCGGTGATGATTATCTGAACCGTTCCTGGACCTCTCCTACGTCGACTCAGCCTCAAATGAGTACCTGGTGCGGTGTGTACCTGGCCTGGTGTGGTGTTGGCTACCCACCCGCTCGTGTGCCGTGCTAGTCTTGTTAGGTACTCGCTAACAGCACTTGCCCCAACAGTCTGTTAAGGCTACACGGGGGATCATTGTTACTGCCACCTACTGTAATGTGTACAGTATCCCAAAAAGTGCTGTGCCGTTAAAGCACCCGACTCCTGGTCGCACTGAACAGGTAACCATTTCGTGGGAGGTTAACCCTATTTTCCTTCCGACATTCCACAGCCACAGAGCTTCAATGAATTCGCACACTGCAGGCTCACGTTTCCGATTCAAGAATGTGGCACACTGTATCATTTATTGCTTATTTACATCGCCGCACGTTTTGGTCTCGTTTTATTTTTCCACAATTGGCTCTAACCAACGTCTAAAGGTGGCACCCTGGCCATTGAGACGCATAGCATTGGGCGATCGGGTAAGCCTGGTTCGAAAATCTACAGCGGCCAGGGCGAGCGGCGGAGGAAAACTTGAAGCGAGCAACGGCACTTGGCAGCCTCCAGCGGCATCCGTCAAACCCAAAGCGCGTTTGCCAGATGACAACTTGGATGATTCCCCAGTTGCCACTGGGGCTAATCAATAGGCAGTTTCACCACCCTCCAAATGCCACTTTATTGAGCCAACGGGGAATGCTCCCATCTGTCTGGTTGTTGCGGACCTGTCGTTTGAAGAGGCTTCCGGGAGTGCCTGTCAGGTAGCTTGTGTCTGCGAGGACCGTGTGTGTGTGTGTGAGCACTTGCTCCTACAGTCTGTCAAGGCTACACGGGGGATCTTTGTCTTTGTAGTGGGGAGTCGGAACGGTGGCGCAGTGGTCAGCGCGACAGACTCGGCGAGTCGAGCTCGATTCTCGCTCATGGCCAACAGCAGTGACGATTGTCTGTACCGGTCCTGGGCCTTCTCTAGGTCGACTCAGCCCTGAATGAGTACCCGGTGCGGTGTGTAAACATCGCCACCTGGAGAGACAAAGACGGCCGGGCGTGGTGCTGGCCACCCACCCCCTCGTGTATCGTTGCCGGCCTTCATAGGTGCTACTCGCTAACAGCACTTGCCCCTACAGTCGGTTAAGGTTATACGGGGGATCTTTTTCTTTCTTTCTGGGGAGCGATGGCATTGTGGTAAGCGCACTGCACAACGAACCCAGGTGACCAGACCTGGGATTACGGGGCGGCTGCATAAAACAAATCGTACGTGTTAAAAATGTATTCCCATATGATTAGGGCACGAGTCTGAATATAATACAAACAAATTAAACACCAGCAATGAACGGACATCAAGAAACGAACGCGTGCATCAGTCGAGTCATCGAAACGCGCTCACCAAGGTAACGGGCACGTGAGCCAAATATATCAAGTAAATAATCACGAATTACAACCCATTCATTTGTCGTAATTCGTCGTGCAAGCGACTTGTGATTGTACTGCCAAGACTAATACGTGTGTGAAACTGATGTCTGCCAGGCCATATAATTGTATTTAAATTCTCATTTAAAATCAAATTGTCACTGCCCGCTTTCCTCTCCGACAGCTGCCTCTCTTCCCTCGGGTTCTCTCTCTCTCTCTTCGCCTGTCCCCTTTCTACCATCGAGGGACAGATGCGACAAAAACGTCGTGGGATGTGCACGCCGCTCACGAGTGCTGGACTGCACGCGCGACTTCTTGTCAATTTCTCCGCGGCGTTTGACTGAGCGGAGGGCACTGGGAGCTGGATTAGTTTTTTGGGCGAGCCACACACAGAGCCGCGGAACTTTTTCGCCTTTATAATTCACTCGTCCGAAGCTAAAAACGAAGTTACTTCAAGGAGCATTCACGAATGTGATTAACTGAAACCGGCTTAGCGAAGCAAAACAAATACAATTAAAACCATTCTTCACCTGAGGACGGCTGCTTGCGTTGTGGCCGAAACGTCGTGAAAATTATTTTATTATGTTTTATTTTTTATTATTTTATTACTTCCCTTCTACGTGACTTTACCGAAAGAATCAAGAAGATGAATTCAAATCATGTTAAAGGTGGCGGTACAGCACTGAAATTAATTGATCACACCATTGTTGGCAGAAGGGCCTCTACTCGAGGGAGTTTTAGAGAGGCCCTCTAAGAGGGCATTTGGCCTGCTCATTGTCACGAGCCATGGCTAAGGATTGTATGTACATATGTTGTATGTATGTTGTTTGTGTGTTGAACTTCTTTCGCACCGCAAGTAGCCAACTGCACTATTCGGAGGTGCGGGGAGAGGACAACAGGCTGGATACAAAATGCAGTTCTCAAGAAATGGGTTTTCAATTTAGAATTGAACACAGGTCACCGGGTTAATAGCGCAGTGCGCTTACCACTGTCGCATTATATTATATTGTCAACTGTGGCATTTTTCTAAAAACTGAGCCTTTGTTATGTTTAATGGTTGAAATGCTGTGGTAAAAGGAAACTATCATGCGAATGCAAACTAAATTGTAAATTAACTGGAACCGTAATCTGCAGGAATATAGCGATGCTACTACGTGACAATTTCTCCTCGGAATTGTTTTTTTCTGCTCAAATTAAATCCCTGAATTCACAGCCAAGATGTTGACGCGTTCACATTTTACAGCGCATAACGGCGACTGTCAGAAACAGGCAAATCGTATAATCAGCAATCAATTCCTCAGTTTAAATTGCAGCAGTTACAGTAATTATAGGAGAAGTTTTTTTAATAGCGTCGTGTTTTTGAGCCTGCAAGGACAAACTATTAACGAAGTGCTAAATTAAAAATCAGGTTTCTGTCATAGTGTCCTTGGTTTTTATTTTTAACCCTTTCCCATCATCACCCTTCCTTGCGATCCCTACTACCCCTTTCAAACACTCGAATCCAATTCCTTTCCCCTTCCATCAGCCAACAACTAACGTACAATTTTTTCTTCTCGACTTAAAAGCTTTCGTGACCGCAGGAATTCATACTCTTGGGTCTTTCGTGACTTTACCGAAAGACCCAAGAAATTGTTTTATTCTTGTGCAGGGCTTTGACGAAAGCGCTTTGACAAAAGCGTTTTTAAAATCCTTGATGAAACAAGATTAGACCCACTTTCCACGGCATCGACTCCGGTCGGCAGAACGTGATGACGTTATCGTCAGACGTGACAGAGACACGGCTGCCCTCCCCCCTTCAGATTTTGCGGTGTCTGGCCCCATCAACTCACCTTACCTATTGACCCACTCACTCACCCACTCACTCACCCACTCACCCGCTCACTCACACACTGACCCACTCACTCACACACTCACTCACCCGCTCACTCACACACTCACCCACTCACCCGCTCACTCACACACTCACCCACTCACCTGCTCACTCACTCACCCACTCACTTACCCGCTCACACACCCACTCACACACTCACCAAATTACTCACTCAACAACTCACTCACTCACCCGCTCGCTCACTCACTCATTCACTCCTCTCTACATCTCCTGCATGTATGCTGAACTTCTTTAGCACCGTACGTAGCCAACCGTGCTAATCGGAGGTGCGGGGGGAAGGACAACAAACACAAGACACAGTTCTACAGAGCAGTTCTGGATGTAGCCATAGTGAGATCCTTGCTACGGGGAGAAGTCATCTTTACGCACCTGCTATGCGATGGTTGTTGCAAGGCAAAGTGTGTGAACAATTTCACTTCTCAGAGTTGGAGTTTAGCCGAACATTCAGTGCGAAACCTGATTGAATGTAATGGCTTTTCCCCCTTTATTTCATGCAGTGATTGGTAAACTTCTTGAGATAATCGAGTGAACGCCGCTAGGGAACCCGGTTCTCATCACAGGCGGCCGCTAGGAATCGAACCCCAGTTGTCAACGACGGAGACTCAAGTGTCTCTGACCTCCGAACCAACGTGACCACCTCCACTTGGTACTTTAAAACAAATAACAATCCGGGAGAATGGTAACGCCAACGGCTCAACTCAAATCCCACTTTGTCAACAGAAAGTCCAGACCATCATATCCAACCCACCTGTGTACATTCTTGAAAACCTTGTAAATATTGGCTATAAGGCTCTGTGTGAGAGCCATGTGGATCTCTCAGTGCAGCGTTAAAGCCAGTCAAGCGATGCTAGCAAAGACAAAGAGAAAAATCCACAGTCCTCTGAAGTTATTTCATGGAGTCAAAAGTCTAAATGACTCCCTTCTTCAAATTCCCAACAGTGGCGTGGCGATGATACACGTTGAGCAGACCTGATCAAGGCGTGGAAACTCCACTTTACCAGAGGAGAAACAGAGGGCAGTTTTGCATTGGATTTGTTTAATGAATACTCTTTGGTTCTTTCGGTAAAGTCACGTAGATATAAAATTATTAATAGATCACGACGTTTCGATCGCAACACAAGCGACCGTGTTCAGGTGACAGTTATTTACGTGACTTTACCGAAAGAACCAAAGAGTATGGATTCCTGTGGTCACGAAAGCTTCAAATCAAGATTTCTTAATGCATTTTGTTTAATGATTGTCTTGGCATTTTGGGGTGACCCAGGTGACTTTTACAATTGACGCTATCCTGGTCTCTTGAGATCTTTACATGGCTAAAGAAAGTAAAGCGAATTGAAGACTCAGACACAGCGATACCCATTTCAATCATTTCAGAGTGATGATAGGCTGAGGCAGCCACCAACCAGGAATTTAACTTGAGTCCAACGTTTCAACACCCTGTCGAAACGAGGGATTCCACTATGTTGTTTAAATGTCACTAAACTCTCACATGTCACTTCCCAAACGAGAAAAATCAAACCGACTTAATGTGCTCTATTTTTTAAACAAACGATGGGCCATTGAGATTCATTACAGCGCACATTAAAACTACCAAATGTATCTTCTTGGTTCTTTCGGTAAAGTCACGTAGAAGGGAAATAATAAAATTAAACATAATAAAATAATTCTCACGACGTTTCGGCCACAACGCAAGCAGCCGTCCTCAGGTGAAGAACAGGTCTGTCGGAAAGACAGCGTGCGTTGTGGCCGAAACGTCGTGAGAATTATTTTATTGTTTTATTTTTTTATTATGTTTTTATTTCCCTTCTACGTGACTTTACCGAAAGAACCAAGAAGATGAATCCCTGCAGTCACGAACGCTTTAAATCGAAACTACCAAATGTACTTAATTGTTTTAATTAAATTATAACCATCTCTTTTATTGTAACAACACCGCCACCTTTTATCCCCAGAGATAATTGCACTTTTTTTGTCTGTCCATCTTTTTCACTCTGTAAAAGGTTCTTCCGCCAGAATGCAAGATTACTATTTAAGTATTAGCTTGCATTTGTGTTGCATTGCCTTTGGCACATTGCCGCGTTGTTTTAAACTCAAAGCGTTCGACATTCAAGGAAATATTGTTTTTAGTTATGAGACACCTTTATGAATGTGAAGTTCACGATATAAATAAAGATTGATATTATACTTGTTTTTTTAAATAGCATCATTCATGCAAACTGCATCTCACAACACTGCAGAATATATATGAAGATATTTACAGCCAATTAATGAGTGTTTATTTTTAAGGTGGGCAGGATGGTCAATGATCATCTTCCTACGCTAATTAACACCCCGCTTACATCAAAACAGCAATCTCCGCTCATTCCTCAGATACATTACCGGGTTCGAAAACAAAGACAAAGGCCTCGGCGCTAGAGGGAGCTCAAGAACCCCCCCCCCCCCCCGTCTGGAGGGTACTTGGCCTACTCTTCCACACTGGCCAGACGTCTACCGCGGTGGTGTTCACACCGCTACACGCGACCCGCCGGTCAACTGTGGAGGTGCAGCCTGTTCTATTACGCGGTGGAAGTTGCGTTCTTGAAGAACAGCACGTTATTGAGAAATCTCGTTGTAGCACAGACGCATACAGACGCATACGCAGGCCGAACAAAGACTGAGGCGCGTGGGTAGCATCCAGCATCATCCCGCCTTGCGTGATGATGCTACGCCGAGGGAGCCGTACAACCGCTTACTCCTACTCGCGCGACGTAGTTCCATTCACTCGATCGCGTTATATCCTAATTCGCATCCGAGTTATAAAAAAAAGTGTTCCCTTATACATTCATCGCGGTTCTATCCAATTCGCGTTATGAAAACAACACGCGGCGTGATAGGCGATGGGAATTTAGCTCATGTGCGCTGCTGGGTGGACAGAGTCAGGGGAGGAATTTGAGAAAATGTCACCGTCATTCACCGGAAGCATCCCACCAAGTCAGTGGTAGACTTTACATAAAAACACCGGTCACCCGTGAACACTCTGACCCATAATAATAGGGGTTTTCCCCTTTTTTCTGGAAACAAAACTGAAACCTTTTTGCGAGGATTCATGTCTGCATTAACCACAATACTTGGCAGTCGAAATGCAAACAAAAACACACACTATGATAATATATGCATTGTCCTTGAAGCTGATTGGTCCACACCAGGGCCGGCTTTCTGTTGAGCCTCGACTCAATTGGTGCTCGACCAGAGGACGCCAAAAGGCGTGTGAACCAATCAGTTTCAAGGACAGTGCATATATTATCATAGTGTGTGTTTTTGTTTGCATTTTGACTGCAAGTATTGTGGTTAATGCATACATGAATCCTTGTAAAAAGGTTTTAGTTTTGTTGCCAGAAAAAAGGGGGAAAACCATATTATTATATTTTGGTACTGGCAAAGGAGATCTAATGATGTAGACTCTGACCCATGTTAAGCAAAGTTCGCATATCGATGAATGTGCAACTCACACGTGTGTGTGTGTCTGTGTCTGCGGAGTCAACAATTAAAATCCACAAACCTGCATTATCTCCCCCCAACCCGTGGTGAATTAGCTGCAAGCTTGGGCTAGTGGCAATGTTTCCTAGCAATGGGCCGGAAGACACAGTTCACAAGCCAACCCTTTGTCAGAAAACAGCGCAACTCGCCCACATGGTTGAAGATGAAAGTTCCGCAACTTATTTGGTCCTTTCAAACGTCGCGGACGCCGGCGTGGGCTGGCGTGGGACGGCGTGGGCCGGCTCCGAAGAACGCGGTTTGAAGGGCGGCCCAGCGGCGTCGTTGCAGCCCTCTCCAAGGCCCTCTCACCTTTTGCGGAAACTCCTCGTCGGGCTGGGGTCAACCACTGCTGAAACCAACGGAAGCGTACTTCTTACCTTGGCGGAGGCGAGGTGCCTTTGCGAATTGGCAAAAGCATGATATTGTAGCGGAGCTTGCCACTCGTTTATTTCAGGACATTATCGTGAAGTCAGTGTTATTATTAAAATTAAGTAATAAAAATAAAACATAATAAAATAATTCTCACGATGTTTTATTTTTATTATATTATTATTTCCCTTCTACGTGACTTTACCGAAAGAACCAAGAAGATGAATCCCTGCAGTCACGAAGGCTTTAAATCGAAAATTATTATAATTGTTATGTTAATTTTATGGCGGTGAGTCAGTGTTTCCATGTCGTATGGTGGCCGATGGCCAAGAACAATGGAGCGGCAGCTGAAGAATGCAAACGCGTCGGAGAGGACGTCCACCGGGGGAAATGGAGCGATTCAATCAGTAGCTGGATCGTGGGAGGTGTCGGCAGCTTTGGAAGGTCTTCATCCAGCAGTGGATTGATCATAGCTGATGATGCTGATGGGGATGCTTCGATGTTTAATTGAGCGTGTGGGTTGTGTGCTCATCTCAATTTATGGCCCCGAGCCAGCGGTGAAAATTCAACATTCATATGGTGGGGGCCAATCACTCCACACTGTTAACTTTCCACAAATTAGAACCGATTTTATGGACCCGCCCCCCCCCCCCCAAAGGAATGATGGGTTGAAACCCATTCTTGAACTGCCATTGGCAAAACAAATTTAAACTATTACGTGAGGCCACTTTTCCACACTTCTGCCAATTAAACGGGGCCACGGACGAAAATATTAAAAAAAATACGTTACAAGAATGGACAAGTGCGCACACACTTCGCACACACACACGCACACACCTGGCTGGGAGCCCATTTGAATATTTTCGCAGCATGTGGAGCGATTTCATGAAAAAATAACTGAAGGAGAGCATCTTTCCCTCTGATGGGCTATCTTGCAATTACGCTCATTTGTTTTTTGTACTTTCCTCCCCGTCTGCGTAGGGTGTCGTTGAGGATTTATTGAGAAATATTAATATCGCGGCTGGAGTTCCTCTTATAGCCTCGGTGCAGGTTTACGCACAGCATGTGGGCCAAGCCGTGTGTTGATCATTAAGCAGGTTCAGCCGAAGACTGGCTTTGTGAAAGTTTAAAACGTTAGCGGCTCCTCACGCCGCCGTTTCTCAAGAGCGGATATTCGGTGCTTGCGGTTCGTGGACTGCTCGCAGAGAGCAATTTTAACCTCCCAGAGGCTAAGCGGAGGTGAGCCTGGCTGGGCACTTGAGTGGGTAATGCGGTTAGCAGCTGACATTTTGAGCAGAGTGTGAAGGGATAATGCGCCGCGAAAGGTGCGGCAATTCATGAACTAAATTTCGATTTAAAGCTTTCGTGACTGCAGAGATTCATCTTCTTGGTTCTTTCGGTAAAGTCGCGTAGAAGGGAAGTAATAAAATAATAAAAATAAAATATGATAAAATAATTCTCGCGACGTTTTGGCCACAACGCAAGCATCCGTCCTCAGGTGAAGAATGAAACACCACCAAGCTTGGAGCGTATATTTAAGCTGGGTTGGAGGGGGAAAGAAGAGCGCCTTGACAAAAAAAGTTTCCCATAAATATGCTAAATTCCTCTTGATATGGCCAGACAACTTTGAAGAGGTGAGCCTACCCGCACTTTATCCCACCTACACCCGACCGGCTGCTCGACTCGCTGTGGCTGAGCCCGTTAATATCGCTGGGCAAACAGCGGCGGTGGGGAGTTAAGAAATTTGCACCGTTGTTTCAACTGTCTCGCCGGGAAATAGAACTGGTGGCGTCTGCATATCAAGTTGCAGCGTGCTAACTGATCACTTACACCGTGGCAGCATCCTTCACATTCTGTCATGTTGAGGTGTCAAGTTCATATTCAGGACAGCATCAGCATGGGTATCTTCCACGACTGGCCATCGAACAAAAATGGTCACCGCATCGCGCGCTTTCAGATGCGCTTCTGTGGCCGTCTGGAACTCTCTTCCTTCCGACATTAGGAAGCATCGGTGTATTTGATTTTCCTTCCCCCGCAATTCCCCTTAGCGAGGTTGGCTCAGTACGGTGCGAAAGAAGTTAAACATAGGTGCATCCACTGCAGTTGTCCTTCACTGTGGCTCAATCGGGGAAAAATATTCGATCCGTTCAAATTTGCCACTTAAACGACCGTCAAACACCGGGAGCTCACTCGTGACATTTCACAGTTCAGTCTCCCTACCCCCTTCACCTACAACTTCACCCCCCCTCCCCCCAATTATTCTCCCATGCCTCCTCTAGCAACTCAATCAGAGCGGTCCCCTACCCTCAACTTCCCTCGATGTGCGTGCCGATCTTGGCGGTTCACGTGTCTCCCAAGTTCTCACCTCCTCCCAGTGCCGGATTATCCTTGTAGCACAAGTAGCTACATATGCAGCTACGGGCCCGCACTTTCAAAGGCCCCGCGCTAAATGCTTTCAAGCTTTCAATTTCGGTTCAGTGATTCTGCACTTGCTCTATTACTATAGTACTATACCGCCTTCAATTTTTATGAACGACTGGGTGCTTAAGGTTAGCGATTTGTCGTATTATCCGGCTGTATAGCAAATGAAAAAATACAATTACTTTACTATGCAAGTAAAAAAATGATGTGCTTTAATATTTACGTATTTGTTTTTATAAGGCCCCTTTATAACATATGCTACAAGCCCCGCACTACCTTCATCCGGCACTGCCTCCTCCTCCGCAGTTGAATTCCACGTGCGGGTTGGGATCCTCCACCACCCCCTCCCCCTGGGGGAGCGCTTTAAAGTGGCAATGGTCGGGCGTTTGTCTTACCTTGCTGGAGACGAGGCGACGGCATTGCGAATTGCAGCCGAGGGCTTTTTTGGGGTGCAGCTCGCCAACAACTTTGTGTGTATCAGCGCGTGCGGTGCGGCCCGTCTCAAAACGAGTCGGCGTTTTTACATCTTAGCAATTGCCCTTGAATAACTCCTTCATTGAGCAATAGATGTCTCTCCCCTTGCGTAGAAATAAATAACGAAGTACCAAATTTCGATTTAAAGCTTTCGTGACTGCAGGGATTCATCTTCTTGGTTCTTTCGGTAAAGTCACGTAGAAGGGAAGTAATAAAATAATAAAAATAAAGAATTGTTTTATTATGTTTTATTTTTATTATTTTATTACTTCCCTTCTACGTGACTTTACCGAAAGAACCAAGAAGATGAAGTACCAAATGTCAATGGGCTCTTTCGGCGATAAATAAAAGACGATGATTTGACATTGATGTTTTGCATATATGAAAAAGCCACTCAGATGTTTAGTTAGCAATATACAAAATAGCTTAACATGGGATTGTGGTCTGGGGTATGGAGACCGCACGGATTTTTTTATTTAATTTATTTTCTCTGCAATTCTATTTTTTCTTGTAACGTGTGTTTTAAAATTTTTATTTACGTATTCATTTTTTATTTGCTAAATAGTGGGGTTTTTGTGTACAGAACTGGATTATTTACGTGCAGCGTTGCGGGATGCAATTGCATGCATGGCGCCATATAAAATTGAATCCTGATTATTATTTGCTAATTTTTTCTCCGCCAATGAAACCTATTATTTTATTGTGCGTAAGTTAATTTCACAAAACATCGTGCAGAAAATAAACAAATGGCAGAACCAAAAAAAAACACCTCAAGAGCAAAGCTATTCTTTCTCATACCAATTTTATCGAACCGTTATATTGGAAACACGTGCTATGATGAAGGGCCATAGCCTGAAACGTCACCTACAATATATGTTTTTCCTTTGAAGGCCACACACTGTGTTGTGGACTCAGTGGTAGATACGGGCAGCTCACAGTTGGAAGGTAGCGAGTTAATATCCTGGTTAGGGGGTTGACTCATGCCATCATTCATGTGGGATCGATAAAATAGGTACCACTTTGTGAGGTCAACAGTTTGTTATTCTATGTATCAACGCCTCGCAGTGGCGGCTTTTGCCTGGACATTGAACAACGATGATCACCACATCGCACGCTTTCAGATGCGCTTCTGCGACCGTCTGGAACGCTCTTCCTTCCGATAGTAGGAAGCCACTGGAGCTACGCACTTTAAATCATCATCTAGATTCAAAGCTAATTCTATAGAACTTCTTTTGTGTTAAATTGTTGTCTTTCTAGATTTGAAGCTTTCGTGACTGCAAGGATTCATACTCATAGTTCTTGCGGTAAAGTCACGTAGGTAAAAAATGGAATAAAAATTAATAATAATAAAACAATAAAAATCACGACGTTTCGGAGGCAACACAAGTCTCCGTCATCAGGTGGGACCGTCACAGCCAGATTTGCTGCATCAAGTGTTGTCCTTAAATTTTGACTTAAAACTTTCGTGACTGCAGGAATTCATATTCTTTGGTTCTTTCGGTAAAGTTACGTAGATAGAAGAAAAATAATAATAATAATAATAAAGTGATTTTTTTATTCACTTTATTTTTGTTGTCCTTCCTCCACACCTCCAATTTGATCTAAACAAACTGTTGCTGACGTGACATACCAAAGAAATAACCTCCGATTTGCAGGGTTGACTACGCACGGTGCGAAATAAGTTCAACATACACACGTACGCGCAGACTCGCCTCCCGCCATAGGAATGGCGAATTTCCACCACCGAGGACGGAATCGCCGTGACTCTCGTCGCCGCGCCGCTCAGACAATTTGCATCGGACAGTGCGAACGTGACCCCGGGAGCTAAGAGGTGTCCATTCACGGAGGCGACGAAAAAAAGTGTCACGTGACAACAGCACCGATGCGCACGCACGCACGGTGGGATGGGCGGGGGGTGACATAGGACCGCAGTGGCACGGTGTGAATTCTAATTCTGATTCAGCGAAAAGGCCCGCGATTACGGGCGAGGGACCCGCCGGCCAAATGACCGCGTGCGTTTGTGGCGGATGGGACGGAAGGGGGGAGGGCGGTGAGTGGTGATCAGTCGCGACGCTGGGTGGGCGAGCCGCTGTTTGTCAAAAGCCACGCGGGGCGGTGTTCACGATGAGGCCCGAAGCGAGCCGACGCTTCGTGCAGGCAGCGATCCCACATCGGTTCGGCGTCGGTGGCCCACCTGCCCACCTGCCCACCTGCCCACCTGCCCACCTGCCCAAACGCCACCCCATTTTTTTTGCGCGTCTCCGCGACCGCTGCCCCCCGCGTCTTAAATTTGCAATTTGGGGGCGAATAACGCGCGCCCGTTTGTTCAACGTTGAACGCGACCAGCTCGGGCGCAATTGTGGGTACCGCCACGGACGTCTGTTTCGTTATCTCCATGACAACAGAGAGCCCCCCCCCCCACACACACACCATACCCCCCACACACACGCCACCCACCCCCCCACACACTCAGTTTGGTTTCACACACCAGAGGCGAACTCCCACTAAAAGGCAGCAAAGGCACACGCTGCATAGACGCACATCGCTACCGGTGGGACCCAGCCTGCCGACATCGCCACGTGCTGTGCCAACCGCAGCCTCCACCCCTCTCTCCAACATACAAACACGGCGAATGCCCGCCATGTAGTCTAACAGACTAACAAACAGTGCTTCTAGCGAGCACCTATGAAGGACGGATTGATGCGCAAAAGCGGTGGTTGCCAGGACTTTGCCCGGGCCGCCTTTGTCTCCCCCGTCCACATGTTTATACGCACTGCACGAGTTGCGGTTCCTCATTTAAGGCCGAGTTGAACTACGTGATGCACAAGGCAGGTTTCCGATTCCACGCGCCGCTGACGCGAATCATTAATCATCCCAGACACAAAGACAAAGATCCCCCGTATAGCCTTGACAGACTCTTCGGGCAAGTGGATGTTGACGAAAACATATGAAGGCCGGCGTGGCACGCGTGGGGGTGGGTGGCCAGCGGGGATCACGTTCCATTGACCCGAACGGGATCTGCTAATTGCTAAGATGAACCTAATGACCAGTGGTGACGTAAACAATGCTGAAAGACGCGTTCCTTTCCTTTAACCATAATATGGGTTTTTGTTGTTGTTGCTGTTGTTGTTGGGTGAGATCGCGTACGTATAAATGTGTCGTTAAACCCGCCACCACCCGACACAGCCAATTAGTAAGGTTTGTCACGTGAACAAAACATGGCAGTTAGTTACTAGTTCAGCACCACCAGTGTGTTGGAGAGCAAACCCGCGACATTTACAATTCGACCACTGTCACGTTTCCACCCCTAATTGTTCCTTGTTCCATTCCTTTGCCCATTGTCCATCGACCCCTTCTAGCCGCGAAGCGTCCTGCCCCAGCCCCCCACCCCCCAATAATAAAAATAAAACATAATAAAATAGTAAAAATAAAACATAATAAAATAGTTATTGTTTTATTTTTATTATTTTATTATTTCCCTTCTACGTGACCTTACCGAAAGAACCAAGAAGATGAATCCCCGCAGTCACGAAAGCTTTAAATCGAAGTTTGGATGATGCCAAGAACCTGATTGTGTTCACCATTCCACGTGCTCCTCTTACCGTCTCTCAACGCGCTTGCCACTGTTGAAGCGACGTCAGCGGAGCTTCGAACGCGCCATCGCTACGGGGACCATTCGTTGCCGGAGCGCGATGCTCTGGCTCCTCTGCCGAGAATGAAAATGCCTCCCGTTTCACGGCGCAGCGATGAATGAAGGCTTGGGATATAATTGGTGGGGAGAGGTGGGGGCAGCGGGGGTGAAGGGGGGGGATGGTGGAAAAATTATCCCATTCCTATCACCGAACCGTCAGTATTACGTGTCACACGTTTGGAATCATCAACCTCGACGAAAATACAGACCCACACACACACACCTGCTGCCAATTCCCACTGGGAATTCTGACATCAAATCTTGATGCCGGTTTCCACACATCATCCTCATCACTCCCGTCCGCCCCCCTTTGGGAGCGGACGGCCTCCACGGGGGTATACGTGCAGCGGCTACAAAAATGGGACAAAATGGAATTGTACACTCACGGCAAAGAATTTGCACCTGGGCAGAGAAATTAAATCAGCGCGGGGACGCAGTTCATCGCCACCGTCCTCATAACGCATTCGACCTTTGACCTTTACGAGGTGGACGTTGCGCAGCATCCTCAGCAGGCAGTCACGGTGACGAGACGTGAACTCTCTTGCCTGGTATACGGGTTATCGTGGGTTCGACCCCGGCTCCAATGCCTGCATATTTGGAGTTTGCGTGTTCTCTCTCCCCGTGGCCACGTGGATTTTTCTCCAGGTCTACCGGTTTTCCCCCTCCACATTTGGAATCAACATCACGCGCTAAGAGCATTTGGCTGCTCTGAATTGTCAGGCCGTAAGCCACTTCATCGGGCTATCGTTTGTGTCCGGAGCTATATAGCTCAATGAGGCATTACCTCGTAAAATGAAAATAGTTAACTTTGAGGTTCTAATAGTTTAGTCACGGCAATTACCTACGAACACCACAACTCGCTTTTATTGCATCGTTATTTATATCGCAGCTGAGTTTTCTTGTAAAATGTATTTTTCATTTGGATACTGCCACGGTGCCATGACGGTTTAGCCAACTGGACTCGCCATCCAGAGGTCGCCGGTTCGATTCGACCTCCCGGCGCGGCGGTTGAAACAACGGTGCGAGATTGACTTTGTTCAATCGGTCTCTGTTCACCTCGCGGTTTACATGGGTACGCCACAGGTCAGTAGGGAAACGCTTTATTAGTCTTCGTCAGACGCAAGGATCACCGCGGTCACGAAATACAAACGCACGAGCACGTTCCTATCGTTGAAATAATGACAACCGTAACAGCATCCAGCGGACCGCCGATGCATTCGCAGCTAAGTGGATCAGCATGTGGCGTGTGGTGGGTGGGGTAAAGTGTTGGGTTCTCACACTTTTCCTAAAACTCCTGGCCAGCGTGGACTAGTAGGCCAAGGCACCCGATTGAGGAGCTCTCGAAAGTTCTCTTCAGCGGAGGCCCTTCTGCCAGCAGTGTTGGGAATAAGACATTTCAGGGCTGCACCTGTACATATAAACATCAGAAAAATAACTTCACAGAGGTAATTTTTTTTTACCTCAAGGGGTCATGCTCGGCCCATCATCCTTTCAGGGTCCATACAATAGGAACCAGTTTGCGAGAAGTCAAAATCAGTTGCCCTAAAGAGTTATTTGTCCCTGCCAAAGGAAGGAAAACATGTTCCCCAATCGCTCCAGGAATTGAACCGTCAACTTCCGTCTCATGAGATGAAGACGTCACGTGGAGGAACAGTGACATCTTGCAGAATGACGCTAAGTGTTGGTATCCAGCCAAGAGATTTGGGAGGTGCGGATCGAATTTCAGAGATTCCGGATGATGTGTAACACCCCACAGGTGTTCACGAGACGTTCCATTCATTCAAAGCCAACACGTTTCTGTAAATGATGAGAAAACCCCCATCAAAGTAAGAGAACGCGGTGCGGGCGTGTAAATACACGGGCTTAACAGCACACGGAGGTGTGGTGCTGCTGCTCACAAAGAGCTCGGACGCACGACACCCATCGTTGCCTTGCGTGCATGCCACATGACCACCACGTGTGCACGTACACATCTCTCAGCCTTGTCCACCATTGAGTCAACCACAATGGCGAGATGTTAACTACCTCGCCTGGTATACAGGACGTCGTGGGTTCAATCCCGACCCTGCCGCCTGTATATTTAGAATTTGCGTGTCTCTCTCCTCGTGGTCGCGCGGATTTTTCTCCAGGTCCTCCGGTTCTTACCTCCACATTTAGAAACACGCGTTTAGAGTATTTGGCTGCAATAAATTCCCACGTGATAAGCCACTTCGTTGAGCTACCATTTGTGATTGCCAGGTCCTTACTAAAAAGAGCTCTACAGCTCAGTGAGTCTTACCTGGTAACATGAAAATAGTTCAGTTTAATCCACTGTTGGAACAGCAAAACTATACGGACTCTCTTCTGAAGCCCTCAGCCCGTCGTGGCTAGCAGACATGGGCATTTAGCTGCTGTGCATATTGCTGTTCTCACGCGCAAGAATTCAGTGTGTCTCTCTCCCTGTCTCCTCATTTTTTCCAAGCTTTTGCAGCGTGCCACTCATTGACATGCTAATTTCTATAACCCCTCCCTCTCTCTCCGCCCCGCCCCCTCTCTCTATTTAAGGCCTCGACACAGAGGCGTGGTTTCTCTGTGTGCCTATGTATGTATCTCTCTATGTATCTCTGTTATATCTGTCTCTACTTATATGTCTGTCTCTATGTCTCTGGTTCTGTGTTTTATCTCTCTCTCAAATTTAGCATTCTCAGGAAGAACGTAATCAACCAAATAGGGTGTTGACTGTTATGTTATCCGACTCTCTGTTGTATTACATTATATTTCTAAGTATACTAGATTTGTGTTTCTATTTCATTTATACCTGATGATGATTGCTTGTGTTGCAATCGAAACGTCGTATGCTAGTATTTAATTTATTATTTTCTCTTTATACGTGACTTTACCGAAAGAACCTAAGAGTAATTCCTGCAGAATAGAACAGCCTTCTCCCAGAGCCGCCATCTCAGAGGCATAGGGCAGCGAGCAAGCACTGATGGCTGATGGCTTCTAATGAGGACAAAACCGCCCCCACAGTTCGCCCTCTCTTTCACTGCTGCCTAACGGGATGGCCACATCTTTCCTCCATGTTTCTCCAGAGTTGTATTCTTGGGTTTTTTCGGTAAAGTCACGTAGGTAAAAATTTTAAAGTAAAATAAAATAAAAATCACGACGTTTCGGAGGCAACACAAGCCTCCGTCTTCAGGTGGAAACGTCACAGCACGCTCCCTGTATCAAGTAAATTATTTTAAATTATTTTAATTAAATGATTTTACTTGATACAGCGAGCGTGCTGTGACGTTTCCACCTGAAGACGGAGGCTTGTGTTGCCTCCGAAACGTCGTGATTTTTATTTTATTTTAATTCAAAAAAATGTACCTACGTGACTTTACCGAAAAAAACCCAAGAAAATGAATCCTTGCAGTCACGAAAGCTTCAAATCTAGAATCTCCAGAGTTGGTTTGTTCTAAACCGCAACGCGACCATATTCTCTGGATATTTCCGTAAAGTCCCGTAGATAGGTTCAAAGAAAATAACCCACCTACGTGACTTTACCCAAAGATCCAAAGAATATGAATTCCTGCAGTCACCAGATTGAATTAAATGATGACGTCACCCTGCTGCTGCTCTATTTAAGACCGGGAGCAACAGGAGAGCTTCACCATTCTTGCCCGATTAAGCTGATTGTAATAACCAGCGAAACGTCGTACTCAAATTTTTAAATGCTGTTGAATCTCTCTTCAACACACCGGTGGGCTAAATAAGTGAATTATTTTGTCCTTTGAAAAACGTGACACATTTTTTTTACTGTTTGGCCGTGTCGGGTGGTGGAGGGTTACGACACATTAATAAATAACGCGATCTGACCCAAAAACCTATATTATGAACTTTAAGTCAAGATTTGCAACGCGACCCACACGTGCGGCTCTTGATCGCTGGTGGCCTCCACAAGGCCGAGTGCAATGTCACGGGACGGACATGCGAGAGTCGATGGGCCTCACGCCCTCCTGCCATTTGTTCGCAGCAACAGCACACGCCTTTGCGCGCTGTGATTTGACATTTGTTTCCAGCACCACACCCCTAAACACCCACGCATTCTCCTCTCTGCGTGTGTTGTTCTTTCTCGTCGCTTAGAGAAAGTGTTTTTGTGTGTGTGTGTTTGTGGGGAGCGGTGGTGTAGTGGTTAGCGCGCTGCGCTACAAAGCCGGCCACCCGTGTTCGATTCCCGCTCACGGCCAACACACGTGGCGATTATCTGAACCGGTCCTGGGCCTCCCCTAGGTCGACTCAGCCTCAAATGAGTATCTTGTGCGATGTTTAAACATCGCTACAGGGGAGACAAAGGCGGCCGGGTGTAGTGCTGACCCACCCACCCCCTCGTGTGCCGTGCCGGCCTTCATAGGTGCTCGCTAACAGCACTTGCCCCAACAGTTTGTTTCCGCCTATACGGGGGATCTTTGTCTCTTTTGTGACTCGAAATTGACGTTCTGACCACGTGGGCGCGCGAGAGAGTTCAGACGGCCCACCCCGTTCAACCGCCCGCCGTCTTGTTCCCGTCCATCCCTTCCAAAGGCGCGGCCCGCGCCGTGCCCCCCCCCCCCCAGCGTGGGGAAGGACTTCAGCCGTGTTTATTTTCTCGCCGGGAGTTCATTACCGCTTAACCAGCTCCTGCCATTTGACTTGAGGAATTGTGTAAATACGGGCCCCTTTTCAAAAGCAAAGACATTTTTTGGTCTCCCTATTTACCAACCGTGAACACCTCTCGCCAGCGACCTCACTGTTGGCACAACTGATAGCTTAGTCCACATTGCTCTATTTTTATATTTTACCGCAAATTTTCGTTCCATACGGTGTGTGTGTGTGTGTACGTACGGTTTTTTTTACGAAACAATATTAACAGGTAGTTGGTACGATAGATGTAAGAATGTTAAAATGGATGTTGGAAATGCTTCCAAGGGAGAGGAGGAGTAATGGAGAAGCTGTGCATATGTATGTTGAACTTCTTTCGCACCGTACGTAGCCAACAGTGCTGAATCCGAGGTGCGGAAAGCTCGAGACTGAGCAGAGGTCCCGAATTTTCTCGAGGACAGGGAGGGGAGGCTTCGATGGTGCGATGATGAGGGCTATGGGACCCGTAGACCCACATAGAGATGCATATTTCAACAATGTTGGCTCACAGAGATCCACAGGCTCACATAGAAACCCTGAGACTTACACAAACAGCATAGACTCACACAGAAACTCAGATGAGAAGGGCTATGGAAATGTCATTGGTTTCCGGGCAGAAGCTAGTGAAGGGAGACCGAGGGTGATATGAGAGGATGCGGTCGAACACAATATGAGGAGAGTGAATGTGGGTCTCTGTAAGAATATGGATCTCTATGTAAGGACAGTGAATGTTATGAGAGAAGATACAAAGAAAAGAAGCATAGGGAGAGAGAAAATCCGAGCAGTCGACCCCATGCAGCAGTGGGACTTCTGGCTTAGAAGATCAATAAGTTTAAAAAATGTTGGGGTATTTTACCAGGTAATGCCGACTGAGCAATATAGATTTTTTTTTCCTGAAGCGACCTGGCCCCAACTGATATCTCAACGAAGTGGCTTATCACGTGCAAATCCATAGCAGCCAAATACTCGAAACACATGTTTCTAAATGTTGAGAAATGTTCATGCGACTACAGGGAAAACATGCAAACTCCAAATATACAGGCGTCAGGGTCGGGATCGAACCCACGACCTCCCGTGTACCGGGTGAGGGAGATAACATCTCACCACCATGGAACAACGCTGCAGCTCTGAATTCACTGTGCTGTGACCCCAGCCACCAGAGTTCGACTCCCAGCCACGGCCAAACAAGATTTGCAAGTGATGCATTGACCAGTCCTTGGGGGTCTCCCATTTGAAGAGCCACACAGAAAAGGAATCCAGCACATGTGGGCAGCGTAAACTCGGTCTTAGTTTGTTGTGCACAACACGGAGGGAGACAGGAAGCAAGAGCCCAAAACTTCGATTGTTCCGTTCCTTAAATTCTTATTCGCGAACCCACTCCAGAATCTGCTTCCCCTTTTCAGTTACCATTTCCGGGTTCTCCCACCTTCCCCCCCCCCCCACTGTAATCCGCCAGCCAATCACGTTGGGCCAACACCGGTTGGCTCTGGAGTGCTGGCTGCCTCGCTCAGCCAATCAGAGCTAGCCCGGCTCTGTGCGCGGATTATGAGGGCTTCACTTCGCAGAGCCGCTGGGCCATGGCCACGTGCGGCGGTCCCAAATAATCACGTGGGGATCACCTCTCGACGTGCCCGACACATTCACTGGCCAGTGTGGTGAAGTATGGTCAACCGACCTCAATCACAGGCTTAGTAGTGTCGGGAGACCGGTGGCGAGTTGTTAACTACCTCGCCTGGTGTGCAGAAGGTCATGATCGTGATGCCTGTTGTATATTTGGAGTCGCGTGACATTTTCTCCGGGTTTTCCGGTTTTTCCCTCCACCTTTAGAAACATGCATTTGGAATATTAGGCTGCTATAACATTTCCACGCGATAAGCAACTTCGTTGAGCTATTATTTGAGGCCAGGTTGCTTCTAAAAAATAGCTATATAGCTCAGTGGGCCGTACCTGGTAAAATACAAATTTGTAGTTTTCAGTATTTGGTTACTCTCCTCAAACGAGTACGGACCGATGCTCACCTTTGACCTGCCCTCGAGCCAATGGTTGAAATTCCACATTTCTGTGGCCGAGGCCAGTATATCCATAAGACAACCACTGTTGACTTCACGTTAACTTTACTATAAAGTGGTACTAATTTTACGAGTGAATCGTTGACTCGTCTGTGTAATTGACATAATTATCAGGCCATGATGAGTCCACTGCTGGATGATGGCCTCCCCAAGCCGTCACCATCTCTCCCGGTTCTGCGACGTAACAGGATTTGTAACCAGAGGTGTGGACTCGAGTCATGTGACTTGGACTCGAGTCAGACTCGAGTCATGAATTTGATGACTTCAGACTCGACTTGGACTTGCATAACAATGACTTTGTCCCACCTCTGTTTGTAACATATATTTCCTATGCACGTTGAGACATTGCAAGCAAAAATATTAATCTATACCCACTTTGCATATTATACCCGTGGGACTTAATTATAGCAGACTTTTATCACTTTCATGAATCATGACTTAATAAACACGAAGCTTCCCGTGTAATGGCTCCACTAATGAGCGTGAAATTGCTTATTTGGCACACGCTCGCATGGCGGATATCAGCGCCACGCTCCTGAGCTCACACGGACGGCCCTCCAGTCGAATCTTTCCGCACCTCCGATTGGCACGTCTGTCTACGCACGTGTTCGACGATGCGAAGGAAGATCAACATACGCGCACACGTGCATATCTTTATTCAGGACCTCGTGCGTGAAAAGGATATTCAAACGTTCGGGTGAGGGTAAATAAATGACGGTTTCTGCCTTTTCATCCCCGTTGAATATATTATGATTGCTATTTTGGAAAAGGCGAATGTGCAGAACCGAAAGTGCTCGGCTCTGGCCACTGCTGGCAGAAGGGTATCCGCTAGAGGGAGCTCTACATCGTGCTTTTGGCCTACTCTTCCACGCTGGTTAGATGTCTGCGAAGAGATGTGAGTTACACACAACGATTACCTCCGGTATCTTTGACGCATATATTTACATATTTATTTGTTGTTGATCGTATTTTCATAGACGTACAGATTCAATACTTTGGCTTATGTATATAAATTGTGTTTTCCTGGACGAGGAGGGATGATATTGTTGATGATGATGTTATAATTGTTCATGGGAGTGGTGTTGTGAGCAGTGCGATCGACTCACAGTTGGCAGGTTTGTGTGTTCAATCCTCCGTCGGCAGCCGTCTCAGCCCATCATCCCTCTGGGGCAGATACAATTGGTACCGATTTGTGAGAAATCAACATTGAAGGGATGACGTTTTGAAACATAGCGATACAGCCTTAATAGGCAGTGCGGGGCGAGTGTACACATGTACATAACGTGCGTTACACTTATCTGTGATATACTGTATGCATGCATATGCAATCAAACTTATTTAAAAAATTCCTTTCTACCGACATAAAATCGTGATGTAACACACGCTGCATTGGCAGCACGAATAACGAAAAACACAACAGGTTCGTCAACAACACCGCGGCTTTAAAATGAAAAATCCACAAATTACACAACGACACGCCAAGAGACCACCCCTGTACTTATTTGGCATAGCGTCTCTTAAGTGTCCAGAATGTTTCTACGAAGAAGGTCCCCTGCCCGAAACGTCAACTGCTATGCGCGTCTCGTTTGAAGTCTACAGCTGTTGATGGACGTGTGTCCATCCACCGCTGGGCGAAGGCCTCCCCACGGCTTTGTCGGTCACGGGGATTGTTGCACCATGCTTCACCGAGCTGGTCACCGTGGGTCAGTAAAGGTTGGGGCTGGGGGGGGAGTGGCATTTAATCGGGTCAGGTACCCTCTTTGATCCCATGCTCACTATTTTTCGGTAGTCTACATCGCCAGTAAGCTGCGGCTTATCCCAAGACGCCATCTTTTTGGGCTAGAGAGTGTCTCCCTCTGAAATGCCGTGAGTATCTGAGCAAGTAGCAAAAACAATTCCACATTTCTATGGCGGGGCGGGGGGGGGGGAGGTTTCGGCAGTAAATCAACCCACCGACTTCTCTTGACTTCTCACAAAGTGGTGCCAAATTTATTGTGCCTGGGGGAGGCGGTGGGTGGGCCATGATGTGCGCTGTCAATCTCTGACCAGCAACGTGCCGAGAGCCACCCCCCACGTACACCGCCCCCTCCCCCCCCTCGTGGTGGCATCGTTGACAAATTTCCCCCGGGGGAGGGCCGTGGAGAAACTGCCCCCCCCCTCCCTTTTTTGTGTTGTCGTGCGGTCGCGAGCACGCGCATTAACGGTCCATCTTTATTCGCCGACCAATGGACGCCCCCCGCCCGCTGATGTACGAGCACATTTCGGACGTCTCCGTAAATCCAACGCGCACCCCCCCCCCCCCCCCCCCGTCGCTGGGCATGGATCGGACGATGCATCGGAGATTCCCAACCCTTTCCTTGCCGTGGCACCCCCATACCAGCACGATCGCCTGCCTGTCTCCCCCCCTGCCCCCGTATGCGTGGCGAGTGTTTGCCGGGTTAGGGATTCTTCACGCGCATCGATGATGCTTTGTCAAAGTCCACATTTTTTTCCCCATAAGCCCAGACCACATATTTATAAACGAATAAGCTATTATTATTTTGTTTTACTTTTACCAGGTAAGGCCCCACTGAGCTATGTAGCTCTTTTTCAGAAGCGACCTGGCCACAAATGATAGCTCAACGAAGTGGATTTTCACGTGGAAATGTATAGCAGCCAAATAATCTAAATGCATTTTCGAAAAGTGGAGGGGAAAAACCGGAGGACCCGGAGAGGAAGTCCACGCGGGAACGGGGAGAGAGACACGCAAACTCCAAATATACATTCGTCAGGACCAGAATCGAACCCACGATCTCCGGCACACCAGGCGAGACAGGTAACATCTCACCACGGTTGCGTTCCGATAAATTTTAATTTATAAATCTCAAATTAACGATACCACCCCGAGGTGGCACTGGAGTTTAGTGGTTCAAATTTATTTTCAGTGAATGATGGCGTCTTTAAATCATTCACTCTTATTGGCCCAATGAATACATTGCTAAGATTTACATTTTGCTACCTTAGGTGGCAACCCATTTCTGCTCTGCCCCGTGAACTAAATGTAGCAGGACCCTCCTGACGAAGCATCCTGAGACTCATTACTGAGGCTCTACTGGGTAAAGGGCATTATTATGATAAATTATGCGGCGTCGTGATTCACAGCAGGCATTGTGTCCACGATGCATGCACGCGCGTATGTTGAACTTCTTTCGCACCGTACGCAGCCAACTGCACTCATCGGAGGTGTGACCTCTCGACCTCCGACGTGCTTTCAGCTCGTTTCACCGCGAATGTCGTTTTGCTCTAGACGGGAGAACAGATGAAGGAGGGCGACCGATTCACGCCCGGAGCACAGCCCATGGCTTCACAATAACATTCAAATCGAGTCACGCTTATAATAGGGCATGTCAGTCATCAATCAATTCATTGATGACCTTTACGCGGTATTCCCTCGTTATTCGTAAGGGGATGCGTCCCGGAGATGCTCGTGAATAGAACATTTCGCTGGCTAATGATATTGGCCTACAGAAAACCTAGATTTTTTTTTAATGAAGTGCCATGAATAGGTACATAAATAAGCTATTAAATACGTCGAATTAATCATGACACAATGCAAATTGGTGATAATGGACATAAAGGAAATAATCTAAATATATTTAAGTATTAAATGATATTTTATAAATAGTACTTATCTTCATCTCATTACTTAATCTCATCACTTTATCTCCCCACTTTATTTTTCTCTGCATCCCGATGCATTAGTCGCGTAGAGTTCCAGATGCGATTCAGTGGATAGCCAAAAATCGCGGAGAGCATGTCCGTGATGAGGTGAGCCGAGGTGAGCCGACTGAAATGCAGGCCTGTTTCCCCTCGGGAGCACTGTCCGTACGTACATCATAAATTACAGGCTCAACGCATCAACATGTCAACAATGCTGAGAGTAAATTAACGCATTTTTTTTATTGTTTTAATTTACCACCCTTGTTGTTTGACCGGTATTTACCACGCTGTTCAGTGCTGGTTGGTAATTGGTTGGACAGGCCCAAGACCAGTTCAGATATCACTGACCACTGATGTTATCCGTGCCCGTGAATCATTTCACAGCGCAGAGGTTCGCTGGCAGGGGGTCACAGGACATATCCAGGTGCCACGTATTGACTGAGATGACCGGCAGATGCACCACCTGTGCTCCCTCCTGTGCCAAATTGCTGCATTTTATCTACCCGGTTGCACTGCTCATTGTTGTGAGCATCACTCCTCTGCCTCCCGATGTTGTTGAGAGGGAGTGCCTCCAACTACCCAGTAGCGTCCTTTACGAGCTTCCTACTCCGCAGAGGACGATCTTGACACTGCTGGTACCAGTCATTTGCAAGTCTAAATCGGCTCCATATCTTTCCGCACCACATCAGTCTATCTCTTCTCTGGCCCATGCCTCGCCCATTTATCTCCCCCTCTATCCGGCTAAACACAATACACACACACACACACACTATGACCTGGCGCATAGCCAACCACGCAAAATGCAGATCACGCATTCGGCTGAAGTCTGTGCGATTTTCATCCTGCCACAACGTACGCAAATGTTCACCCCCCCCCTCCGCCCCCTTTGTACGAGCGCAGGAGATCCCAGGAAGCCCAGCGTGGCGTGGTAATTTATAAACTCGACGCCAGAGCTAACTGGGCCCCCTGGAACAAAACGCCCCGCTGTGTTCCCATGCTCGCCACATTACCAGCGCCCCTATCAGTCCGCGCCGCAAAGTATTCGAACGCGTCCGGGAGATGGTAATTTGTACGAGCCAGCTGGATTTTAGTTGCAGTTGGTTTTTTTTCTTTCTCAAGATGAGAGCTGCACAGGTTTTCAACGTAGGCGGGCCCTCCCCCCCCCCCAAATCAATGCAGGTAGCTTGGCAACTGCTGGCGATTTTCCAGATTTATTTTCCCCTGCGGCGCCTGTTTCAAGTTAGATACCGTGCCTCGCTTGTTTGCCGTAACCTTTGCAGTAACCCTGCGCTTTTTGTTTCTCTCCATCATGGGCTTTCATTAAAGTGGCCACCCCATTCAACAAAATAAATCACTTGATGCCCACAAGGACAAATATCTCCCCAATGTAGCCTAAATAAACTTTTGGGGCAAATTCTGTTAGCGACCACCCTATAAAGGCCGGCGTGGCACATGGAGAACTGGGTAGCCAGTACCACACCCGGCCGCCTTTTTCTCCCCAGTGGCAATGTTTACACACCACACCAGTTACTCATTTGAGGCCGAGTTGACCTAGTTGATGCGCAGGACCGGTTCAGATAATCGTCACTGGTATTGGCCTTGAGTTGGTTTCGAAACTCGGGTTGTCGGGTTCGCAGCGCTAACCGCGACGTTACTGCTGCCCACAAAGACACATGCACACACGTACACACACACACACGCAAAGATGTGGCTAGCATCACACCTGGCCACATCTTTGTCTGCCAACTGCTGATATTTACAAACTGCAACGGATACTCATTTCAGGCAGCCAGCCTAGCCTAAGCGGAGGTTTAAGACCAGCTCAGATGTCACTCATGACTGGTGAGTGATATTTAGGTTGGTGAAGCAAGTGGTTTAACCACACACATACACACAACAAATTCAAACACACATTTTCCCCACACATACACACGCACGTGCTACGTCTCATGGACATAACCATATACAACGCCCTTAATTTGACGAGTGGCGTTCGCTAATCCGAAAGCTCTTTGATGATGCTGCGTTTGCAGTAGTGGACACGTACAAACAACAATAATAATTAAAACCTCCACACATTCGTCGATAGCACTGCTTTAGAAGGTAAAATAATTGGTGATTTGTTTTTGGATAATGACCTTTTTTATAGTGTAATGACGACCTACAAATGCAATTCAATGTATTAAGAGCCTTTATTGTGGACACGAACACTGTCTCTAAGCACAGCGCAGTCCTCTCTCTAAGCGCCCCCTCCCCTTGTGTTTCCCCGTTTATATTCCTCGATCCCCTCTTTCTCGAAGGTTCCCTGACTTGATTTGCACAGCCAATCCTCGCCCCATCTTTTCTAACGGATCTCAACCACTCTCCTGTCAGTCAACCTTCGTTTCCCACCCTTTGTGTTTGTATCTTTCCTCCAATCACCTTCAATTCTCTGTCTTTAGCCAATCCCCTTTCAGGCCTCTCTGTACCCCCCCCCCCCCCCATTGTCCGTCATCCACCCCACGTGGTCTCTCCCAAATTTGGGGCACCAATCCGAGGCCTCGTATCTGGTCCTGACCGCACGCACAGCATACGCACTTTGTGAGAGGTAAGTCGTCTGTTGTGTTTTTGGTCCTTACAATCGGACATTATGAAGATCATGCTTACCCCGAGCTCTCAATACTCTGATATTGCACTGTGTTTGAGTTGTACGCCTTCTGGTGTCATCTGGCCCTACACCAATGGGGACTAGGCTCTAAAGAAAGCCGTCTCGGGTGTGGGCCAATCAACTTCAAGGACAGTGCATATTATCATCCTTATCAGAGTTGCTTCTTTTTGTTTGCTTTTTTGACTACTTGTGTTGTGGTCATTGCAAACATGATGCCTTGAATAAAGGTGTCAGTTTTGTACCAGTTAAAAGGGTAAAAACCTACTATTATATTTTGCCACTGGTAAAAGAGATCTCATAGTGTAAATGCTTACCCCGAGCTCTCAATACTCTGATATTGCACTGTGTTTGAGTTGTACGCCTTCTGGTGTCATCTGGCCCTACACCAATGGGGACTAGGCTCTAAAGAAAGCCGTCTCGGGTGTGGGCCAATCAACTTCAAGGACAGTGCATATTATCATCCTTATCAGAGTTGCTTCTTTTTGTTTGCTTTTTTGACTACTTAGGTTGTGGTCATTGCAAACATGATGCCTTGAATAAAGGTGTCAGTTTTGTACCAGTTAAAAGGGTAAAAACCTACTATTATATTTTGCCACTGGTAAAAGAGATCTCATAGTGTAAATGCTTACCCCGAGCTCTCAATACTCTGATATTGCACTGTGTTTGAGTTGTACGCCTTCTGGTGTCATCTGGCCCTACACCAATGGGGACTAGGCTCTAAAGAAAGCCGTCTCGGGTGTGGGCCAATCAACTTCAAGGACAGTGCATATTCTCATCCTTATCAGAGTTGCTTCTTTTTGTTTGCTTTTTTGACTACTTGTGTTGTGGTCATTGCAAACATGATGCCTTGAATAAAGATGTCAGTTTTGTACCAGTTAAAAGGGTAAAAACCTACTATTAATCTCATGGTTATCAATTCCCAGACTGGGATCAACTCAGTTTATCACCCCTCTGGCGATTCTCTGATGGAGAGACTGGGTCCTTCCACAGGAATGTGCAATGTATACCACCTCCACATCAAGGGCTGCCAACAGAGATGACTGCTGCTCGACGCTTATTCGAGAAGGAAAATAATTACTTTTTCATAGGAAGGTTACATAGGTATTAGCACGGTAGGCTATGTACGGTGGGAAGGAAGTCCAACATACGTACACACGTATACAAAACATATAACAGAGAGCCCTCCAGTTCGAACGATAACTTGGTTGGAACAGTTCTGATAGCGAGCACCTATTACAGCTGTTTCGATAGATAACATGGGCACGGATGGACCATTACCACACCGCAGATGCACTCACCTGCGGCCTTCCCAGCGGTGGTGAGAAGTTAGCTACCTCGCCTAGTATATAGGAGGTCGTGGGTTCGATCCCGACTCTGACGCCAGTATATTTGGAGTTTGCCCATTATCCCCGTGGTCGCGCAGATTTTTCTCCGGGTCCTGCAGTTTTTCCCCTCCACGTTTAGAATCAACATCACGGCGTTTGCAGTATTTGGCTGCTGCAAATGTCCACGTGATGATAAGCCACCTCGTTGAGCTATCATTTGTGGTAGCCAGGTGGCTTCTGAAAAAGAGTCATGTCGAGCTCAGTGGGGGCCTTACCTGGTTAAACGAAAATAGTCCTATAGTTTAGATTTGGGGCAGCGCGAAATTACGTGGTGCGCTCAGGAGGAAAGTCTTTGGCTTTCAACTCGTGTACCACCACGTGCGAGCAATTTCTTCGTTTGCGTTCGGCCTAAAAGGAGTCGGTGCGTTTCCTCCACTCAGACCAGCGTGAGCGAGGCTGTCGCGTTCCTTTTGTTATGAATAATGTCGCGTTTCTCTCTGTTGGCGGGCCCCTCTCCCTCCCGTGATTCAGGGGTGAAAATTTCGAGTTTCAGTGGGGGGGGAGGAAAAAAAAAGTGTGACCGGGACCAGGGCGACGTCTGGTGAATATCCACGAAGCGGGGTACTAGCCGCTCAGTGGTCACTCAGCCACGTGCTGCGCCACGTGCAGTCGGGGAAATGCATCTGGAGAGATGCGCAGCTGGAACGACACTGCGTCACGAAAGGAGTAACTCGTGGATCGGAGAACACAGGCGGGTTTGAGATAATTGTATTGAATGTTGGGGAAAGTAAGCGGGCTCAGGCAGGACACGCTCCTCGAAGGAGGTCGAAACGAATGATGCACTTTGTTGTCCTTCCCCCGCACCTCCGATTAGCACGACCGGCTACATACAGTGCGAAAGAAGTTCAACAGGCATACGTGTAAAGGATGGAAGACGCCAGAGAAGATAACGACCACGGAGATGGAGTGATGAGATCAGCTCGTATGCAAAGGATGAAAGGATTGTTGCATCGCGAGACCGAGAAACAGATGTCAATGGCTCCCGGAGGCCTTCATCCAAAGATGGTTGGTGCGTGGTTGATGATGATGATGATGATAACGACGACACAATGGGACTTGTTACATTGATCCCAGGTGACTTTCCTCATCAGGATTGGAACTTGGGTTGCCCTATCAGTTCTATTTTGAAATTCCCACCAGTATAAATGTGGTACGCCACTGTAAAGTTGATCGGTCTGGTCGGATGAGGTGGGTTGATCTCAACCTCTCTTCTGAGATGTCTAGTCGTATATTAAACTTCTTTTGCACCGTACGTGCGTGGTAGGGACAAGAAGATAAACACAAAGAGCGGTTCTAAAGAAATGAGTTTTCAAAAATAGATTTACAACTGCATAGCTGGTCAATGTGAAAGAGCAGACCAAATACCTCCTCGAGAGATCACGAGATCCCTCTCCAGCGCAGGCCCCTTCTGCCAGCAGTGGCGTAAGTGAACTCAGCAAGCAATTGCAGGGCCACACCTCTGCCACTCAATTGATCAACGAGGGCAAAACGCGTCACGTGGTGGCATCGGCCATCTTGCGGTTTGTACGCAAGCGCTAGCTGATCGGCGCAACTCAATTTTTTAAGAAACGTTCTTCTTTTGTTTGCGAGGTAAGGCGCACCGAGAGCTATGTAGCTATTTTTCAGAAGCGACCTGGCCACAAACGATAGCTCAACGAAGTGGCTGATCATCGTGTGGAAATTAATTGCAGCCAAATACTCGAAAGCACACATTGATTCTAAACGTGGAGGGATAAAACCGGAGGAACCGGAGAAAAATCCACGCAACCACGGGGAGAGAGACATGCAAACTCCAAATATACAGGCGTCAGTATCGGGATAATGACCACGACCTCCTGTATGCCAGCTGAGGTAGTTAACATCGCGCCACCATGGCACCCTAATCAATTCCAGTCATCATTTAACAACCGTAATGTGAACCGGCGTTAAGGTCGGGATCGAACCCATGACCTCCCTTATACCAGGTTAGGTAGTTGATATCTCGCCACCAAAATGTCCCAATCGATTCTGGTTCACCAGTTATCGCTTTTAATAACTCTAATGTGAACTTGCAAAACGTCCACTTGTGAGTCGGATCCTCCCACCACAGTGACACCTGTGTGTATGCTGAACTTCTGTCGCACCGTACGTAGACAACCACGCCGCGCGTGCGTCTAAAGCCCACGTGGGGGGAAGTGCACAGAATGGAACACGGCCGTGTGCCGTACAAAAGTCCCAATGCGGAAATTCACCCATGGGACAGTTTGAAATTCACTGGAGCAACAACGAAGGAAAGTGTGGCGACTGACACAGATCACTGTGTTCTATTGAGAGTTCACACAAATGTGAAGAGACTTCAGAAATCCCCCCAAACCTTTTTCCCCAGGGCATTTTCATGGCCGTTGAACCGAATTCACTGATTTCAGATAACAATAGCACCGAGAGAGAGAGAGTTCGCGGCACAGAGTGCGGTGGTGCGATCTTCAAAATGTCAGTGTGAGGATTTTACATAGGACACAGGGCTTCCAAAAAAACCCTTTATTTTGTTTGTTTTCAATATATATAACGCTAAGGCAGTTTGCGATAATACAATGTGGCGCAGCCGTTGGAATTCAATTCTCTTTTAACTCTGCTCATTGTTGCCGTCACCATAAAACTAATGCCATGTATATCGCGCTTTTCATCAAGGATTTCAAAGCGCTGTAGATGACACAGCAGCAGCAGACACTCAGCATGGAAATTATTATATCAGACAAAACATTTAAGAGTCCATTTACTCAATGGACGTTTAATAAGCGGAAGCATATAAATTAGTTTCAAGACGTATTTAAAAAAAATGTCCACAGACTCAGAGATCCCTCTGATATCTCTTGGAAGATCGTTCGATAGCCTAAGGGCTACACGGGGAAAATCTCGATCACCAATAAACTCCAGCCTCGACTTGGGAATGCAGAGAAGATCTGCATCCCCAGATCTTAGAGACCTTGAGGGGACATATGGGTGCAGCATGTCAATGATGTAGGCTGGAGCAAGATGGTTCACTGCTTTGTAAGATGACAATAGGATTTTAAACTGTATTCTATGTGAAACTGGAAACCAGTGCAGGGAGGCCAACACGGGTGTAATACGACGTGAAAAAATGTGTTCTGGTTAACACCCTTGCAGCCGCATTCTGAACATGCTGCAAATTTATCGTACGGGCTTGATTTAGTGAGTACCAATTTGCAGAGGGAACACTCGAAGGTGCCAGTGGGATAAGGTAGACCGCAATTCGACTGGGCATCCAACATCAAATGCTGGGTGGGATGGCAGCCCTCTCAGTTGAATGACGCACCAACAGATGTAAAAAAGTGGCAAGACACCGCAAGGAGATATCATGGTAAGAAGTTGTCAGGACCCAAAGGCCCAAGAGGCCAAGACAAGAAATAATGCGACGAAAAATAAAGTCATGGCAAGTCAACACTGCTTGTCCTATGGAGGGACCTGACTCAGTCTTAGGAATGTGGAATTTCCACCACCGGCTCAGCGGCTGCACGGAGGAGATGAGAAAAGCGCCTCGGCACTCATTGGAGCTGGACATAACTTTGACTTGACGACGCGTCGGACGATACAAGATCCACGATAATTGTACCCGCCGTGCATTTTTCAAACGTCGCCATGTCGTGATTACCATTGATCCTATTTTCTTTTTTTTTTAAATGTGGACTTTCCATTTGCTGGCTCGAGGCTATAAACGGATATGAGAGCTGCCTAAGGATTTGTCAATAACCGTTTTGGCCAACGGCATGGCGCAGCATCAACGGGTTTTCTTAATAACCAGGTGAGAACCTTGAAGCAGCGGTTGTCGCCGCCAATTATTTAGCCGGCCGCAAAGTCCTCTTCATTGCATCCTCTTCTATTAGGTTTCTCCGTAATGCCCCCGTAACTCGTTTTCATCGGTTGCCGCAATGATCATTTCGTCAGGAAAAAAACGCGAGACGGCCAATGCTCACCCGATTTGCGCTCACGACTCTTTATTTCACCGGCTCGGAAGAGAGCATTTCAATTTCGCGTTTAGCGTACCTTTATTTTCTTGACCAAACTTTCGTCCAGGAAGACGTGATCATAAATAACAACGCGTAAGGTATTTGTTTTCACTGCCCTTTGCTTTAACAAAAGGTGTTGAAAGGAAAAATCAATATCTTTTTACCAACCAGCAAATCAAATTCATGAGTTCAGCTTCTTGGTAGAATTTGAAATGACACTTGAATTGATGCGGGCGCCACAGTGGCAAGATGTTAACTATCTCGCCTGGTATGCAGGAGATCGTGGGTTCGATTCCGACCGACCACGACGCCTGCTGCATATTTGGAGTTTGCGTCTCTCTCTCTCTCTCTCTCGCTCTCCCTGTGGACGCGTGGATTTTTCTCGGGATCCTCCGGTTTTTCCCTCCACATTTAGAATCAACATCACACGCTTTAGTTGCCTGTTGGCTGCTATGCATGTCCACATGACAAGTCGATCTTGTTGAGCTGTCATTTGTGACCAGGTACGCTTCTGAAGAAAATATTCTAAGAGCTCAGTTGGGCTCCTTACCTAGCAAAATTTAATCAAAACAGTTGAGCCGAGCTTCGAGACGTCCAGAGAATGAACGGTGGCCGATGGGTCAAGAACAGGGGCGGAGTGGCGGCTCGGGAATGAAACGCGTCTGAGAGGACGTCCACTTGGGGTAGAAGGAGCAACGAAGTTTGAGATTTTTTGTTAGATCGCAATGCCTTGGGGGTGTGGGGGGGGGGGCTTCATCCAGCTGTAGATTGATGATGGCGGCTGATGATGACAATGAAATGTGACCTGTCTGAATGAACGATATATACAGTATATACATATACCATTGGCAAGGATACTAAAAAAATATTACATCTGAAGGATAAAAAAACTGAAAGCAGAGAAAAGTTTTGACATTTTTTAGAGAAACGACCCATTGGCTAAGGGATGCACTTTGTGCAATGGCTTCAGGGAATTGCCATTTTAAAGGGCACGTTTTAGAGGGTAGGGAAACAATATTGAATCAACAACAACAGTTGCAATGGTAAACAACTGTTTACATTCAAAATTAAACTTGCCACTTTCAATTCCAGACCTCAACATTTCATATCTCCACATAAAAAATCCATATTTCCACATAAAATGTAATATCAATTCCATATCTCCACATAAAATGGCATACGTATTGAGGAGCTATCAGGCTTTTTGACCTTCCAGATATTAACAGCAAACATTCCAGACTCAGACTATCAGTTGGTTAGGCTCACTGAACTAAGACAGCTCTGTTACGAGGATGACCACAGCCCGGATTGTTGAAACACATAAACATAGTTTTGCCCTTCTGGGGCACATCAGTAATCAGGTTTGCTTAACAAATAGAATAAGATCGGTCGACTAAAATATACCGGTGCCTAGAAAATGTTTCTAATCAGTGTATATTACCTGATATGACATATGGGTCAAAGATCAGGGACATGGAATTTGTGGGCTGTGGCATATAGCAATATCTAAAATGTATTTATCTAAACATTCACGTAGGATCATCAGTTTTTATTTGCCCAGCACTGACTAAAATGGAATTTTCATCACTGGGCAGCCACTCACCATTGTATTAACCATAAATACACTCCATCTGTTTTACGGGAGGTCGTGGGTTCGATCCCGACCTTGCAGCATGTGTATTTGGAATTTTCATGTTTTCCCCGTGGTTGGATGGATTTTCTCCAAGCCCTTCAATTTTTACCTCCACATTTAGAATCAGCACGCGCTTAAAGTATATTTGACTGCTGTAAATTTCCACAAGATCAGCCACTTTGTTGACCTATCATATGTGGCCAGGTCGCTCCTGAAAAAGAGCTACATAGCTCAGTGGGCCTTACCTGGTAAAAAAACAAACATCATTCGAAACGAGTAGGCCATCGCGTGCGTACGTCACGTCGCTCACTTGCCAAGTTGGAAATTGCCCACAAATTCATCGTGGCAATCATGGCCAGATTAAAGCCCTTTTGTCGACTGGTACAGAGTCACGTCGGGACAGCTGCCATCACGGGGTCCCCCTAAGCTAAAATAAAATGTTGATCTGAGATGTTTGGGCGCAATATATATAGAAGTTTTTATCGTGAATGAAAAAGGATCAAAAGCTGAAAAAAGAAACGCGCACATCGGCACGAAATCTAAAACATAGCTACAGCAGCTGCAGCCGACAAGATTCTTGACTCAATTAGAATTCAGCGGATATACCTCAGGCTCAGCGAGCTCGAGCTGATATTCTGTAATGAGATGGAGCTTCTGTTATAAAGATAAAGCAAAGAAAGAATAAATTTAAAAAGGGGGAAGCCAATCATCGCTGTTGAAGCTGGGTGTGCAGGAAGGCTATTGTCACCGACTAGGATGACATTAGCCCAATGTTCCGATTTGAAATCTCTTTCGCTGCATGTCAATAAAAAAACATTAGGGCTGCATTGGCAGTGGAGTATGAGCGCAGATCGAAAACACTACTCCACCTACCCATTAAGACCACCTCGCCAACAGAACAATGCACAAGCAGACGCAACGTTCCTTTTCCAGAGTAATCAAAGGGCAAGCAAAACATTCTAACATGCAAGGAGGTCATGGGTTCGATCCCGATCCTGACGCCTGCTGTATATTTGGCGTTTACGCGTCTCTCTCTACCCATGGTCGCGTGGATTTTTTTTATCCGGGTCCTCCGGGTTTTCCATTCAAATTTACAATCAACATGCGGTTACAGTATTCGCTTGCAATACAGTTCCACGTGATAATAAGCCACTTCTTTGAGCTATCATTTGTGGGCAGGTCGATTTTGAAAAAGATATATCTAGCTCAGTGGGCATTCCCCGGTAAAAAAAAATATGTTTTGTTCAGCACGATTATTAGAGGGAAGATACAGATCCCCATAATTGCTTGTTTATGCCCCTGCTGGTGGAAGGGTCTACACTAGACGAAGCTCTTGAGAGCCCATCTGAAGGATATTTTTACTTCCTCTTCGAGGCTGGCCATGTTAATTGTAAGGGGTGGGAGTAAACATATTTTTCCCAAACGCAGGAGACCTACCGATCGACTAAATGTGGTGCACCCACCAAGGCTGCTGGGTGGACAGAGGCAGTGGGATTTAAAAAACGTGACCAATAGTTTTAGCCACCCATAAACAGAGGTTTTTAGTTGCGGTTAGATCGCGTAAATATGAATGTGTCGCAGCCAATTAGTAAGGTTTGTCACGGAAACAAAGCGTGCCGATTAGTGACTAGTTCAGCACACCGGTGTGCTGGAGAGTAAACCCACGACATTAACAATTCGAGTGCGATGTCGTCAGGCGACAGCCAGAATTGGTCGCGAAAGCCCTTCGTGTGGTAAACTGATTGTTAGCCACCGAGGGAGATGGGATGGAACCGGTGACCTGCTGTCTGGAGCGGAAGTCAAACGTGCTGATCGTTAACACCACTGTGGCGGCGTCCCCATACATGTTTTTTTTCTTCTCACCTAATTTTAAAATGTGTAGTGAAAAAGAACGTTCAATAAATGTATTTGGAAAAAAAAAGTTGGAGGATATATGGATGAGTCAATTAATTTTACGAGCGAGCTGTTTTCGCTTCGGGCGATTCGCATGTTTTTTTTTCCCCGTGGAGGATAAATGTCTTCACAGCGACGAGAGATGAATGAATTTGGGAGTCGGTGTTGAGAATGGAAGGATGGAATAAGTAGATTGATGAAGGGGTAACAAAAAAAATATACTCACACAAGTCAATATCTGGCCTCTTAAAATGCACACGGAACCCAGAGGCTGAGACAGATCGTCTGCCACCGTGGCAAAACGACACAATTTTTTTTCGTGTTTAACGTCCATCCATGAAACACGTAAATAAATAAATAAATATCTAACTGTGTTTGTGTCTCGTGATATATACATTTAGATTTTTATTTTATTTTTCTGACCCGCAAACTTGCACGGAAATAAGTTGCAACTGCTCCGGCTTAATTTTTTATGACTTTCCTTTTCATACTTCAACTGTTTTCCTTCTCTTTGTCCATTTACTTGCAGCCCTTTATATATATTTTCGTCAAGCATTGTTAATTTTAGAGAGGCTGCCGTGCTGTGATGGTCAGCAGCTCACTGAACTTGCAAAACCTGGAGGGCGCAGGTTGCGTTTCTCGAATCCTAGCCTCTGATACCTGTTGAGCAGCATTTAGGAGTTCCTGCAGATGCGATACAGAGGTCACCGTTGTAGTTGGGATGCGCTGCGTTAATTTAGAAGGCTTAAAATGTGTAAAAATAGAGCCAGCACTGCCTTGTAGTTTAAGTCATGGGTGCATGCATGCGCCGTTAATGAGTAACGCATTATTATACTCTTTGGTTCTTTCGGTAAAGTCATGTAGGTAGAAAAATAATAGATCACGACGTTTCGATCGCAACACAAGCAATCGTCATCAGGTGGGACAACCGCGGGATCGCGAGAGGCGGCGGAGGTGGCTTGGGGAGACGGCCTTCATCCAGCATTGGATTGATCATGTACAATATGTTGAACTTCTTTCGCACCGTACGTAGCCAACTCGTGCTAATCGAAGGTGCGGGGCGAGGGGGGGAAGGACAGCAAACTAAACACAACAACAAGCAGTTCTAAAGACGTTTGTCAGCCTAGATTATTTAAAAGTGCATAGCTCCAGTGGCTTCCTAGATATCGGAAGGAGGAGCGTTCCAGACGGCCACAGGAGCGCATCTGAACGCGCCGCTTGATGCGTTGATCATCTTTGTTCGATGGTTAGCCAAAAAAGCCGCCGCTGGCGCGAGGATGGCTGGAGTTCGCGTGGGGCTGACTGAGGATGAACAAAAATGCCTACGGGGATAAATAGGTCCCGAATATTTGTTGGTTGAGCGATGGAATTATATTCAGCTTAAGGGCTCTACTACCACTAACCTCCACCCACCCATTACTCCCCCCCCCCCCCCGCCGCACCAACGCTCCCCGCTTCAACCGCCAATACATTATCCAAATCCAATTTATCACGCGAGGATATTATTGCGTTATTTAAGACAAGCGTTGAAGAAAATCAACGGCGAGCGTTCGCAATGTGCAGCGGACTTCATACCGGGAACAGGGAAAGGGGCGTCCCGGGTGGCTGAGCAGTGGTGCGAGTGGCTCGTAGTGGCAAGGCAGTAAGTTGGAATCGTGGTTGTGGGTGCGGGGGAGGTTGACTCAGCTCATCATCCTGTCAGAATCGCTCAAATGAGTGCCGCTTTGTGGGGGAAGTCGAGAGTGGTTGTACAATGGTTAGACTCGCCACGGCCACCCCCGCCGCCACTGCCTTAGGAACGTGGAATTAGCACCACTGGCTCAAGGTTGTGAAGAGGCGTTGAGCTTCAATAACTCAATGGTCATTTGAGCAGGAATTCCCTTTTGGCTGCGCATCGCACAATTGCAATGCATCTCAATAAAACAACAATCTCACTCCGCAGGTAATCGCGAAGGGATGCCAGTAATTCATTACAGCTTTCATTGTTATTATTATTAGTACCACTGTTGCTGATCTTGCCACTGTTGTCACGTGCCGGACCCCTTTTTCAATATCCTTCTGGTTGATCAGACACTCCATCAAGCCGGTGTCACGAGGTTACAGGGATGTGGGATTGTGGCATCACATTTGACAGTTCTCAAAACACAAAATCAACACAAAGCAGGTGAAAATGGAATTGCCGAGCCAAGCCGAGAGGCTCGGGACGATGTTCTCGCCGTCACTATTTTTAAACATTAAAAAATTGTTTGAGCCAAAATTCATTTCCTTTACCGCTCCCTTGCTTTCTCGCGGGCGACGTGGCCTTTCGGTCAGAACGCTCGCCTGGTCCGGGCCCGGTTTGCATGGGGGTCATCGGTTAGCTTCCCTCTCCGAAAGACCGGCCCATTCTTTGGCAGGAAATCGCCAACACGTTGGATCTTTTTCTCTCTCTTTTTTTTTTCTCTCTCAAACGGTCGCTCTGAGCCGAGGCACCAGCGGTCGAACAGCGTCGAGCTGCCACCAGGAAACAGCGCGATTGGACACATCCACGCGCATTCAGGGACAAACAAGTAAAAACGCAAAGACCCCCCATATAGACTTAACAGACTGTTGGGGCAAGTGCTGTCAGCGAGCAGCACTTATGAAGGCTGACACGGCACACGATGGGGTGGGTGGCCAACATCACGCCCGGCCGCCTTTATCTCCCCAGCAGCGATGTTTTTTACACATCGCACCAGGTACTCATTTGAGGGCGAGTCGACCTAGGAGAGGCCCAGGACCGGTTCAGATATTCGTCACTGGTTGTTGGCCGTGAGCGGGACTCGGGTCCCCCGGGTTCCGTAGCGCAGCGTAGCGCTAACTGCGACACACGCACGCTCACGTGCGCACGCACGCACGCGACACAGCAGCAGCAGCAGCAGCGTCTCACACTCAGCAATCATCGCTGTCTGCGGACGCCGGCGTTTATCCTTCACGTCGCAGGAAGAGACCAAGGCCAATTTGGGGAGGACCTGCAGCCCCCCATCATAATGTCCATTGCACACAACCTCGACAGCCAATTGCTTCTTGCGAAGGATCACAATCAATGGCCATGGCTGGGGATTGATTTGATTGGAATGCGGTGGCAGTGATTATAGCAGGAATGTCCCTCACTGCTCAGTGTTTTATCTGAGAGCCAAACACCTTGTGCTTTTTCCATCATCATCATCACCACCACCACCATCGCTCTCGAGCACTCGACTAATCAAGGTTATTGATTACCCTGGGGGGTTCTCCTGTTTGCAGGCCGTGCACAATGAAAATAAATCCACAGGTGGATAGGTTTTGTCTGTGAACGGGTCAAAGGATTTGATCCATTAGCCAGATAATAAACGGATGGGCGACGGCTCAGCGCTAGAATGAGCGGATCGTAAGCGGAAGGTTGCGAATTCGAGTTGGGGGGTGGGGTGAGGGAGCGGGTGGGCGGTGTTGGGGGGGGGGAGATTGACTCAGCCCATCATCCCTCCAGGGAGAATTGAAATGAGCACAACTTTGTGGGGAAGTCAACGGTGGTTGCCCTACGGTCTGGCCAATTGTTGAGAGACAACGGTGCATAGCACGCACAGCGTGGCCGCGTGAAGCCTCCCTTCCTTACCTGCCTTCAAGTCGTTTGTAAGCACACCTTCCGTTTGCGTGCTGTCATTTCAATTAAGATGCCTGCTGGACCAGTGGAGGGGGCACATGTATCACGTCTCATTTACCGGGCGGCACGAGATGACGTTGCCATTTTAATTCCTTCGCTAATAGCCGTCGGCCATTGCGGGAGGGTGCAAGGCGCCATCAATTCGTCAGACGGAACAAAACTGATGAAAGCGTTCGAGCACAACAAGCGCACCTGGCATGAGCGAAGGTGGGTGAAGCCAAAGGGAAACCGTTGGCGTTCTTGGTTTTGCACGCAAAGCGGAAAGCGAAACAAAGTAACACAATGCCTGCGCTTAACAACCGCTTAAAGGAGGTCAGAAAGAGAGAGCATTATTCTGTCGGAGGTCAAACGCTTTAAATATTGCACAGATGATCTGACGCTTGGCTGTTAAGAAAGGCGCCCGTCGATCGAGAGGGTTGGTGGCCAGCGGTTGGGGCTATATTTTCTAAACTATTTAATAATTTATACTTGACCAGGTAAGGACCACTGACCTGCTACACAGCTCTTTTTCCAGAAGCGATCTGGCTTTCACAAATGATATCTCAACTAAGTGGCTTATTGCGTGGAAATTTATTGTGGAGGGAAAAACCGGAGGACCCAGAGAAAAAATCCACGCGACCACGGGGAGAGTGACATGCAAACTCCAAATATACAGCAGCAGGCGTCAGGGTCGGGATCGAACCCACGACCTCCTGTATACCAGGCGAGGTAGTTAACATTTCCTAGCCACCGTGGTGATGATGAGAGAGAGAGAGAGATGCAGACTCTAAATATACAGCAGGCGTCAGGGTCGGGATCGAACCCACGACCTCCTGTATACCAGGCGAGGTAGTTAACATCTCCTAGCCACCGTGATGATGATGATGAGAGAGATGCAGACTCCAACTATAGAGCAGGCGTCAGGGTCGGGATCGAACCCACGACTTCCTGTATACCAGGCGAGGTAGTTAACATTTCCTAGCCACCGTAATGATGATGATGATGAGAGAGATGCAGACTGCAACTATAGAGCAGGCGTCAGGGTCGGGATCGAACCCACGACCTCCTGTATACCAAGCGAGGGAGTTAACGTCTCTCCACCATGCAAACTCCAAATACACAACAGGCGTCAGCGTCGGGATCAAACCCACGACTTCCCGTAGACCAGGCGAGGTAGTTAGCATCTCCTAGCCACCGCGGTGCTCAGCGACATTGACGGAGGAGAGGCAGCCGAAGAAATGAGCGCTTCCCCACGGGAGATCCTCCACGAAGGTGGAGCGATTACATCGGCGGGCGTGCAGGAGCCACATAGGTTCTTGCATCGCAGGACCCTTGACAGGTGGTGATGGTTTCGGGAGACCTTTCCCAAGCAGGAGATAGATCATGGCTGATGATAATGGTGTTGGTGGTGGTGGAAGAGTAATTGGTTAATGCTAACGTTGGTGTCGATTTGATATTAATGGCAGAAATTATGGCGATAGCTTGAGGGAGGCCTTCATCCAACAGTGGAAAGATCCTATCTGCTGCTGCTGCTGATGATGATGATGTTAAACAACCACACTGCATCTTACGACGCTGAAGGACGGCTCGCTGGGCCAACCTGCTGCAGGGAATTTCCGTCTTGCTATCAATTTCACTTCGATGGCCTCAACTCTTCCCGCTGCCAGTCGCCGTCTCTTTTTGCAGCGGAGAAGCACTCGCGTGAGAAGCATCGCCGTGCTGGGAATCACACTTTGTGCGGCGATATTGAATTTTGAGGTTTGGACAGTGGATGATGGCTGGCCATCGAACATAGACGGCCACCGCACCGCGTGCTTGCAGATGCACTTCTGCGCCCGTCTGGAACGCTCTTCCTTCCAATTCCACATTCCTGCGGAGGCAGCTGGTAGGAACGTTGGGTTGCTCGGTCAACGGCCAAGGTCAACGGCGGCGTAGGTGTATTCCGCAAATATGGCCGACTGTGAGGGTGGGCACAAGCCGGCGTGAGTAGGTTAAACGTTGAGTTTTCTAAGGGCACCACGGGGTGACTAGCCCCTCCCCACCCAGCCCCTCCCCACCCTCCCCACCCTCCCCTCTCCACCCAGCCCCACCCCTCCCATTTTTGGATGCACGACGGACGGACACAATAATCCCCTGTGGGCTGGTGTAACCAGGCGGTTCCTACCAGTATTAGGAAACCAGTGGAGCTATGCACTTTTAAAATCATCTAGATTTAAAACTAATTTCTTCAAACTCCTTTTTGTATTTAGTTTGTTGTCCTTCCCCTGCACCCCGATGAGCATGACTGGCCACGTACGGTGCAAAAGAAGTTCAACGTACGGTACATTCACGTCTGTACTCGTCAGCACTGTGTCACAGCGTCACGTTGTAACCGACAGTCACCTTTTTCCGTAGAATCCGTCCGAAAATAAAAATAAAATGATGATGGCGGATGCCGATGATGGTTTGTTCGTGATGATCGACCAATGCGTCGCTATGAATGTATATAAAAAAAGAAGTATCCTCGTTTGCAACTATTGTATTCGTGTAATCACACGCACGATTGTGTGTGTGCATTACACGCAATTTGTTACACGGTTGTGTGTAATTGCACACAATTATGTCATTGTGTTTTCCCCCCAATTTATACGTTTCCTGATTGCATTTTCTCAACGGAGGAAAACAAACACCGCCAAAATACAAAGCCAAAGATCCACCACATACCCATGAACAGGCTGTTTGGACAAGTGCTGTTAGCGAGTGCCTATTAAGGCCGTCGGGGCGTACGAAGGGGTGGGTGGCTAGCACCACGCCCGGCCGCCTTTATCTGCCCAGTAGCGATGTTTACACACTGCTCCGGGTACCAATTTGAGGCTGAGTCGACCTAGAGGAGGCCCCGGAACGGTTCACATAATCGTCACTGGTGTTGACCGTGAGCGGGAATCGAAACCTCCATGCAAGACAAAGATCCCCCGTGTAGCCTTAACAGACTGTTGGAGCAAGTGCTGCTTAGCGAGTAGCACCTGTGAAGGCCGGCACGGCACACGAGGGGGTGGGTGGCCAGCACCATGATGTTTACACAACGCACCGGGTACTCATTTGAGGCCGAGTCGACTTAGAGGAGGCTCAGGACCGGTTCAAATAATCGTCACTGGTGTTGGCCGTGAGCGGGAATAGAACTCGGCTCGCCGCTACCCACACACGTGCACACACATACACAGGCGAAAGGCAAAGCTGAATCTACCGCTGCACGAAGGCCACCACCACCTCTCACGCGACGCATCGATCCGCCGAGCACCTTGACGGACTAACCGATGTCACCGCTCCATCTCCTCGCGTACAGCAGCAACCGGATGAATTTCTGCAGCTGAGCGAGCGCGTTTGCAAGTGAGCAGAGGCACGATAGGGATTAAGCATCCGTGTTGGAGAAGGAAGAAAAATGAAACAAAGGTCACTCGCATTCAGTGATAAGGGCACGACTGTCCATCAACAGAAACACTCCCCGGATCTTTGGGCTCGCGTATAAATTAAATGTGCCGCCGCCTCTTCCTGCAAGCACACCGCAGAGTAATCTACTCACGTTTAGCTAAATGTTTATTTTATTTTATTTTGCGGGCCAGAATTTGCTTCGTGGTCGCATTGCCTTATGGTCAGCAGTGCGCTCAACATTAAACCGGGCTTCCGATTACACTGGTCAATAAAAAAAAATAATTCTGGCCTGGGCTTTTTGCAGCTGTTTTAGACTAATTTCAGGGTGCTGATTCCAAACCTGATCTCAGATTTGCTCTACCACATCTCATTTTATGCTATCGGCATACCTAATTTTCATTGATTTTACCCGAAATTAACTCTGTCACTTATGATTGCAAGTTGTTGCGAGTCAGTGACTGCTTTAGTGTTAAAATATGGTGCTGTATATTTAGGATAGTTTGTTTATAATATCATTTTATGTAGATATCCACATTTATTTAATATTTTTCTTCTGCAGTTTTTATTGAAAATGCAATATATGATATCTCAAACACCTGATGTGATAGACAAAAACTGATGCCAGATTTGGAATCAGCACCCCAAAATTATCTTAAACCCGTTGGAATACCTTATGCCAGAGAAAGTGTGTTGACCAGTGTTATATAGGCGAGCGTATGTTGATTTTTACTTGTTACACGGACGGTCCCTTGTTTGTTGCCAGCTGCCCGACTATTCCCATCCGCTGCTGGCCTCTTCAACAAGGCCAGGAGCTCAAACTGACTTTAACGCTCAAACTGACTTTAACGCTCAAACTGACTTTAACACTGAAACTGACTTTAACGCTCAAACTGACTTTAACACTCAAACTGACATTAACACTCAAACTGACTTTAACACTCAAACTGACTTTAACACTCAAACTGACTTTAACACTCAAACTGACTTTAACACTCAAACTGACTTTAACACTCAAACTGACTTTAACACTCAAACTGACTTTAACACTCAAACTGACTTTAACACTCAAACTGACTTTAACACTCAAACTGACTTTAACACAATATCTGCACAATCACACCCTGCCATATTTGCACTATGTTACCATATTGGCATTTTTGTCATTTTATATTGTATATTATAGCTATTGTATATTTTAGATTTTATTTTATTAAATTTTTACATACTTTAGCTCCTTAGTATTAGTTAGACTTGTACCTTTAGTTAGACTTGTAAACCACTTATTTAATATTTAAGATTCCTATATGTTGAACGTATGCACCTTCCGGCCAAAGTAAATTCCTTGTCTGTGCGAACTTTCATGGCGAATAAAACCCTTTCTGATTCTGATTCTGATTTCACACGGGAGACTGAATCGAACCCGTGCCATCCGGACTGCGAGACCAGTGTACCACGACCGTTCCCTCCCGGTTGCAATCAGACGATTGGCCGTTCTATCGTACGATCGCGCACGGAATGCCTCGCACGGTCTCAAAGCGACCTCCGAAGGTTTTGGCAATGAGACGTCGGGCCATTTCCAAGAATGTAATGTTCTATACTGCCACGCCGGGAGATCCAATCGAGCCTCCGAGTTCCATCAAATCACAAAGACAAAGGACAAGGATCCCCCGTATAGCCTTAGCAGACTATTGGGGCAAGTGCTGTTCGCGAGCACCTATGAAGGCCAGAACGGCGTGCGAGGGAGTGGGTGGCCGGCACCACGCCCGGCCGCCTTTGTCCCCCAACCCCGGCGATGTTTACACACTTGCACCAGGTGCTCATTTGAGGCCGAGTCGACCCAGGGGAGGCCCAGGACCGGTTCAGATAATCGTCACTCGTGGTTGGCCGCACCAAATCACACACGCACACGCGCACGCACGCACGCGCGTCTTGCACCTTGCCTTGAAGAGAAATGCGTTTTGGCTGCGGCTCTGTAAATAGAAGGGCGCCATCCATCACCGCAATTAGCGGCCGCGTCCGCGCTGCCGGCTCCCAACTGGCCCGGGCATCGCCGAGCGCGGTGCGCCGTCTCCGTGAGCGGGGTTAGGTCACGTCCTGGACACCTTCTGCGCAATTAACCCCTTCGTGTCCCCGACACTTCTCGCAGACACACGCCGCGGTAGCGAGATGTTAACGACCGCGGCCTGGTATACGGGTAGGTCGTGGTGTTCGATTCCGACCCTGATAATAATAATAATTTGAATGTCTAAAGCACCCTTAAACAATCGTTCTCGGGGCATGGAGAGCGATCCCCTGGATATGTGGAGTTTATGTTTCTCTCTCCACGTGGTCGCGTGGATTTTTCTCCGCGTCCTCCGGTTTTCCCCTCCACATTTAGAAACATGATGTGAGAGTATGTTTGCTGCTATGCATTTCCACGTGACAAGCCACTTCGTTGAGCTACCATTTGTGATAGGCCAGGCCGCTTAAAAAAAGAGCTATAGAACTCAGTGGTGCCTTACCTGGTAAATATAAGATAATAGTTTAGTTTTTAATTTAGGGACACTTCAGCAAACAGAAAAACATGCAGGAGTGGAAGACTGTGGCCACCCTCGGTTAAATAGTAAGTGGGGGTGGGTGAGTGGGTGGCATTGTCGAGGATGAACGTGGCAGCTTGTGAAGGAAAGTAGTCACGTACCTATGGACGTATGTACGTATACTCTTTGGTTCTTTCGGTAAAGTCACGTTGGTATAAAATAAAATAAATCACGACGTTTCGGGCGCAACACAAGCGTCCATCATCAGGTGGGAAATCATGGTCTGCTGCTGAGGCAGTCCATGATTTTTTTAAAACAGTCTGCCTCAGCAGCAGACCATGCTTTCCCAACTGATGACGGACGCTTGTGTTGCGCCCGAAACGTCGTGATATATTTTATTTTATACCTACGTGACTTTACCGAAAGAACCAAAGAGTATGGATTCATGCAGTCACGAAAGCTTCAAATCAAGATTGTATGTAATACGTTGAACTAACTTCGCACCGTACGTTGCCAAGCGTGCTAATCGGAGGTGCGGGGGTAAGGAAATCAAACTAAAGACCATCAATTATGACCAATTTCTTAATATGACTGATAACTACCAATTCCAACTGTGCTTCATGAGCGGTGCTCAGCAATTGTCTGGATTGCCATTCAACTATCCGTGGTGAACCCATTTACACCACCTTCACCACCATCCTCACCAAAGATAAAGATCCCCCGTATAGCCTGTATCAGGCTGATTGGAGCAAGTGCTGTTAGCGAGCACCTATGAACGTCAGCACGGGCACACGAGGGGATGGGTGACCAGCACCACGCCCGGCCGCCTTTATCTCCCGAGCAGCGATGTTTACACACCGCACCAGGTACTCATTTGAGGCTGAGCCGACCTAGAGGATGCCAAGGACTGGTTCAGATAATCGTCACCGGTGTTGGCCATGAGCAGGAACCGAACTCGGGTCGGCTGGTTTAGAGTGCGGCGCGCTCACCGCTACACTCTTCCACTCCTCGCCCTCACCACCAACCTCACCACCACCCTCACCACCACCCTCACCACCAACCTCACCACCATCCTCACCACGACCCTCACCACGACCCTCACCACGACCCTCACCACCAACCTCACCACCAACCTCACCACCACCCTCACCACGACCCTCACCACCAACCTCACCACCACCCTCACCACGACCCTCACCACCAACCTCACCACCAACCTCACCACCACCCTCACCACGACCCTCACCACCACAGGGGCAGCAGTTCGAGGGAATGGTCCAGTACCAGGGCCACCATATTCGAAGCGCAATTTCAGATGGACAATAAATGCTGGATTACAAACGAAACCCGCGTCCCGACGAATATAAAAAAAAAAACAATCTCAGGAAATATTTTCGGTCATTGGCCAAAGCAATTACTTGAATTTATTTCATTGCTAATATACCCCGCGTATTAACCAGGTCGGGCACTGGGCTTGAGACTCGCAACTTCTGCAACAAGTGGCGATTGTGCTACTGCTGGGCCATCGCACTGCCATTGCCCATTGGTGCAGGGAGACTCAGACCACAATTAGTTTTATTTTTGTATATTTTCAACAACTGTATATAGTATGCCCATATATGGATTTGTTAGTGATTGTTCAGAATTTTCTGATTCTATACTGGGTATTAATGAGATGTATGTCTGTTGAAGTCCTTTCGCGCCGTACGCAGCTAACCGCGCTAATCGGAGGTGTGATGGTCCTTTGAGTGGCAGATCTGTGCCAGAAAAGGCGCCAACGAATGTAAACAAGAAATAAATTGACTTGACCGCAGTATACGAGTCAAAAAGTCAACGCAATTTCCTGCTCAGATGAGCGTGATGTCTGTGCCCATCGCCTGTTCACACTCCTCGGTCACGAGTGTCAATTGTGCATTGGTATGCTGCGGAGAGTCCTCCTCGTAGAAATATCGCCGCTTTCATTTCTTTACCACCGCTGTCATTTATTTAGAGCTGCTTTCAGTGCTCAGTTTCTTGTCGTTCCCCCGCAACACAATAACAACAACAATTTCCATTTGCCACTAAGTGGCGGTGTCGTCATCACGACGCTTGTGCCAGGCCATGTGCACCTTGAGGCCACGTGAAGTGTCGAACGCCCGCTGGCAGGAGGTCACGGGGCAGACCCAGCAGGTGCCACAGGTCGACTGACTGAGACGACTGGCTGATGCACCGCCCGTGCCCCCTACCGTGCCAACTTGCTGAGCTTTAGCCACCCGGCGCTTTGCTCGTTGTTGTGAGCGTCGCTCCTCCGCCCTCCGTTGTTGTTGGAGGGCGACTGCCTCCAACTGCCCAGTAGCGCAACGCAATACACACATAGGTACGTTGACTCCCACACAAACTGACGCTCGTTTAATCGACCCCCTTCATTACGATGGGCTGAGTCAAGCCCCCCCCCCTCTCCCCCCGAAACCTGAATTTGAACTGGCGACCTTCCAATTGCGAGACGACCGCTCTTACCGCCGAGTCACCTGGCCGGGTAAGTTTTGACTGATTGAAACAAATGTTGTTATTCAGTACGGCGACGTGGGTTTGGAGCGAGTTAAAACATAAAAATGCACGCGTGCGGATAGCACGCACGCTGGAAGTAAGTAGCCTGATGTCCGTGTCTCGCTCGCCGCTGGCGGAGGAGGGCAAATGAATCTGCCGCGCGGGGATAGCGCATTGCGCGCCGTGTCGTGCGGCTGCGTGCAGCAGGCAAAGGTTACCGCGCCCTACCATCCTCCGCGCCGTTACGCGCGACGGCAGCTTTTGTTTGGCTCGCAGGCAATTTACTGAAATAAAAGCAAAAATAACCCGACCGAACCAACGGGACGACGCACGGCGCTCGTTGGCAATCGGGCGTGCCCCCGTGTCAGAGACGCAGCTGTTACAGTCACAATATTGTCTATCGATCAATGGGCCTTGCGACTGCGTACGGCTGCGTACGGCTCTCTCATGGTGCGTTTTCGGCTCCGTGCCGCGCGCGTTGCTCGGCGCCATGTCCGACGTTTCGCTGCACGTGCCGGGAGATTCTTTGAGAAGATGAGGCGGGAATAAAAGATGCCCGGCATGCCGAGCGAAAAGTCGGGCATCGTGCCAATCAACGCGCGGTATGGCCCGCAAAACGCATCGGCGGAGCTGATGATCCTTCCACTAACCCTGGGACAGTTGCCACCTCATTATTCCTCATCAATAGGGAATGGCCGATGAAACTACCCTTGCATATTTGGTTATTTCTTGTCTTTGCACAAGCTGCTGAGGCACGATAGGAATTACAGTAATAGAAATTCAAATAATAATCAGTTTAACACGTAGGCTTTCGCGACCACAAATCTGGCTGTCGCCTGATGAAGCTAGTTCTAATTACTGGCGAAACGTCGTACTCAGATTGTGAATGTTGTGGCTTTGCTCTCCAACACGCCGGTGTTGCTGCACGAGTCGCGAACTGGCACGTTCTGTTCACGTGAGAAACCGTGTCGGGTGGTGGCGGGTTTAACGACATATTTATATATTCACGCGATCTAACCCCAAAAAACCTCCATTATGGATAAAATAATAATGTTCACAATTATCTCAATTCGTTCAGGGTATCAAGGCTCCTTGTGCGGCAAGGAGGATGCTGCATCGATATGCTTGAGCAATTCCCTTTGTGAGTGGGCCTTGCACGCCGGAGGAAACCTGAGTAGCCAGAGGATACAGTGGGGGAAGTACAGCAAGTGGGTTTGTGAACCTGTCCGTGTGGACATTTGAGTGCAGTCTTCCACTCTGCGTGGGAATTCACAGCTCGTTCCAGCGTTCTTCCACTTTCATTGGATGCAGCGTTGCTATTTTTTTCTCATACGAGCGATTAAATATTTTATTGGCAAAAGACATTTTATTTCAAAGGTCCTTTGAATAATTTTTTGCCAACCAAAAAAAATGTTGAATCACGAGAGATCTTAACGTGTAAAAAAAAACAACATACTCTCTGATCTGCAATTTTTAAAATGTGAATGAAATGCTAATTTTAAATTACGCATCCATGAAATTATTACGGCAAATTAATCTCGCGGTGCAGCCAAATGTAACCGGATGTTTCCATCGTGACTTCCAGTTTCCCCCTCCACATTTAGAATCAACATCACGCGTTTAGAGTATTCGGCTGATCGTCCTCATCACGCCACAAGCCGCTTCGTCGAGCTCTCGTCTGTGGCCAGGTCGCTGCCGTAAAAAGAAAACAAAATAGCTCAGTGGGCCTTACCTGGTAAAATGAAAATATTTAAGTTTTAGGTTTTAATAGTTTTGTCACGGCGGATAGCTCCGACCGTCATACTTCGCGTTTCTTTCGTTGTTATTAATATCTGTTGTTGTGGGCCAGAGGTTAATTGAATGGCTCTCCGTGGTAGCTCTGTGCGGTCTGCTTCTGTGGGGCGTTCACTGACACAAAGGGTTGCGCTGCTCTGAGATGTCCGAAGGGGATGCTTCGTCTCGTGGCGCGAAGCCGATTGCGCAATTGGGAAAAATAGGAAATCGGTCATAATTAAGCGAAACAAATTTGCGAAGCTATTAGCTAAATTCTTAACAATTAGCATTAATGGCACGCATTACTTCTAAGTATTATGTGTATGGCTCATTGCAGCGAACAAAGTATATCTAATAGCCGACCATCGCCGTGAGGAATGAACCATTGAAAAAAAATTTAATGTACACGCATCTCCATTTCCAATTAACCAATTAAGTACACGCAGAAGTGGGTTGTTAGGTAGACAGACAGGCAGGTAGATATATATGAGTGAGTACATAAGTTACCAAGCTAGAAAGAGCAGATTGGTAGGTAGGTGAGGAACTGGCCAAGTAGTAAAGTAGGTCGATATGGAGGCAGGTAAATGAGTAAGGTGGAAAATCAGTGGGGCAGGCAGGTAGATAGGCAGGCAGGTAAGTGCACAGGTAGATAGGTGTGTCAGTCCAGAGGCAGGTATTTGGCCAGGAACGTAGGTAAATAGGTAGTAGATGGGTAGGCAGATTAACAAATGATAGGCTAGTATGTGTGTAGGTGTCCTTCATGTATGACAGAGAGGACATTGGGAAAGCGATTCTCTTGCAATGAGGACCAGGAGCAGAACAACACAATGGGACTAAAATACCCGTGCAATCGATTGGTTAAATAGCAAAACAATAAAGACGTCGCACATGCAACATTCCCTAATCTTTATTTTGGTAAAACAGAATCGTCACGTTGAAAGCGGAGAGACCAGCGAGAGAAACGCACCTTTCATTTTCTCGGGGCATCTGATCGCATTTAAAGGACAATTTGATGAATTCAAACATCCAGCGAATGTCTTACAGGCTACCCAATGTTAAGGATGTAATTAAAAATGTATTACATACATGCGGTGTGATTGATTTGCCATTGGAAAATAAAGCTAATGTGTTCGTACTCCCACAGTAATACAAGGAGACCTTATTCTTTAACTCTTCACAGCCCAGGCACGAAGCTCTGAGATCCAACGCGACTACAATCACGTCTGTTGAATGGGTAGTGCGTGTGTGCGTGTGTACGTATGCATGTGTGTGTGTATGTGGGGAATGGTGGTGAGCGGCGGGGGAGCGGCGGTGAAGCGGTCAGCGCGCTGCGCTACGAACCTGGCGACCATTCCCGCTCACGGCCAAAATCAGTGATGATTATCTGAACCGGTCCTGGGCCTCCCCTAGGTCGACTCAGCCTCAAATTAGTACCTGGTGCGTTCCGTAAAAACATCGCCACTAGGGAGACAAAAGCGGCTCGGCGTCGTGCTGGCCACCCATTCCCTCGTGTGCCGTTCTGGCCGTCATAGGTGCTCGCTAACAGCACTTGTCCCAACAGTCTGCTACAAGCTATACGGGGAATCTTTGTCCGTGTCTTTTTTTTGTGTATGCATGTGTGTGTCTGTGGGGAATGGTGGGGAGCGGTGGCGCAGTGGTTAGCACGCTGCGCTACGAATCTGGCATCCCGAGTACGATTCCCGCACGTGACCTACACCAGTGTCGATTACCTGAACTGGTCCTGCACCTCCTCTAGGTCGATTCAGCCTCAAATGAGTGCCTGGTACGGTGTGTAAAACATCGCCACTAGGGAGACAAAGGCGGCCGGGCGTGGTGGTGTTGGCCATCCAACCCCTGGTGTGTCGTGTTGGCGCTACTCGCTATTCCCATGAATCTGTGAATTTTTCATAGTTTGCTTTCATTACACTGGTCAACAAAAAAAAACATTTTTTTCTGGCCTGGACTTTTGCAGCTGTTTTAGACTAATTTCAGGGCGCTGATTCCAAATCTGATCTCAGATTTACTCTATCACATCTCATTTTTATGCTATCGGCATACCCCATTTTCATTGATTTTACCCGAAATTAACTCTGTCACTTATGATTGAAAGTTGTTGCGAGTCGGTGACTGCTTTAGTGTTAAAATATGGTGATGTATTTTAGGATAGTGTGTTTATAGTATAATTTTATGTAAATATCCACATTTACTTAATATTTTTCTTCTGCAGTTTTTATTGAAAATGCAATATTTGATATCTAAAAAACCCGATATGATAGACAAAAACTGATGCCAGATTTGGAATCAGCACCCCAAAATTACCTTAAACCCGTTGGAATACCTTATGCCAGAAAAAGTGTGTTGACCAGCGTTATCGACCATCCTTCAATGAGACCAATGGGGAGAGATTGACTCGACTAATAAGTATAGCTTCATTAGCGGAGAGACACGGAGGAGCCGGACCACCGATGATGCGTGGCCGTAGCAGCAACCGCGGTAGTAGCGTTAATAGAGAGGCAAGGACATCCCAATGATGACGATGACAGAGTGGCTATAATAATAATGGCAATACCGTGGGCGGAGGGAATAGCAGGAGGACGGAGGAATGGCTGCAGTAACAAGTGCGGTCGTGGTGGTAACGGAACGACAAGCATGAGACAGCGTGACGGCGGCAGTGTGGCTGTAGCGATGACCATGATCACAGCAGGGAAGAGAGATGTTGGCGAGCAGACGTGTCAACTTCACGCTCTGATTTTAACTTTTGGCGACAAAACCTCGGCGAAGCGCGTAGGCTTTCGCGACCGATATTATTCATACAAGTAAGGGTTTTTGCGTAAGATCGCGTAAATATAAACGAGTCGTTAAGAGACCAAAGCAGGATGGCTTCTTTCAAATTCTGGCAAATCGCCTGATGAAGCTGGTTGCAATCACCAGCGAAACATCGTACTCAAATTGTAAATGTTGTGGGTTTACTCTCCAACACACAGGGGTGCTGAAGCAGTAACTAATTGTCACATTTTGTTCAAGTGACATACCTCACTAGTTTGCTGTGTCGGGTGGTGGCCGGTTTAACGACACATTTATATATTTTGGCGATCTAACACAAAACAACTTTTTTCTGAACAACCTCGAGATATCTTTTATTTTTTACGCTGGATCTAGATTCAATTAATGAAGAGGTTGCCCTATGGACCTCAGTGAATTGTAATCACCTCCCTACAGCAACAATTTGTCCCAAACTCTAAGGAACTTAGACAGCCCCATGGCTACGCTGGTCTATAGGATTACTCGTTTGAAACACCCCCTGTGAGTGAGATATCGAGCACTATTTAAATAGCGAGCAAAGCGTCCAATAAAATCACACCTTGCCGTGCAGCCAATAAAATCAGCGATATTTCACGCGCTGGTCAATATCGGTGAGAAGAAAAGAAAAGCTTTATACTGTTGCAGGGTGAAGTAAAGTATATGTAATCCACTAATAGTGTCAATAAGTATATTTACATTTGGCACAGAGACGATGAACACGTATGTGGGTGGGAATTGATACGTGACGTGATGGGGCAATCAACGAGTTTTTTGAAAATGTGATGCTCAAGCCACGCCAGCGCACCGCATGCCCACATTGAAGTCCTTCGCCGTACGTTTTGTTTTATTGTTTTGTCACGTTGATGAGCAAATTCAAGGTCGCCTTAGAACCACGGCCCCAACCCCCCTCGGAGAGGGGAGGGGGCGTGGGGGGGGTAATAAAATGGATAGCAGCTGTTGGCGATGGATGGCATCACGCGAAGTAGGAATTTCCACCGAGTGGAGATGAGCACTGTTCAATGCTCGATTGCTCGACTGCTCGATTTTCGATTGCTTGATTCTCGAATTATCGTTTGCTCGATGCTCGACTGCTCAATGCTCGATTGAGCCGGGAGACTTCTCCCGATCGTGATCCCCGCGGTCTCCGAACGGCGTCATGTCCAGAGGCAAACGGAATCCATTCGGAAATCTCGCAGGGCGTTCGCAACAACTTGCGACGGTTGGTTAAGTTGTTCGGACAATAATCACCCCGATGTATGTTTAATGCTTCCGTAACTTAATTGCAATTGTACTGAGATCGGTTTAACAAAAAAAAATTAGCCTGCCACAGCCGACCCAGTGTGACGGCGAGGTTATTACTTAAAGTTGACTTATGTTCGTGCATTTGTCTTTTTGCTTTACCATGTGACACAATTGGTTTTATTGTCGTTCCGATTCATATTTGCGTCGTTGCTATACTATATGTTAATTATTCTTGCTTTTATCATATTGGTGACCCAGGCCACTCTTGCGAATGACACGTCACCTCCCAGTCCCTCTTGAATTCCTACCTGGCTCAACAAAATAAACTTGAAACTTTATGGACTGCAGAGATGTTCACGGAATTTATTATTGTAAAACCTTTCAAGCGACATGTTTATCGCTACACAATGAGAATTATTTGGGTGACGACGCTGCTGCTACTGCGACGGCAGTGGTGCGCTAGCACAATTCACAAAAGAACACATTCCTGCGGAGGGAGCTGGTAGGAACGTCGGGTTGCTCGGTCAATGGCCAGGGTCAACGGCGGCGTGGTGTATTCCGCAAATATGGCCGACTGTGAGGGCGGGCACAAGCCGGCGTGAGTAGGTTAAACGTTGAGTTTTATAAGGGCACCACGGGGTGACCAGCCCCTCCCCACCCAGCCCCACCCTCCCCACCCAGCCCCTCCCCACCCTCCCCTCCCCACCCAGCCCCTCCCCACCCTCCCCACAAAGCCCCTCCCCACCCTCCCCTCTCCACCTAGCCCCACCCCTCCCATTTTTGGATGCACGACGGACGGACGGACACAATAATCCCCTGTGGGCTGGTGTAACCCGGAGGTTTCTACTAGTATTAAACACATTAATCGGTAACACTGTGGTCTTAAAATGTCAAAAATAATTATCGGTGAATTTTCAGATAATTTCCTATCTTTATAGCAGATTACGGCAGATGCAGTTTCTCACACAATCTGCGATGAGATTGGTGTTTGTTACACGACAGTAAAACAAAACAAATACAAATTCTCAACATCCGGAATATATCCCATATTCAGTGAAAACCTGAACCTTTTCCGAAAGCCTATTTTATCGCAGTCAAAGTTGACCGGGCTGACACCATCAACTCACTACAATTGTGATCCCCAGTTCTTTTTTTATCACGTTTAGCTGAAGGCCAGGATTTGAACGCAGAATCTCATACAGGGTTGACCCGCCCGGCCACCCCGAGCCAAACGACTCTAATGACACAGCAGGCCCAGGGGTCAGGTTCAGACACTGAATTCCTAGGGATCTACATTTTGCCCAGAAAGAGAACCCAGGTCGATGGGAGCCCAGCCTAAGTGTGCTCAGAACAAAGACAATGACAAAGATCCCTTTTATAGCCTTAACAGACTGTTGAGTCAAGTGCTGGCCAGCATCACCCCCGGCCGCCTTTGTCTCTCCAGTGGCAATGCTTTAACACACTGCATTAGGTACTCATTTGAGGCTGAGTCGACCTAGGTGAGACCCAGAACCGGTTCAGGTAATCGTCACCGGTGTCGGCAGTGAGCGGGTCGCCGGGATTTCGTAGTGCAGCGCGCTAACCACTACACTACCGCTCCCCATAATACACAAAACAAAGACCCCCGTATAGCCTCAACGGACTGTTGGGGAAAGTGCTGTTAGCGAACAGCCACCTATGACGGCTAGAACGGCACACGAGGGGGTGGGTGGCCAGCACCACGCCCGGCCGCCTTTGTCTCCCCAGTAGCCGATGTTTTTGTTTACACACCGTACCAGGTACTAATTTGAGGCTGAGTCGACCTAGGGGAGGCCCAGGACCGGTTCAGATAATCGTCACTGGTGTTGGCCGTGAGCGGGAATCGAACCCGTGTCGCCGGGTTCATAGCGCAGCGCGCTAACCGCTACACTATCGCTAACACACATAATACACACACACACACCTGCACAAACTGAAACGGTAGCCATCTTCAAAATAACACGTGGTTTGTAGTGTGTGTGTGTCCCCCCCCCCCCCCCCCCCGTGTCAAATGGCAAAAAGTTGGCACCAGACGCTGACGACTCGATGCCGGATTGGAAGGGACACCGCTCGGGGAGTAATAATTCCGCGAGAGAATGACTCTGCCGAGTTTTGTTTGAGTGCTGCTCCGAAACGCGCGAACGCTTCTTTGCCAAGGTCACGCGGGTCGGCTACACAACTTCCAAACCCCGACGCAAGAAGAAACAACAACAACAACAAAACCCTCCACAGACACTGGAAAACATAATACGGCTAAAGGCCATCGTGTGGGTAGGAAGATCTTGTTACGATGGATTGGGTGGAACCCGGTTTTATTTCTTTCTCTCTCTCTCTCTTCCCTTGGTCGTGTGAATGACCTTGAGAGGATCGAAAAATGTACGGCAGCAGTGAGACTTTGAGAGGCGTTGCCATGCTGCGTTGATATGCCCCGAGGGGGTTGTTACGAGCGCTGATGCTAACGATGATATTTGCGGCCGCCAACCCATCTCGAACGCATTCTCTCTCTCTCTCGCTTTCCAGAGCCCCCGCTTCGATTTCCTCCCGACGCTTTTCAATAACTTCATATCTGCAACGGTGACGTGCCGAACAAAAACACGTTTTATATATCCAATCGATATTTTATTCGCGGATGATCTCACCCCGGCATCGCGCGATGCCAATCGCTTGTCTTGCGACTGCCCGGCCCAATGCTGAAAATTCCGATCTAATAAATGGGCGCATGACCTCTGCAGTCTAAATGGGCACAGGCGAAACCAGTTTTACGGGGAGTAATGCTTCTCTATTTACCCAAAGAAAACCCTCACTGATCTTCAAGAATGTTTTCATGTTTTTTTTCTTTTCTGAAGAGCATCCTACGTGGCATGTTTGCGTCACTTCTATTTTAACTATTTTTTTTATTGTTGTCATGTGTGGGAGCACCACAAGGTTCATTTTGCTTCCTTTTGTCAACGTTCATGGGTGCGATCCAAATGTCAAAGCATGCTGACGCACACCGCATAAACGCCGTCCTACTTCACCACAACGAACGGTGATGTGTCTTGCAACGCAAGGCGAGCGAGCCGAAATGTGCGTGAAGGCACATGGTGAGCGTGTAACCGCGAGACTCATTCAGGTCACGAATTCAAATGCTGGGCAAAGATCGACGAAGTCCGATCGTTCATCTGGCGTCAATGTAAAGCGAGTAGCGGCTTGTGTGAATGCATCACCGTACGGCGGCTGATGTAGATGCAGAACAACAGCGCCAATTTCACATCAAGGTGGTGAAGCCAGCAGACAACCGCTCAGTAGGAGCACGTGACATCGCTGCGATGGCACCTTCGTATTTGTGGATCGCGCGTCGCGTCCTCGTGCGTCATACAAACCTCTGCGCTGGATGGAGTTGAAAGTGGCAGCCTTCACGTGGCCACACTCTGTTAAGTGAGTCATCACTAAGAACGCCATCGACGCGGCCACCGAACATCGATCATCGATCTCCCAGGTCTCCAAGGCAACATCAACAACAACACAAGCCAGCCGTATCACTGGCTGGCTACGATTCCCCTGGCCTTCTACCGTAGGTATGTGGGAGCGACATTGCCTTCAACTTGAAATACCCACGCAGGAGAGACTTCGAGTGTGACACTCACACCTCAATTTTGAACCGGAGTTAAAAAAAACCCCACAAAGACGGACCTTGTGCACATTGGCGCGCGCTCCCATATCCTCCCCCCTCTGTTCGCCTTGATCTCCCCATAGTCGGAACACTCCATTCGCACCGTTATTAATTCAAGGACATTCTCATTTGTCAACCACCCATTCCCTTAATCTCACAGTTTCATACCCTGTAGACTCCCGCTGCTCCACCCCTTGTTTACTCTCAAAGGGAGCCGCGTGACAGCCACCTGGGCAGGGAGTGGTTATTTATGCGTTTTGTTCGCCTATTTATTCATTATCTGAGCTGCTCGCCGTACTCTGCACCGCCGTGGCCCAGTAAACTCGACGCAGGGTTTGGGTGGGTCGCGCGAATTCGTTGAAACTCCCCTTGCCGTGGGCGCCACGTCGCCTGTGCGCACATACGTGTGCATGTGCGCACATACACACGTATGTGCGCACATACACACGTATGCAATCATAAAGACAAAGATCCCTCCGTATAGACTGCAAACGGCTGTTGGGGCAAGTGCGGTTTGGGGGCACATGTGAAGGCCGGCAAGGCACACGAGGGGGTGGGTGGCCAGCACCACGCCCGACCGCCTTTGTCCCCCCAGTGGCGATGCTTACACACCGCACCAGGTGCTCATTGGAGGCTGAGTCCACCTAGGGGAGGCCCAGGACCGGTTCAGATAATCGTCACTGGTGTTGGCCGTGAGCGGGAAACATTGATTGTGTGTGAGCACGCGTGTGTGTCTGTGAGTCTGTGTGAGCACGCGTGTGTGTCTGTGAGTGTGTGTGAGCATGCGTGTGTGAGTGTGTGTGAGCACGCGTGTGTGTCTGTGATTGTGTGTGAGCACGCGTGTGTGTGTCTGTGAGTGTGTGTGAGCACGCGTGTGTGAGTGTGTGTGAGCACGCGTGTGTGTCTGTGATTGTGTGTGAGCACGCGTGTGTGTCTGTGAGTGTGTGTGAGCACGCGTGTGTGTCTTTGAGTGTGTGTGAGCATTCGTGTGTGTCTGTGATTGTGTGTGAGCACGCGTGTGTGTGTCTGTGAGTGTCCGCTACGGCGATTGCTCCAGCCCGGACCCACCCTTCGTTCACCTTGAAACCTGCTGAGCACCGCCGACGAGCAAAGCTACAGCCCAATCCGCCCGGACCTCATAACCAAGACGGGCAATCCGTTTGGCCGGCATTACGGAGCACTCCGCGAGGACACCGCTGACATCATTCCGACGCTAAGATCGGAGGAGAGCTTTTGGCGCGTCGTCCGGAGGGACGTAGGAAGCTGAGTGATTCAGCAGAGACCGGGAGAGTGCCCGGCCCGTAGCAGCGGCGTCACTGACGAAGGCAGCGTGTGTGCCCGCGGAGGTTTTAACCCGCCGTCGTTTGTTCACCCAATTGTATCCCGACTGCGCTGTCACCATCGGGAGTCACGTGATGCAGTATGGCTTTACAACAACTTTTTTGTTTTTACCAAGTAAGGCCGGCTGAGCTACTATATAACTTTTTTTGTAATAAGCGGCCTGGCTGTCAAAAACGATGGCTCAAGTTAGTGGCTGTTTCATGTGGGAATTGATAGCGGGCAAAAATTCTAAATGGGGATGAAAACCCCAGAAAAATCCGGGGACAAATCGACGCGACCACGGGGAGAAAATCGTACAAATATACAGCAGCAGGCATCAGGGTCGGGACCCGGATCGAACCCACAGGCTCCTGCATACTCGACGCGGGAGTTAAGATCTCGCCACCGCGGCACCCACAGTGGGGCAATCACGTCGGGGAAGGAGGTGATTTATAACCTCACTGATCTCGTTAAGGAGCATAAACCATCACGCGAACTCCGATCATCCACGCAGCAGCAGCAGCAGCGGCGGGGGCTTTTGGCTGCTGCCATCGAACGAAGACGGTCACTGCATCGCTCGCTCTCAGATGCGCTACTGCGGCCGTCTGGAACGCTCTTCTTTCCGACATTAGGAAGCCATGCACTTTGAAATAAAAATGTTAAACTAATTTCTTTGCAACCGCCTTTTGCGTTTAATTTGTTCTCCCTATCCCGCACCTCCAATTAGCACGTTTGTCTACGTATGGCGCCAAAGAAGTTCAACATACATATGCACATGAGGTGCGGAGGGTGGGGAAGACCCCAATCCCCCCCCCCCCTCTATACCCCTCCTCATAGCCTGAAAATTGGTATTTTATTTACATTCAATGTATAACATACCTTTCATGTTTTTTTTTTATTATAGCTCGCAATATTGGCAAGGTAATCATCACAGGGACAGTTGAGACTCCACGAGTGGTTCTTTAACCCGTTTGTTCTGGTGGCTAACCAGCGAAGCCTTTCCGTCTGGCATTGTGTATGTTAATCACAATGGATTTGACTCGCGAAAAGGGGCATCTGTTCCGTAGTGATTGTGTGCTCGGGGCTATTGCTGCTCGCTTGCATACCAACACCACACCTGGGTGTTACGAAATCCTCCTGTACGCACGCCTTTGCAACTCCAAGTGGCAAATCGTCTCGTGCTGGCTTCAGTGCAGTTAAGGTATAAGCAAACGCATCCTTACGTTAAGCTAACATATGAACAAAACACATGTAGTCCATCAGCTTTCCAGGTCAATATTATCCAGCAGCATTTGGTTTAAAGCGACCACATTCTCGATGGGTTTTGACATTGTGGGTCTCATCAGCAGGCTTATTAACCCACTATTTAAGCAAGCGGGTTGACTGGCTGTTATTGGCAAGGACTACTTCCACTGGATTCATGGGACCACCCGTTCAACACAATCGAACAAGCAGAACTCCATTCAGTGCCTCCACACGTAACACAGCAATACTTTTGGTCCGTCGGTCTATAGGTTGTCATTGCAATTGTGATAACCGTGCAGTGGTAGCGCACGCCTGTATTCAGCGTTGGTGGTTCACACAAAGGCTGTGAAACTCCCTTTCCGTGGGCTCGCCAGGAGAAGGCATTACAACAAGTGGAGCAATTTCCATCTGTTTCCATCTGTACGGTGGATTGAGTGGTGGACCCCTCGCTCAAGGCGTGCGTTATCTCCGGGTGCTCCGGTTTCCGTCGCACACGTCAAATTAACACTCATCGAAAATTGGCTGAAAGAAACAAACATTATCTTACAAAACAAAACCCCAACGCACGTCACAAGAAGGCCTCCTGACAAAAAAAAAACGATTCCTCCGACTGAGCGCGGCTCTCCGAGACAAATAACGAGCGATGACCAACGCAAAGTCAGCGACGTGCGCGTGCGTGCGTGCGTGCGCGCATTGTTTGAAAGCCACGTGGGGCGCAACTCCTCCGCGCAACTCCGCATCCGCGAGAAGCAACGTCCGCGGGTGAACCCGAGAGGCAGGGAGTGCAAAGCACCTGCTCGAGAAGGACAAGGAGAACGGGGAGGAGCGAGAGAGAGAGAGGAACCACCCCCACGGGGACGAATGCAAGCGCAATTAAGAGCCCAGATGACGCAGCAGAGCAAACTGAGTCATTGCGCGTTGACGCAAGCGCCCACTGGTCTCGAATACTCAGAACTCGAGGACGGACCACATTGATCGCAGGTCGACGGGTAGAAAAGTCAATTGTCCGGACGAGTCACACACGTGACTCTGCTGCGCCATCGCTCGGAACCGGTGTGTTTTTTTTTGCCGACAGTCCCCCAGAGAGGCATCGCCGCTGGCTGTGACGCATCACGGCAGAACAAAATAACCACAAACGTAAATCGCCGTCTTCCCGCTGGAAAGAGGCAGGGTGAGTGCTAATTTAGGGTGGACGAGTGATGCGGTGTGACGGTTGGCATTAACACCGCGGCGACAAAAAGAAAGCCGTCGTGCACTCACGGCAGAGGGATTTGCACCTGTGCAGAGAAAACAGAAACAGAGTGCGAGGACCTCTTTCCTCGCCACCGTCCTCGTAACGCGTTCGACCTTTGTGACCTTTGACTTTTGATCTTTACGACGTGGACGTTTGCGCAGCGTCCTCAGCAGGCAGTTACCTCCGAGCGCCACGTCTCGCCTTTCCTTCGTTGTTATTCACATTGCAGCTGAGTTTTATTGGTTCGTTTACAACAACAACAAAAAATTTATGCTGGATTTTAAATACTGTGAATGTGTATCTATCTCTTTGGTTCTTTCGGTTCTTTGGTTCTTTTCGGTTAAGTCACGTCTAAAAATAAAATAATAAATTAAAATAACATATTACGACGTTTCGATTGCAACACAATTGTTTCCGGCATATAAAGATTTGATGTTTCATTGTTTAGGGATTGAAATTCATCATAGGAAGGCGCTGGAATCCACGTCGCAAAGATCCCACATGATTTGGCGCAAGATACCTTTGTCCCCTTCGACAGGGCATTCCAAATGCAAGACAACATTCCGAAAGGGCTGATGAAACATCGAGAGGCTAGAAAGGAGAGAGTGTCGCGGGTGTAATTGGGCTATTTTAATTCCTGTAAATGAGTCCGCGTCGCATGATCGATATTAAATGAGCAACCTTTGCACGCGGTGGTAAATTTACGAGCATATGCTCGCGAAATAAAAACAGATGGCATTTTACGCGCTCTGACTTGGCAGGAGAGATAGAGAGAGAGAAAGAAAAAATGCTAAACCGACTGCTTAAAAATGAAAACTCGTGCGGAAATGACCTCCGGAGAAACGGCGACCACAGCGACACTGACGCGGATTCTCTCACGTCGCTCTGTTGGGACTGAGCACCCGTTGCAGACGGCATTGGCGCATTTTGTTACCTGGCTTTCGAAACGCGCGCACCTGTCCAAGACGCACGCAGGCAGTAAAGGCGAAGACAAAGATCCCCGCGGTTAGTCTCGTCAACGGCCGGGGCAAGTGCTCTCGTAATCGAGCACCGATTGAAGACAGGCAGGGCACACACGTAGCGGATGGTTGTGGCCAAAGCCATTACCTGACACACGCGGCTCGGATGTGAGTGCAGTAGATACTAGACAAAGACGAAGCTCCGTCCTCATAGCGTTTAACCAAACTGTCGGGGCAAGCGCTGTCGGGGAGAATATATTAAGGCCGAAAACGGTGGCGGTGTGGCCACCTCCTCGTGTGCCATTTGGGCTGAGTCGACTTAGGGGAATCATAGGACCAGTTCAAACATACACGTGCACACGCGCAAAGCCACGCCACGCCGTGCATGGCTCTACACGCGCGCGTAGGTAATCGTTTGAGGCCGAGTCAACCTAGCGGAGGTCCGGGACAAGTTCGGTCTATTGCCACTGATGATGCCCGTGAGAGGACTACGGAACTCGGGTTAGCGAGTTGACATCGGTGGGTATGCTCACCTCCTGCACGCGCGCGCACACACACACACAGACACCTGTGTGTGTGTGTGTGGGCATACGGGCGCGGCACGGGGACGTGACGGCAAAGATTTATTCTGCACGGGGGCTTTTCTATTGTATTTCAATGAAGCTAATTATGCAAATCTGGACTTTCCATTATATTTTGCTTAAGCAATATTGGAGACTGCTGCTGGATGTGCAAGTTTAATAAGGCAAGTCTGTTTTTTTTTTTGCAGCCGTGCATTCACGTTGCATTATGTAAAAATAAAATTCGTGCGCACACATCAGTGAGCGTGTATAGAGTATTTTTGGGTTGTGATTTATATTCATGTAGGTACGCCCTCGAGTGTGTTTCACTATAATCGTCGTAAATAATAAAATAAATTGCAGCCCATTGCATGAAGACCTCATGCACTCTATCGGTCCTGTGTGGGTTCTTTGACCATACTTCACCACGCTGGTCAATGCAGTCTACGCACCGTTTTGAAAAATCAGCTCCTTCCTTTACATCATCATGAGGCATGGTGAATCCGCTGTTACGGTAGCGATATGTTAACTACTTCGCCTGGTATACAAGAGATCGTGGGTTAGATCCAGATCCTAACGCCTGCCCGTATATTGGAGTTTGCGTATCTCTCTCTCTCCCCCCGTGGTCGCGTTGATTTTCGTCCGGGTCCTCCGGTTTTCCCCTCCACATTTAGAATGAACATCACTGACTGCAATGCATTTCCACATGATGATAAGCCACTTCATTGAGCTACACATGCGGCCAGGTCGCTTCTGTAATACAGCTTTTTAGCTCGATGGGCCTTCACCTGGTGAAATAAGAATAATTGTCCAAGCCACCGCCGTCGCACACGATTCTGCGACGTAACAATCTGTCCAGCGCCTGCACCCGAGCTGATTCCATTGCTCCATCTCCTCGGTGTTGCGAACTCCTCCCTCTCGGAAGCAATTGGTTCATTTGAATCATGACGCCAGGTTTGTCGGTCCATCCATAAGATCCATCCCCCCCACACACTGCACCGACCGAACATCTACCCCACGGGAATAAATAATACTCCGAACGAGACACGCGATGCCCCACACATTGATGACGATGGCGAAGGGTGATGAATGCATCGAGGGAATGCATCTTGCCATCCGTGTGCATCGTTTTTAATGAATGAGCCACGCATTGGGATGAGCCGATTTGTAAAGATTACAGCAGGGCGCTTTGATCCCCCGCTCACCCGAGTTCGATTCCCCAACTATGGCTAGTAATAAAATAAAATAAATCACGACAGTCTGCATCAGCAGCAAGCCATGCTTCCCCACCTGATGACGGACGCTTGTGTTGCGCCCGAAACGTTGTGATTTATTTTATTTTGATACCCACGTGACTTTACCGAAAGAACCAAAGAGTATGGATTCCTGCAGTCACGAAAGCTTCAAATCAAGATTATGGCTAATAACTTTGGGGATTTATATCTAAAACTACACCTGCCACCCCACCCACCTCCCTCCGTGAGGCTACATCAGCCTTCGCTGACCAATGCGGTGAAGTATGGTCAAACAAACCCCCGTCCGGCCGCCACAGTGCGGGTGAAGTCTTCATCCAGCGACGGATTCACGAAAGGGCCACAACTTTGTAAGTTTCAGCGTCGTAACCTTCCGCGCACGACGCACACGTTCGAAAAACGCATCGTTCGCCTGCGAGGGTGACTTCTATCCATGTAATCAATAAATCAGTATCTGCTTTACCGGCTACTTGATCACGCGAGCATTCAGAAGTCATTCTATACTGGGTATTTTTTTAAAGCAAATGAAAAATCGCATTAAAACATTGTTTTTAATAGGCACTCAGAACGTCACGTTTCGCTCGGCTGTCGTCTGCTGCTTGCTGCTGATTCTTCGCTCTTTGCACGCTCTGCTGGTGATGTCCCCTCCACATTAACCCGCGGCTGCTGCCGACGGCGGCAATCGCCTTCCATTGTGCAACCGTCTACGGTTTTTCTTTTATTGTGCGCGCGTAAATCCGCAAACCGCAATCCGACAACACCAAATGGAAATTGTGTAGGAGTGATAACAATCATATGGGATCATTACCAGCTGCCTATGTGTTTACTGTCATGAATTACTTATTAATGCCGCAACCCAGGGCGGCTTCTTCTAAACTCGATTTTTTTCCGGAGAGGAGGGGATTAAAACCACTCCAATAGTACCGTAGGTCTATCCATAATAATCCTATAATTCTGTACCATAATAAACCTATACTTCTGTACCATAATAATCCTATACTACTGAACCATAATAATGCCATACTTCTGTACCATAATAATCCTATTCTCCTGTACCATAATAATGCTATACTCCTGTACCAAAATACTCCTATACTCCTCTACCATAAGAATCATATACTCACGTACCATAATAATCCTATACCCATGTACCATAATAATCCTATACTCCTATACCATAATACTACTATACTCCTGTACCATAATAATCCCATACATCTGTACCATAATAATCCTATACTTCTATACCATAATAATCCTATACTTCTGTACCATAATAATAATATACTTCTGTACCATAATAATCCCATACTTCTGTACCATAATAATCCTATACCCATGTACCATAATAATCCTATACCCATGTACCATAATAATCCTATACTTCTATACCATAATAATCCTATACTCCTATACCATAATAATCCTATACTACTATACCATAATAATCCTATACTTCTATACCATAATAATCCCATACTCCTATACCATAATAATCCTATACTCCTGTACCCTATTTCCCGGTGAGGACAAACACAAGTGCGTCAATTTATAAGGGACGAGGTTCAACGGTGACGCAGCCACAGTGGCGAGCACGTTGCATGGAGAGCGATGGATAATCGAGCATCACGAAGAGGAACAGAGGCGAGGTGGATGTTGCACGCCAAATTAATTCCTCCAACAGTAGTTTGGGACGTTTCCGGCTGCAAATTTTAAGCACCGGTTGCGACACATTATTTACCCAATGATGTAACGCGCCGTAAAAAAAACCCCACACGTTTACATCCAGGGTGTGAGCAAACATATCACCATCCAATATTAATGATTCATAATTACACGGCGGTTTGAAGCGCGTGGCTTGAAATGCTTGGGTTCTGTGTGCGACGATGTGAATACCAAAATAATACATTTACAGGAACTCGCAATCACAGCCGGGGTTATAGCCACCACCTGAATCTCAATGGGTCACCAATTAAACGTGGACGTTCACAAGGATGGGACTCGTGCAACACATTTTAATCACTAAGTTTTATACGAGCAGAACTCGGTTCGTGTGTCTTCCACACGTAAATAAAACCTTTTTTTTTCATAATCCATCAGCCTCTATATTAGTTATTCGAGATCACTGTTATCAAGCAGCTTTGTTTAAGCAAGGCAACTGAATCGGTTTCCACCTTCTGGGTCTCATCAGCACAGTCAGGATTGTTAAACAAATGCTGCTGCGTGACCAGATGTTGTCGGCAAGAGCACTCCGCCGAAATTATAGGGCCCTACTCGACGCAAAAAGCAATGGCGTGCACAAAATGATGCGTTGTTGTGACAAATCATGGATAAAAGCACGTTACAAATACTAGAAAACAAAAAATTAACCCGTAAAAACAAAGTTTTTCACTATAAATCTTTTATATGCGTGGCATCGGTTTTATTTTATTATTAATTTCTGTTTTTCTTGAGTAAGAGTTTCAATTTTATCACATTGGTATTTTAAATTAAATATGAAAAAATCTTTTCCCTAAAAAATTGTCACGCACAACGAGTTTGTGTGCAAAATGTCAGCTCGATTGGATCACGGGAAGTGGGTTAAAAAACGACCGAAAGATTTGCACGGTCGTAAGCGCGCAAGCAAGCAAGCAAGTGAACTTAATATAAAGGATTTAAAAAAACAAATACGCAATAATATTTGTCGGTCTCGCTGACCAAACTTCAAACTGGTGCTTAATTATATGATCCTTTTGTCAACGGACGACACATTTGTTAATACAGTTCAGAGCGTGGCGATTCACGACCGTTGTCATGCAGCGGTTATAACCACGGGTATAACATTCCTTAAGTCTGCCTTGCTGTCCACAAGGGTGGCAGTTGTAGGGCGTAAGCGGGGGAAGGGACGGCAGGGATCAATTTGAAACATCAAGTCGAATTCCAGGATAAATGTAAGCTATCATTGGGCCTTGTGATGAATGCACCGAGGTTGGTGCACCTTTGTGTACATCGCAAAGGGTGCAGGTTTGATGCTTGACGGGCTTGGGAAGGAGGCGAATATGAAGAAGAAGAACAACAACAACGCCGGGCAATGCGGCGTGGTGGTGCGATGGCCGTTGCGTCCAGCGCACGTGGACACACACGCACACACGAAGACCAGAGATCCCTGTTCGGCCTTTGATTGCCGCCAGCGAGCACCGATTAAAGCCAACACGGTGCACGGTGCGGCAGGGGTGGGAAGGGGGGTGATGTGGTCAGAACCGTGCCACGGCCGAATTTGTCTCTCCCACACACCGCGCCAGGTACTCTTTTAAGGCTGAGTCGACCTAGGGGAGGCCCAAAGCCAGTTCAAATATTTGCCGCTGTCATTGATCGTGAGCGGGATTGGGACTCAGGTCGCCGGATTCGTAGTGCGGTGCGCTAGACGACCACTCCACGCGCACGCAATCGCACGCGCGCGCGCGCGCGCGCACGCAATCGCACGCACATATGCTCACGGTCAACTTCAACGGCGGAAGCGAGGAACCCGATCAGGTCATCCCTGGCTCTTGCAAATCAACAAGAAGGGGGGGGGGGGGCGCGTGGGTGGCGGGGGGTATGGAGTGATGTTTCCTTTTGGAGGTCACACTGCGTATTACTCGGAATAAAAAAAAAACATGGAAAAGACAAATAAATGGGTCCATACGAAGCTCACGCAGACGACAACGGTGTCAGGCGGCATCCACGCGCGCGCCAGTGGCATTTGCTGGAAGCGTCACGGAGTAGAACGCAGGGAATTATTGACGTCCATCTGAAATGATGTTTTTTTTTTTTGCCCAAGCACCAAACGGACGCAATTACAGCACGAGGCTCTGGTTTAGCCAGCGGATTTACTCAGACGCGGCGTTGCCAACCGTTCCAGCTTTCCCAGGATCGTCCCTGTTGTTGAGGTTGTTCGTCCCGGGGAAAAAAAAATAGTCTTCTCGGGACATTGAGAGAGATGTAAATATCGACATTACACCACTCAATCTTGACTTAAAGCTTTCGTGACTGACTTATTATTTTATTATTTTTTTATCTACGTGACTTTACCGAAAGACCCAAAGACTGTACACAACTCAAGTTCAACGTTTTTGCACATCCTCTTGCAGAATTCGGAGATCTTCATCTTCCCATTTACGATCCCGTCCCATTTTTCTGTTGCTGTTGTTGCCGTTGTTGTTGTTGTGTGCACGGCAGAAGTGGCAACCCCCCACTCGTGGGGGGGGGGGGGGGACACACACGTCTTATCGAGCGAGCGAGAGCGGACCGGGTGCTCTTCGCGGAGCGCCGCTCGCTGCAATCGCCATAGCGGCAGCAGCGGCAGACTCGGGGATTTTCCCGTGCGAGGTCACCCCGATGGGAACGTTTTGTGTGTCGCGTGCGACGAAGTGGGCCCGCTGGCTGTGCACAGGTTGATACTTGTCGTGTTCATTGTCGCTAATGTCGTCGCCGCTCGAACATTGATGGTGTTGTTTTTGTATCTGTGCGTGCGTGTGTCAAGGAGCGGTGGTGTAGTGGTTAGCGCGCTGCGCTGCGAACCCAGTGAACCCGAGTTCGAGTCCCGCTCGCGGTCAACACCAGGAACCGGTTCAGTGTCTGAACCGGTTCCTGGGCCTCCCCTGGGTCGACTCAGCCTCAAACGACTACCTGGTGCGGTGTGTAAACATCACCACTCGGGATACAAAGGCGGTCAGGTGTGGTACTGGCCACCAACCCCCTCGTGTGCCGTGCCGACCTTCATAGGTGCTCGCTAACAGCACTTGCCCCAAGAGTCTGTTAAGGCTATACGGGGGATCTTTGTCTTTGTGTGTGTAATGTATTATTCTCACGCGGGTAACTGCGTCGATGACCTTTTAGTGGACGAGTGAAAAAAAGAAGCTATATAGCTCATCGGATTCCTCCAGTCTAAATAAACATTCTGATTCTGACTTGTACGGAGCCGTGAGCGCGGATACATGAAAGTCAGCTACTCGGGTACGTACGCAAACACGTGTCCGGGTCACGTATACTATGCAAGCATTAATCCATGTGTGCACATGTACACTAATTTAAGGCCGAGTTGATCGAGAGGAGGCCCGGAAACCAGTTTGCCACTGGCGTCATCTGTGGCTGACCACCGCCTCCCCACACACAAAAATACACAAAGACAAAGATCCCCCGCGTAGCCTGACCAGACTGTTCGGGCAAGTGCTGTTAGCGAGCAGCACCTATGAAGGCCGGTACAGCACACGAGGGGGTGGGTGGCCAGCACCACGCCCGGGCCCGCCTTTGTCTCCACCAGGTACTGATTTGAGGCTGAGTAGATCTAAGGGAGATCCAGGACCGGTTCAGACAATCGTCACAGGAGTTGTCGCCCGGGTTCGCAGCGCGGCGCGATAACCGCTACAGCACGCACACACACGGATATACTAGCCACGTAATATAGACACACACACGTGAACATTGCGCGAATTAAACGATTCACCGTGGTGAGAACAAAACTCAAATGAACAAAAAACACAACACTCTCGTCAGATGTCACGCGTGAAATTAAAACGCGCGCTTGAAGAAAGTTGAACACCTTGCGCACACACGCACACACACGCACACACCACGCACACACTCACACATGCACACACACGCACACACATGCACACACACGCGCACACACGCACACACACTCACACGCGCACACACGCGCAAGCACGCACACACTCACACATGCACACACGCACGCACACACACAAACACGCACACGCGTACACACACACGCACACGCGTACACACACACGCGCACACACGCGCACACACGCACACACGCGCATATGCGCACACGCGCACACACACACGAGAGAGAGCGAAAGAGCCAAACCTCGCTCAGAAAGCCAGAGGGTGACGCGAGTGATGACCGTCGATTGTACCGAGACTCTTTTTCTCGCTCAAACACACACGCGCACACACGCGCACACACGCACACACGCGCATACGCGCACACGCGCACACACGAGAGAGAGCGAAAGAGCCAAACCTCGCTCAGAAAGCCAGAGGGTGACGCGAGTGATGACCGTCGATTGTACCGAGACTATTTTTCTCGCTCAAACAAAAAAGACAAAAACGCAAAGATGCCACCCCCCACCACACTCGCTCTCCCACCCCCTCACCCTTGCCCAGGTAGCCTTTGCAGACGATTGGGGAAAGTGTTGCTCCAGCGAGCGGCACCTATGAAGTCTGGCAACGGCGCACGAGGCGATGGTGTGTGGAGCACAGCGCCCGGCCGCGTTTGCCTCCCGATCGGCGATGTTTAGAATGTGGACGATGTTTACGATGTGGGCGATGTTTACGCACCGCCTAAATATTTTTCGTCACCGATGTCGGCTGCGAGCGGGAGTCAAACTCAGGTCCGCCGGGTTTGTGGCTGCGTGCGCTGACCGCTAAGCTACCGCTACCCACAACACCTCTCCCCCCCATACGCACACACAGACTTGCACCATACATATACAAAGAAGAAGACAAAGATCCCCCGCGTAGCCTTAACGGATTGTTGGGGCAAGTGCTGTTAGCGAGCACCTATGAAGGTCGGCACGGCACACGAGGGGATGGGTGGCCAACACCACGCCGTCTTTGTCTTCCCAGTGGCGATGTTTACACACCGCGCCAGCTACTCATTTGAGGCTGAGTCAACCTAGGGGAGCCCGTGAGCGGGAACCGCCAGAGTTTGTAGCGCAGCGCGCTGACCGCTACACCGCCGCTCCCCCACAAAGAAAAAGACAAAGATCCCGCGTATAGCCTTAACAGACTTTAGGGGCAAGTGCTGTTAGCGAGCACCTATGAGGGCCGCTCCTCCCCCACACACACATACACACACACATATACACATATATATACACACACATATACACACATACATACACACATATACACACACATACACACACAAACTCACCTGGCACTGTGCCACGTGGGGTGGCTCAGCGCCGGGCCGGCTGGCGCATTCTCCTCCTCGCCGGTGCCGCTCGATCCTGCTTGCGCACCTCTAGGGAAGCCGCTCCTGCGAGCATCGCCGTAGCAACTGAGAGGCGGGAGAGCAGGGACCGCGAGAGTGGTGGGGAGGGAGGAGGGGCAGGGAGCGCGAGTGAGACAGAAGGGGAGAAACACGGGGAGGGTTGAGGGTGGGTGGGTGGGTAGTAGGAGGAGGAAGAGAAGGAGGGACGAGGAGGAACGGGTGGTGAAGAGGTAGGTGGGTGGATGGGCGTGTAGGGGATGCGCAGAGGGACCCCGAGTGAGAGGGATTGGTCATAACGGGGGTAAGCCGAGGGGGTACGGTGGAGCGGAGAGGAGTAGAGAGGGAGAAGGGAGCTACGGAGCAGCGGAGACGGACCCTGGGAGAGATGCAAGAACAGAGATCATTCGTTTTGTTTCGCGTCACACGGTTTAGTCTTTAATTCGTTTCTATGCACCAAATGTGTAGCCGGTGGGCTCCGTTTCTCCCGCGTGTAACGTGGCGATAATCACCGCAAGAGGATCCTCGCCTGAAATCGCGTCTCTCGCCTGGCGAAGCAAAGGACCGTCCTAGAGATCGGCTGGCAAAAATAAAAGCCCCAAACGATGGGCAGACAAAACGCGACAAAAGGAAAGAGAGCCGATGGGTCGGCTATGTTAGCGGCTGGTGAGTTGCGTGACCATCAACGCACTCATTTACATACCCGTCAAACCGTACGGGTCAACCGTATTCTTGTACAGCAGGGAAATTGAGTTTTCAGGTCCGTACGGCGTACAGACGTTTCAATACGGGCACAAAACATTTTTTTTGTCAATTTGTTTGTGATTCTCCCCTTGTGATGGGACTTTGTGGGATGAACGTTGAGATTTGTAAGGGCACCGGGTGATCGATAAGGTGTGAATTGGTCTGCAATAAGGTAGGGCACTGATAGGGGGTTGTCAGGTTTGCATTTAGTTACCTTGATCTTCCAATTGCCTATTGGCGCTTCAAATTGCCTATGTTTCCCACACTATATTACGTACAGATTTTAGGCCGAGTCAACCTAGTGGACGTGCAGGCCGCATTCAGATAAATTAACGTCTGTTCACCACATCACCGCGGCACTAGTGCCAGGCTAGGTGCACCTTGAGACAAAGTGAAGTGTCGAAGGCTCGCCGCCAGGAGGTTACGGAATAGACCCAGGTGACATGGGTTGACCGACTGAGATGACTGGTCGATGCACCACCTGTGCCCCCTACTTTAGCCGCCTCGCACACAAGAACATACCCTTCGTAGCAAAGTCACATGCACACCTAATCACATGCAAAGAACAAGATGCCCGTACAGCCTACATAGACTGTTGGGGCAAGGGATGTAAGCGAGAGCCTATGAAAGCCGCCACGGTGCACAAGGAGTCTTTGTGGACAGCACCACAGCAGGCCAAGGGAATCATTATTGCGGCTGCATTTATCGGGGGAGTTTCAGAACCAGGGAAGACATCTGCCAGTGGTGCTGGCCGTCAGTGAGAATGAAACTCGGGTCGTCAGGTTTGCAGCATAGTGAGCCAACCGTTACGCTAACGCACTCCAATGTATCAGACAAAGATCCCCCATATAGCCTCTAACAAACTGTTGGGGCAAGTGCTGTTAGCAAGCACCGGCACGGTTCACGAGGGGGTAGGTGGCCAAAACCACGCCTGATCGCATTTGTCTCCAGAATGGCTATGTTTAAACACCGCACCACATAGGGGAGGCCCAGGACCGATTCAGATAATCGTCACCGGTGTTGGCCGTGAGCAGGAATCGAACCCGGGTCGCCGGGTTCGTAGCGCAGCGCGCTAACTGCTGCACCACCGCTCCCCTACACACACACACACCTTGCGCTCGCCCTAAGTGGCCACGGCCAGGGGCTTTCTCCTGAAGGGTGGCCGTCACCACAACCAGGGTCCGCGCGCGAATTGACCCGTGGGCCATTTCGCGACGAGCGTCTTTCTGTGCACACGAGCGAGTTGTCGCAAGGCGTCTGGAACCACGGGCTCATATGGGCGCGTTCACGCCCCCTTTCGTTTATTGCCAGCCGCGATAAATCCACTGCTGGATGAAGCCAGTTATTGGACGCGACGTGCGCAAGCATGCGCGTTGAACTTGATTCGCACCGTACGTAGCCAACCGTCATAATCGGAGGTGACAAATTGCACCCAAAAGGGCCCTGCCGCCGCACGAGCTGATTTCATCGCTTCCACCTCTCCTCTGTGGACGTCCTCTCGCGACTCTTCCGTTCCTCGGCTGAAACTCCTTCGTCGCTGTCGACCATCATCTGTCGTCCCTCCCCGTCGACGCGTCCTTCCCAAGCCACCGCCTATTAACGTAGGCAATGCATGTTGAACTTCCTTCGCGCCGTACGTAGCCAAGCGTGCCTTTCTTAACAGTATGAATTATGTTGTCTGCGTGCGTTCCCTTATCCGCGCGCTGCATCTTCCCGTCTCTCAGTCAAACTCCAGCCGTGCCTCCTCTCGCACGCTTCTTTTGCGAGCATTTTTCAGCTTTGAATTCGTTTTTTTTTGGTCACGACCATGTTTGTGAACCATGCCGCAGCTGTGAGTTATGTATTATCATCATTCTTGACGTCGTGCCGTCTTGGAGAACAACTAAAATAAATGATAATAAGAGAAGCTAAATATTGAACACCATAGAGCAAACCCTAACACAATTTTCCATCGGTAATCATTCCTTCATATGCTTGCTCTCACCCTCCAATTTTAAAATGGTCTCTAGATGTTAGCAGCTGACAAATGCTTTCATAACGGCAACACGCATTATATTCGTAAACATCTACAGGGTGAGAGGCTGATTTTAAAATCAGTGTAATCGCAATAGATTCAAATTGTAACGTGACGCACAGAATTCGCTAACTCTCAACGAGAGACAGAGAGAGAGGGGGAGGACGACTCAGATGCCCGAGGAGAAACCATGAACGAGCGAGGGAAGGCAGCAGCCACACGGGTGAGCCGGCGTCAAAATCCCTCCCCCCAAGCTCTGCATTCCTCTACATGTGAAGATGTCGTAGGCCAATTGACGAGCGTTCACGTATCGGAGGACACCAGAGCGCCCAGAGAAAACCCACGCGTGCGAGGGAGCAACGCTCTATCCCCGTACATATGGAACAGGTGGAGTCCACATTTTGCTGTACCGCCCTTCCCCTGGCAAGCCAGGGTATGGCACCTCCTCAATGCCCACGCGGTGGGAGTGTCACAACCCGTCTGCGCCGTGATCCACAAACCCTACTACTGCTGCTGCCTCCACAGTGCTGGATTTCGGGCTGCGCGTTGCGTAGCCACCACCACCACCCGGCTAAGTAGATTTTAAAACTTGTGAAAAAATAAGTAAATATTCATCATTTGTGCATGTATGTGACTCAGGTAAGAATCACACGATATTCATCCTATTGCTTATACACACAAACACACGATCAACGTAACGTGCTAAGTAGGTTATTGGCCATCTCTGTGTGCCATAGGGTGATGTGACTTCGGGTATATGTCCCTGGTGACATATTGTGAAGAACATTGACGTTTTCACTTTTGAAAAATGTGTCAACAAGTAACACATAGTCAGTGGATGATATATATGTGTCAGCTGGTGTCCATACTAAAACAAAAAGCACAGCTCAGGAGTCAGGAGGTGAGTGATTTGAGTCTTGCGTGGGGATTTATTTTTCAAAGCAGAATTTTCAACATTCAGGGCCGGTACAAAAACAGATGCCCATTATTTCCCACGTCTGATTGCGGTAGCGGTGTGGTTAGAAAACTCAACTCACAAGTGGAAAGATTTGGAGAAAAATCACGTAAATATATGGTTACGTTCTGACAGAGATACGATATTGGTCACTTGAAATGCATTGCCGCTGAAGGATGTTTGCGTCTAAGCTGTACCCAAAGGGTGACCAGCGTAGACGTAATAAAAATCAGTTTGCGCACAGAAGAAGACGACCTGATGATGCAGGCAGTGATGAGAAGGACATTGACACTGTCAGGACACACGTAGGTAGGATGGACAACAACAGGAGAATTAAAAGTGTTGTTTGTTAACATGGAAGGAACCGAAAGGAGACGTCACAGAGAACGGCTTGACGATGACGACGAGGACATCACAGGAGATTGGTGCCAGAAAAAACGCGGCCACTACTTGAGCCATATTGGCACAAGACAGAGAGACAAGTGGAAGCAAATGACGAAATGTGCAGTGGACACCCACTGGGCGATCTGCCCATGGATCGTGATGATGATGATGGCTCCACGGCCAGTGTCGGATGAAGCTAGTGCAGGGCCTGTAGCATGTGTTATGAAGAGGCCCTAAAAAAAACATACATTTTAAAACACACATTTTTAAGAGAATAGGTTTTTCTATTTTTTATAGCAACAAAACAGGTGTTAAGCTATACTCGTTGGTTCTTTCGGTAAAGTCACGTAGGTATAAAATTAAATAAATCACGACGTTTCGAGCGCAACACAGCTATCGTGCTGTGACGGTTCGTGCTGTGACGGTTCCACCTGAAGACGGAAGCTTGTGTTGCCTCCGAAACGTCGTGATTTTTATATTATTTTTATTTTACTTTATTTTTTTTTATCTACGTGACTTTACCGAAAAAAACCCAAGAATATGAATCATTGCAGTCACGAAAGCTTCAAATCTAGGTGTTAAGATGTTAAAACACCAAACTAAAACCTTTTCCAAGAAATCATGTCTGCATTAACCACAATACTTGTGGTCAGAATGCAAACAAAAAACATACTCTGATAATATAGGTTCATTTCGCCGTTCTTTTGGGCAGCGTGAGCTGAGTTTTACATTTGTACGGTTATCCCAACGTTGATCTTTATTAAAAAGTTTTGCCGTCTCGACATCATCCTGAGTGTGATCGTTTCGACTCGTACGTAGCCAACCGTGCAAAATCGGAGGAGAGCTTAAGTAAGGTGCTAAATAAGGAAAAATATAAAAATAATAACGATGCAAATTTGCAACGTGCACAATTTTTACTTGGCCGAAGGCAGCGGCCTTGAGGCGCGGAGGCCAGCTTAGAGATCCGCTCAGTAAAAGTCGAATAAACATTTTTTTTTAGAAGGCGCTTAAAGGTAGGTAAAGAAGTCAGCGCTGCGAATGTGGAGGGGAATGGGGGTGTTCCAGGTGGGAGGGGCCGACAACGATGAGACGAAGCATGGAGACCGTGTCGAGAGTAACTCCTGGACATAGCTGCGGACGAGTTCTACTTTGTGTGAATTCAACACTGTTTGTCCCACCGTCGGCACGGAAATGTGCAATTTTCTGCTGACAAAGCAAACGAGCGCCGCCTAATTGCTCGCTCGAGCAGAGTGATGTTCATTTGCAGCGAATTACAGCTTAGCTACGGGCATCATGTAATGAGCAGACAAAATAAATTTCGCCTTTAACTCTCACAGTGATCATCGCGCAAGGCAGCGGGGCTCCCTGCAGATGCCATTACAGAACAAAGTACAACTTTTCAAGTATCTTCAAATGACCTCCTTGCTCAGTCCACTGCTGACAAAAGGGCCACTACAGTGAGGGAAAAAAGTATTTGATCCCCTGCTGATGTTGTACGTTTGCACACTGACAAAGAAATGATCAGTCTATAATTTTAATGGTAGGTTTATTTGAAGAGTGAGAGACAGAATAACAACAACAAAAATCCAGAAAAAAGCATTGTCAAAAATGTTATGAATTGATTTGCCTTTTAATGAGGGAAATAAGTATTTGACCCCTCTGCAAAACATGACTTAGTACTTGGTGGTAAAACTCTTGTTGGCAATCACAGAGGTCAGACGTTTCTTGTAGTTGGCCACCAGGTTTGCACACATCTCAGGAGGGATTTTGTCCCACTCCTCTTTGCAGATCTTCTCCAAGTCATTAAGGTTTCGAGGCTGAGGTTTGGCAACTCGAACCTTCAGCTCCCTCCACAGATTTTCTATGGGATTAAGGTCTGGAGACTGGCTAGGCCACTCCAGGACCTTAATGTGCTTCTTTTTGAGCCACTCCTTTGTTGCCTTGGCCGTGTGTTTTGGGTCATTGTCATGCTGGAATACCCATCCACGACCCATTTTCAATGCCCTGGCTGAGGGAAGGAGGTTCTTACCCAAGATTTGACGGTACATGGCCCCGTCCATCGTCCCTTTGATGCGGTGAAGTTGTCCTGTCCCCTTAGCAGAAAAACACCCCTAAGGCATAATGTTTCCACCTCTATGTTTGACAGTGGGGATGGTACAATCTTAATTTTGGAGCTTTCGTGACTGCAGGAATTATTCTTTGGTTCTTTCGGTTAAGTCACGTCTAAAGATAAAATAATAAATTTAAATAATAGCATATTACGACGTTTCGATTGCAACACAAGCAATCATCATCAGGCATAAAAGAAATAGCAACAAAAATCTAACTAGAAAACTATAGACAGACATACACGCAGACAGACATCAGAAGGACACACAGAGAGAGGAGACATATCGGCACAAAGAGAGGGGGGGGGGGGGGGCGTTAATTGTGTGTTGACCGACTCTCTGTGTTGCATTACATCACATTTCGATATTTTGCGAGGTTATTTAATTTTAGTGTGCCTTTCTCCTATTTTTCAAGCTTGCGTGCCGTGCCACATCGTCATCTTACTTGCGCAGCAGCATCACGTTGCCGTCCACTCATTGATATGCTAATTTTATCTGCCCCCTCCCTCTCTCCGTCCCCGCCCCCCTCTCTATATTTAAGGGACCGTCACAGAAACGAACCCTCTCTTTGATGTCTGTCTGCTTGTATGTCTGTCTATAGTTTTCTAGTTCGATTTTTGTTGCTATTTCTTTTATGCCTGATGATGATTGCTTGTGTTGCAACCAAAACGTCGTAATATGCTATTATTTTAATTTATTATTTTATATTTAGACGTGACCAAAGAATAAGTGGGGATGGTGTTCTTGGGGTCATAGGCAGCATTCCTCCTCCTCCAAACACGGCGAGTTGAGTTGATGCCAAAGAGCTCCATTTTGGTCTCACCTGACCACAACAATTTCACCCAGTTGTCTTCTGAATCATTTAGATGTTAATTGGCAAACTTCAGACGGGCATGTATATGTGCTTTCTTGAGCAGGGGGGATTTCAGTCCTTCACGGCGTAGTGTGTTACCAACTGTTTTCTTGGTGACTATGGTTCCAGCTGCCTTGAGATCATTGACAAGATCCTCCCGTGTAGTTCTGGGCTGATTCCTCATCCGTTCTCATGATCATTGCAACTCCACGAGGTGAGATCTTGCATGGAGCCCCAGGCCGAGGGAGATTGACAGTTCTTTTGTGTTTCTTCCATTTGCGAATAATCGCAACAACTGTTGTCACCTTCTCACCAAGCTGCTTGGCGATGGTCTTGTAGCCCATTCCAGCCTTGTGTAGGTCTACAATCTTGTCCCTGACATCCTTGGAGAGCTCTTTGGCCTTGGCCATGGTGGAGAGTTTGTAATCTGATTGATTGATTGCTTCTGTGAACAGGTGTCTTTTATACAGGTAACAAACTGAGATTAGGAGCGCTCCCTTTAAGAGTGTGCTCCTAATCTCAGCTCGTTACCTGTATAAAAGACACCTGGGAGCCAGAAATCTTTCTGATTGAGAGGGGGTCAAATACTTATTTCACTCATTAAAATGCAAATAAATGTATAACATTTTTGACATGCGTTTTTATGTATTATGCTGTTGTTGTTCTGTCTCTCACTGTTCAAATAAACCTACCATTAAAATTATAAACTGATCCTTTATTTAGTTTAACACGCAGGCTTTCGCGACCAAAATTATTCATAATCAACGTTTTTGGGTTTAGATCGCGTTATTTATTAATGTGTCGTAACCCTCCACCACCCGACACGGCCAATCAGTAAAAAAGTGTCACGTTGACAAAAGACAAATAGTTCACTGCTTTAGCCCACCCGTGTGTTGAAGCGTGAAACCACAACATTTACAATTTGACTACGACGTTTCGCTGGTCATTGCATCCAGCATCATCGGGCAATTCGCCAGAATGGTGAGGCTCTGCTGTGTCTCACCATTCTGGCGAATTGCCCGATGATGCTGGATGCAATTACCAGCGAAACGTCGTACTCAAATTGTAAATGTTGTGGCTTCAACACACCGGTGGGCTAAAGCAGTGAACTATTTGTCTTTTGTCAACGTGACACTTTTTTAATGATTGGCTGTGTCGGGTGGTGGAGGGTTACGACACATTTATAAATAACGCGATCTAAACCCAAAAACGTTGATTATGATCATGTCTTTGTCAGTGGGCAAACGTACAAAATCAGCGGGGATCAAATACTTTTATTCCCTCACTGTAACTAGAGGGCTTTTCGTGCCTGCCCTCCCACGTCGACCAGATGCATCGCAAGAGGTGGGCGCACCAACATCTTTGGCCCCACCACACGGGGAGACAGGTGTGGCGGGACCCATTTGTACCCGTGGACAGAGGCGGCGGGCATGGTTCAAGGGACTCGTGCCCACCGCTTCAACTTGCCAAGGTGGAATCGAAGTGGCGACTCGTGGGGCTTGCCGTGCCTGCCTGCCGGCTGTGGCACCACGGCAGAGCAATGACACCGAATGATTGTTGTTGTTATATTCTCGAAGCTAAAATGTGCAGAACGAAGCGAAATCGAAGACGAGTTATTTGTGTTTGTTTGTTTGTGTGCAGCTGTTGGTGGCCAGGTTAAGTTGATAACCTTGCTACGGAGTTTAATATCAAGCAGCTGAGAGATGGACGTGAACCCAGGTTCTCAGCAATGCTGGGCTGAGCGCTCTGCCATGCACGTTGAATTTTTGTAATTAAGACTGGCTGTTATGTTACTGACACCACCATGGCAATATAAATACGACTACTTGTGTTAAATATTAGATACGGGTAACGATTTGTTTACCGTTTTGTTGGATACAGTGTCACATTGATATTCTGCTCAAATGAGCATTAAGGTGTTGCTAAATCTACTGTTCACAGCGCTGCCAAACCAGCAATGGCAAATCCACATTTCTCCATCATAGTTGCACCGGCTGTTGCCTTCCGCACAAAGTGGTATTAATTGTTTAGACCCCATGAGAATAATGGGCCGTTTGAACCCCAAACCAGGATTTGAACTCTCACCCTTAAAATTGCAAGCCGCTCGCTCTACCGCTTAGCCATCTGACTTACACAACGATTTTTATCTCTAAATAAATATATATGAATTGCGCGTTATTGATATACGCAAACATCAAACTGTGGCCACTCCAAGCCTCATATGGACCTGACAACGGTCTGTCTTTCCACAGCCACCAATCTACCCGATCACTCCGTGAAAGCTGCACATGAGATATTGAGCATCGCGAGTGTGTATTGGTGGAGCGACGGTGGAGAGACACGAAAATAAACTCAAGCAAATGCAAAATAAAAAAAGTCCACCGGGACGATGACCCGAGTTGTTCCTCCTCAACTGGAATGTTTTAACCCGTCGTCGTCGTCGTCGCCTGCCACGATCTATCCACTACTGGATGAAAGCTTCCCACCCAAGCCGCAAGCATTACTCGATGGTGATGCCTGTCGAGCCGCCTCCACTCTTGCCGATTCCAATGCCCGAACTCCGCGCAGCGAAGGTCATCAGTAGGTCATCCATAGGTCATCCATAGGTCATCCGTAGGTCATCAGTAGGTCATCAGTAGGTCATCCGTAGGTCATCCAAGGCGCGTTCCCTCCTTTGGCTGCCGCTGTGTCCGTCGCCACAGAAGGGACGTATTTTAACCGATGCAGTAAAATTAGTTGGGAGTCAGTGTACTTTTGTTTTAGTTTACACGGTCGCCGAGCGCAAGACCACCAAAAAACACGAAAAAACACGTCAAGGGGCCGGGCAAGGAGTAGAACGGTACAGAGTTGCAATCTGTGTGCCTATGTTGTGTGTCTATGTGTGTGTGTGTGTCTCTGTGTGTGTCTGTGTGTGTCTGTCTGTGTCTGTGTGTGTCTGTGTGTGTCTGTGTGTGTGTCTGTGTGTGTGTGTCTGTGTCTCTGTGTGAGTCTCTCTCTGCTTGTGTGTCTGTCTGTGTGTCTGTGTGTGTGTCTCTCTGTGTCTTTGTGTGAGTCTCTCTCTGCTTGTGTGTCTTTCTGTGTGTCTCTGTGTGTGTCTCTCTCTGTTTGTGTGTATGCCTGTGTGTCTCTGTGTGTTTCTCTGTGTCTCTGTGTGTGTCTGTCTCTCTCTCTGCTTGTGTGTCTGTCTGTGTGTCTCTCTGTGTTGTATTGAATTATATTTCCAAGTTTACTATGTTTTTTTCTGATTCATTTTCACCTGATGATGGTTACTTGTGTTGCAATCGAAACGTCGTATTCTATTATTATTTTATTTTCTTTATTTCTACGTGACTTTACCGAAAGAACCAAAGAGAACGTTTGAGGAATTCACGCGGTTCCTTGACTTCAGCAAGGTGACGATTGTCTGGAGCTCGCGAACACATGGAACGACGGGGAGGGAATTTCAGAGCCGAGAATGTGCCGGGGAGGAAGCAGAAAGAGAGGCACTGCGACCTGGTACGGCAGTGGAATACGACCCGTGCCAGTGGCCCGCCTCGATGGAAACCACAGGGGTGGTGTGGTGCTAGAGATGACATTTCCGGCACCGTTCAAACGCGACCTTTGCGGTTCTGCGTCACAAAAGCACGCGCACGTTGAGCTCATGCAAACAACTGCGAGCGATGTAGAAATTTGCATCGGCGACCACCTGCGATGAGCACGGTTGGCTGCGTAAGGTGCGCGCACGAAGTTCAACGTGCGGTGCGCGTAAGGAATTCATCTTACGCGCGCACAGAAGGAACCACCGCTTACCCCCCCCTCCCCCCCAGACAACGCGGATTTTATTTTTCATTTGATAAATCGTGACATTGTTAGAGCCCGAACAGAGAAATTAAGGCGAAAAAATATTGGATATTATTGTCATGGACAAATCCCAGATTCATCTTCTTGGTTCTTTCGGTAAAGTCACGTAGAAGGGAAGTAATAAAATAATAACAATAAAACATAATAAAATAATTCTCACAACGTTTCGGCCACAACGCAAGCAGCCGTCCTCAGGTGAAACCAGGTCTGTTGAGGCGACAGCGTCTGCTTGCGTTGTGGCCGAAACGTCGTGAGAATTATTTTATTATGTGTTATTTTTATTATTTTATTACTTCCCTTCTACGTGACTTTACCGAAAGAACCAAGAAGATGAATATCTGCAGTCACGAAAGCTTTAAATCGAAAAATCCCAGATTATAAAGCGCTGGCTCTGCCTGCATCACGTTCGGCACATGAGCTGATCGCAGGCGGGCGCGATGCAAATGATGCTTGAATATTGCCAACGAGAGGGCCACGTTTATTTGCAGGCAACGGCACAAACACGGCTCGGGTGGTCGAACGAGTCAGCCACGACCAATGCCAGAGATTCTAATTCCCAGGGTAGCAACATTTGCTGAATACGTTTCACCACTTTTACGAACGATGTATCTGTCATTGCACGGACGATGTAATGCCAGTGGGGTGGGGGTGGAGGAGGCAAGAGAAAAAGCCATCCGAAACCACGGAAAGCACGTTGAAGAAAAGGAGAAATACTAAAATTTAATGTCGAACGAGAGCTGGAGTACACAGAACCCCGTGAAACAATTCGGAAAAATAATTACGACAAATTGGAGAACGCGGCGCACACACGAATGAAGACCACGCCGCGGGCACTGCCAACGTTTGCTAGCAACAAAAAGAGGAAGTTGATGATTGCTTGGAGAGAAACGAGGAATCGTAATGCAAATGACGGAGAGAATTAATGTTTTAGTGTTCAGTTCATTCCTTTGTTGTCCTTCCACCACACCTCCGATTAGCACGGTTGGCGATGCACAGTGTGAAAAAGAAATTCAACATACAAACGTACAATTGCAATATTCGCGGAGGTACATTTTACAAAAAAGATTGCAGCCCTGATAAATGAGGCAATGCTGCATCGAGCATTAAACCAAATTTCTCTCCGATTGGATTGTAAAACCATCAGCCACCGTCGGCTCGCACGTGACGCTACAAATACATAACAACAAATGTGGGGTTTAAAAAAAATGTGGTCAGCTGCCTGGAATATGAACCCAAGATCCCGGGGGATTTTAAAAAAGGCATCTCAGCGGTGCTAACTCGGTGATCTGGCAGGCCATTATGAGTCCCATGAGCAAAGTCAAAGCTCCGGAGAGAGGCCCGGCTGCTTTGTAACCCGTGTGCTCCTCCTCCTTCTCCTCCTCCCGTGCGTAATATCGCCTTACTTGCGAGAAGTGTATTGTTTCACCGATAATGGACTAACGCCAAGGCGCCGCAAGGAACCCGCACGCGAACGCGCTGCATTATAGCCGCCGCCTTCGGATCCCTAAAAATATAATCAGGTTCATAAATCTGCTCGTGCATGCAAAGGCGCCGCTTGATAAGATCGAGGAGTGAAGGGAGCAAGCGGCCACGGCGTTATTAAACGCAACAACACAGGTCAGCCTCCCCCCCCCCCCCCCCCCCCCCCCGGGGAGTTGACCGTCTCCAGATTCCGTTGTGCATCGGGCGCGCTCGCTCAAGACGACGCGAACAACCGCACAGCGCTAAGCTCGGAGGAAGGAATTGGATTTAAGGTAACGGCGCGGCCCTGCAGTTGCCCGCTTTTACCGCCACCGCTGGCAGAAGGGCATCTCGCTCAGGGCAAGCTCGAGAAGGGTTATCACGGGTCGACTCTTCCACGGCGGAAGAGGTGGGCGCACCCGCAAATGTAACCCCACCACGCGCGCGACCCGCTGATCGACTCATTGCCGTGTCATCATTGATACGGCTGGGTGGACGGAGGCTGCGGGGGTGGTGGTGGCATAGCATTGGCGGGGGGGGGGGGGGGGTGGGGAGGGTGGGATTTTAAAATCTTGCATCATTGTTACAACTGCCACAGCGGGAGATCAAACTGGTGGCGTCTGTATGACAAGTCCAGTGTGCTGACCGCTACACTACGGCACCATGATAGTGCGAAATCTCTTACCCCGGCTGCCGGCCGAGTCATTTACACTGAGAAAACTAAAACGAAGCTATGTTTGTATTTTACCAGGTAAGGCCCACTGAGCAATGAAGTTATTTTTCAGAAGCGACCTGGCCATGAATGATAGCAACAACGAAGGGGCCTATCACGTGAAAATGTAGAGCAGTAGCCAAATAGTCTCAACGCGTGTTTTTTGTTAATGTGGAGGGAAAAACCGAAGAACCCAGAGAAAAATACATACAACCACGGGGAGAGAAACATGCAAACTCCAAATATACAGCGGGCGTGAGGGTCGAACCCACGACCTCCTGTATACCAAGCGAGGTAGTTAACATCTCTTAGTCACCATGGCGCCCTGCTGGTTGTAAAGAGGAGGCGGTCGTGGATTTAAGAAACGTTCCCCCATTGCCACCTGGAGATGGCATTGAACTTGGGCGACCTTTGGTTTGCAAGTCCAGTGCGCTGCTTCAGCACCATGGACAACTCCATCTCAACGTTTTGTTTATTGGCTTGCTGTGTCAAACGTAGTCGACAGTTTTAATAACGCCTAGTTGTGCAGGTATTGTCTTTATTGCCTTTGTTTTCTTAAAATGTGTTCATTCGTAGTAGTCCTAATAACCCCGATTTGGCCAATCTCCTCATGCTTTTGGAGCTCAGCAGAGTTGAAGCTGGCTAGTGCTTGGATGCGTAGCCCCAATTCACAACAGATCGTGAAAGTCTGCAGGCCTATACTGTGGGTGGTGCGAAAATATACATCGTTCTACTGTACTTGTCCCCACATCTATGCTCCTTTCTTTCACCAACCTCTCGTTCTACTGTACTGTAATTATATCGAATCTACATCACTATTGGATACCGACTCAGAACTCAATCTAAAGGTTCCGTCATTGGCACAATTTAGCATCTGCGTTATGTGTTTAAAGAGGGACTAAACGAAAAATGTAATCCACGATGTTGTGCGTGCCTCTTAGCGATATGTCAGAGCGTTGGTGGTGTTCGGACGCACACAGCACACACAGCCGTGGATTCCCCTCTGCTCGGGTTCCCACGGTTTAAATATGCGTTCCTGTTTTCCATGCAAGACACTTTATATTACAAGAAAAATGGGTTAGCGCTCGTTCCGTGGCAACACTGCTTATAAAGTATAATTTTAATAAACTTCAAATGGCAAATCTGTTTTTTAGAAAAGGTTAGCAGACCCTGAAAAGAATATGGAAATGCGTGTTTTCTCCCGAAGGGTTTTATGATGGATTCGCAGAAACTACACAGATGCCAGCGCACGAAGCCCGACTCCTTGTCTTATTGCATCTTGTACTCAAGTATGAACAATTCCAGAATTATTATTATTACTTTCTTTAAGAAGACAATTGGCAATGTGAGCATTGACAGTAACATCTGCCACGGGGGGGACGGTAAACAAAACTCCATCTTGAGTTTGTCATTTCGATACAAAAATTCATTTGATGCTAAATTAAAGTAAAACATTTTGTTCTATCGTTATTGTCATCGTCATCATGAGCATCGGCCACGGTACATTCCACTGCTGCATGAAGGCTTGCTGAAGCTGAACTGGTGACCTCTGGATTGTAGGCTCTAGAGTCAAGCCAGGTTTGTATGTTTAACGAGCTGAGAACTCATGAGACACGGGATAGCCTCATTTGCAAGCGAGTGCTCACAATTTACACCACGGAATCATCCACGGTGGGCCATACAGGATTATGGGGTTTTCTATTTTCTTCCAGCCGCCGGTGTATTTATAACGACTGATTTTCAAGTCAATTACCATCGGCGTAAAGACCGAGATTTGGGTAAAGTCCCGACATTGCCACATGCACACAGAAAATTTACGCGTGGACATATCGAGCCCTCTTCTCCAACGATCGCTGTTTAGCCACGTGCGGTTATGGGGAAGGGACAAGCTTACAAAAGCCTCACAATTTATCTGTCATATTGTCAACAATCGTTTCAAGGGACTTGACAGATGGAAAGCGATTTTTTTTACGTGGAATATTTTTGTATTACTTTATACTGGCCCAGATGTTTTAAATAATATTTGCAAAGTCAACCCAGCAGAGAAGCCGTGTGTAGGTGGTTCACCGGGGTAGATTTCCAAGCCCATGGGCACGAACAACAATCGGCCATAGAGTTCTCAATTATGTTTTTAATATCAAATAAGTGCAAATGCCATGACATTCTCCTGACCCAAAAACACGCAAGGTTTCTTAACAACAACAACAAATTCTATAAAAAGGTTCCATTTTTCAGATTTCGGTTATTATCAGATATCAAGAACAGTTCAAATTTCTACTAGTGGATGATAATAATAATAATAAGTAAAAATAAGGAATGGGAGTGGTGGCGCAGTGGTTAGCACACCGCGCCATGAACCTAGTGACCTGAGTTCGAGTCTCCGTTATGGTTAACGTGGTCATGCCAGACAGCACGCGGTACACTCCGAAAAAAACACATCGGAGAACCAGACAAAAACATACATTTAGTGCTGACCTCATGGGCAGTAATGCTCCTCCATGAACGATGAACCCTTTTAAATGTCCGTGCAGCATTAGTGTTGTGACATTGCTCCCTCTCTCTCTTCGATGGCTCCTTAATTTGCTTCCTAACTGTGAAGTGCAGGAAGAATATTTATTTATTTGCTCACCTTCAAAACTAAAAAGCACTTTAAAAGGGCGGCACACAAGCAGTGAGGTGCGAGAACGTGCCACGCTTGAGCCCAAACAGGTGCCCGCACCCCTCCTCCTGAAAAGGAAGCCCTCCCACAACAAAGGGTATCCTCAACCATTAGACAATCAATCCCCCGTCTCCCATTAAAAGAATGTCCTCGGCCGAAACACACGGTTAACAGACGTTGGTGATACACATTGTCAACGCGTTGTCGCTGATAAATCGTCGTCTTTTTCTGCGGCCGTCTGGAACGCTCTTCCTTGCGAGATTGGGAGGCCACTGGAGCTATGGCACTTTTAAATAATCTCGACTGAAAACTAATTTCTTTTGAACTCCGTTTCGTAGTTCGTTTGCTGCCCTTCCCCTGCACCTCCGTTTAGCGCGGTTGGGTATGTACGGTGCGAACGAAGTTCAACATCCATACATACTTACAAGCGGGAAGAGGAAGGGGAATCATGTAACCAAATAAAATAGGAAATAAAGTAACATAAGTGCGATGTCTGGGATTTTCCTTCTTGTTTTCTCCTCGGAGCTTTTAGAGGTGCTTCTGCGACCGTCTGGAACGCTCTTCCGAGATTAGGAAGCCACTGGAGCTATTCACTTTTAAATCGTCTAGATTTAAAAGTAAATTATTTTTAACTGATTTTTGTGTTTAGTTTGTTGTCCTTCCCCCACACCTCCGTTTAGCTCAGTTGGCTATGTACGATGCGAAAGAAGTTCAACATGCATACATATATACTTCGCATTGTAGCTATGCTGGTGTCAATTCCTATACATGTCCTCTGTGTGTACCTGAATCGTTTGTTCATTAAAACAGTTTGGGGGAAATGTCCTCGCTACTGCGTAAAACGTAGGATTGTACATGCGCGGTGAGACTTTTCTCATCTGCAACGCCAATTACTCGTGACCCAAATTACCTCCGTCGAAATTCCTACTGCCTGAAAATAAGTCCACGCTATTATCCGTGCTAGACCGTGGACGAAATTATTCGCTTGGAAGTGACGGCAAATGCATTCCGATGTCCCGTCGACATGACCGCGGCTTTTTCTTCGGATTCATTTGCTCCTCCGCAAAAACAACAATTACGGGATGGAGCATCCATGATCGAGGCGTCACCGTGGACCAAAGCTCCGCCAAGGCTTCCTCGCCACTTGCCAGATCCCCAGCACGACCGCACAGGAGGACACGTGGCCTCCATCCATCCAAGATCTGGCCTGAGCACGGTAACGTAAACAATACGGAAGAACAGAAAATTCACAGACACGGGCCCTCTGCGAAAATTAACCCTTCCCACGGTCTATTTTGACACGTCTGCTAAACAATCTTCTCTTTTATATTCTTGGTTATTTCGGTAAAGTCACGTAGAATAGGAAACAATACAATAATAATTGCAAATAATAATATATTTTTATAATTTTATTGTTTCCCTTCTACGTGACTTTACCGAAAGAACCAAGAATATGAATCCCTGCAGTCACGAAAGCTTTAAATCAAAATCTTCTCTGTTGTTTTCCACCTGATTATATAAAACAGCCTTTTGTGTTTTGCGTTTGCCTAGAAAATTTGCCGAGTGTTGACATTTATCCAATTACAACCGACCACCAGACAACACCCAAATTAAAAAAGATGTTTTCAAGATGCTCATTGCTCCTCGCCTTGTAAGGACGGTGTCTATAGCATATGCTCGTGCCAGGCCGAAACAAACTAACAAACAAACAGACAGACACACGTGGCCTACCGGTAACAATATGTCGGGCTCAGAAATAAAATTGGGAGGTCCATTATCAGCATCGTGATTTACGGTTGCGAATTGTCCACGGCCACCCAACCTCAGCGGCGGTCCAGTCGTTCGTCACGCGAGGATTGGTAGTTCGCGAAGACAGAAACGAGTTGCAGGCTGCGTTCCGAATACATTTGCGCTGCGGCAAAGTGACCTGGCATCTCACGATTGCATTTGTTCGTCGTTTAACCCGGAACAGCAGCCACGGCAGTGTCAGTGCGAACGCTCGGGTCGGAGTCGACCGTTTTGCTCGAAGCTCAAACGAGCAATGGATGTGTCACTCATATCCACCGGAAGTCTTGAGACGGTGGGTGGCAATTCCACATTGCTAGGGCGGGCACCTGGCCCCTTTCGTGGCATGATCGTCGTTTTATTTTCCACTTGTCGTTGAAACACTTTTTTTATATCGAGGCAAAGGAGTGTCCGCACTCGAGCGGACATCAATTAAAGAGGTGGAGTGATGAAGGCAGCTGGCGTGCAGGGGTTCAATTGATCGTTGGATCACAAGACTGTGAGTGATGGTGACGGCTTCGGGAGGCCTTCGACGACCAGTGTATTGATTGATCGTGGCTGATTATAATAATGATGAGAGGAGGGGAGTTGAGAATAGATTTTCCCCTTTTTTTCTGGCAACATTTTCTGGCAACGTTTGTTGCCAGAAAAAAGGGGAAAACCTATTCTCATATTTTGGTACTGGCAAAGGAGGTCACATGATGAAGGAGGGGAGTTGTTTACTCCCTCGTCGGGTATGCAGGAGGTCGTGGGTTCGATCGTAACCCTGCATATTTGGAGTTTGCGTGTTGTTTGCGTGATCGCGTGGAGTTTTCTTTGGATCCTCCGGATTTTCTCTCCAACTATTACATTTTTTAGTTTATTTTACCAGGTACGCCCCGCTGAGCTGTGTAGTTCTTTTTCAGAAGCGACCCGGCCACAAATGGCAGCCCAGCGCAGCGGCTTATCGCGTGGAAATGTAAAGCGGCATGAACACTCCAAACGCGCTTTCATTGTAAATGTGGAGGGAAAAAGTAGGGAGGGGGGCACGCACATCCCACCCAGCGCAGGCTGCTTTGCACTCTAGATTTGAAGCTTTCGTGACTGCAAGGATTCATACTCTTAGTTCTTTCGCTAAAGTCACGTAGGTAAAAAATGAAATAAAAATTAATAAAATTAAAATAAAAATAAAAATCACGACGTTTCGGAGGCAACACTTGATGCAGCAAATCTGGCTGTGACGGTCCCACCTGATGACGGAGACTTGTGTTGCCTCCGAAACGTCGTGATTTTTATTTTTATTTTATTATTTTTTATTTTATTTTTTACCTACGTGACTTTACCGAAAGAACTAAGAGTATGCTTTGCACTCATCAAATCTACAATATGACTAAACCTGCCGCGTGCTCACCACTCTTCTGATTATTAAGACTGTGGTCGTTAAAAGGTACAAGAGAATAGCGGCAATGTGCTTCGACGATGAGTGTGGAGAGATGATACCGCTGTTGCCAGCTACGAATTGGACTGGACATGCCACGGAGGAGGTGGAATAATGAAACCAGTTCGTGTACAGGTGCAGGGTAGATTATTACGTATCTGGACCATGCGGTGGCGACGGAATAAGTGAGACCTTCATCCAGCAGTGGATTGACTACGGCTAACGAGGATGATGATCATTACCGGTACCAGCTAAAAGTATCCTGATTACAGGGATACGGTTCGTGTAATGTGTTACTCCCCGGCACTGAGAAGATGCTAATGAAGAGCCTAATTTGTGCAGTGTTACCACCACGTGCGTTAGCGTAACATATTCCACAAGTAAATTATGGGTGGGAAATTCAATAGCTGTTTTGCTCATTACGCGAGCTACTAGACATTATTTTAAATTTTCATTATTTCCCCAACTTGAGTTTGAAGTTTCTGTCAGTGGATGGCCCTGACCTTTACTATGTATAAAATATGTCTTTCAGCTTCTGGTCTTGTTATGATCCTATTAAATATTTACATGTGTATACATTGGACAGGGTTCGTTCGTCAAAAAGTTTGTGATTTCTTGTTTAAATGAGCATTGAGACTGCGCTCATCTTCCATTTACATCCATGAGCCAGTGGTGGAAAATCCACATTCCCATGACAGGGGGCGAGTATCTCCAAAGGACAGCCACTGTTGACTTTCCCACAAAAGTGGCACCTATTTTATTGACCCCCAGAGGGATGATGGGCTGAGCCAACGCCAGCCATGATTTCCGATTGCAAGCCACTCAATCTCTCACTGAGCCACCTAGCAGGCTATGGTTCCAATTTACACCGAACAAATTCACGATCATCTGTAGTGTGGTGGCCCATGCGTGTAATTCAGTCATTTAGAAGAGAGTTAGCGGATCACACAGAGATCGTGTGCGGTCAGAATCCCAAACTACCGAGTTGTGATGTGTTAAGGTGATACATGACAGTACAGTCAGTGGAATCCCGGCCTATTTATATGGAATTCCGAGTATTAACCCACGATGTTACATGACGGGTTTAAAGGTTAGCACACTGCAATTACAATCCAGAGGTTTCCAACTCGATCTCCCAGTGAGGCAGTTGGGACAATGGGTGCGCCACAGTTAGTGAACTGGCAGGTTGTGTCTGGGGGGGTAAAACGTGGGTGACCCCACCACTTCTACGGCAGGCTGGGACCCTCCGTCCTTCCGATATTGGGAAGCCACTGGAGCATTGCACTTTTACATCATCTCGATTGAAAACCGCATTTCTTGAGAAATGCTTTTCGTGTTTATAGTTTGTTGTCCTCCCCCCCCCCCCCCCCGCCGCCCTACCTCTGATCAACATCTCATACAGGACCCGACCATCGACCCTCCCGGCTTTCACTTTCCACGCTGCCAATGGTCGACACCATCGACCGAATCAGGACCGGACTATGTGGCCGATGGGTCCACTCGATGCACGAACGGACACATGAAAAGATTGGGCCGGCCTGCGATTGCGGCCACGAATCCCGAACCATCGGCCGCATCGTAAAAACACCCCGCTGCTGCCTTCACTCCTTCAAAGGAGGAACGGACGGGATCCAGTCTGCGTCTGAACAGACAATTAAGTGGATAACAAATCCAAAATTACTTCTTCAATCTGCTCTTAATCCATACAAAAGACCTCCGACTTGCACGGTTGGTTACGTGCGGTGCAAAAGAAAGTCAGCATACATGCATACATATTTGCAAAATGTCTGGAAGGATAGGCCAAATATCCTCTAGATAGGCCTTCTAAGAACTCGATCTGGTAAGAGGCTCCTTTGCCAGCTGTGGCGTTAGCTAAGAATTTGCAGGGTTGTACCTGTGTACCGTTTAACCGCCTAATGTGTGCGAATTTTCTCCAGGTATTCCTGTTTTCTCCCACGTAAAAAAAACAAACGAATATGGAAATCGCCACACTTGTTCAACGCTGGCCACTCCTGTGAAGAGTCTCGAGACTAAGGCGAAGCTTTCAGGGGGGTAAATGAGAAAATGTAATTTTGTCAATACATCTTTTAATCGCAATTGTGCTTGCAGGTCCACGCGAAATCTGTTTGCGACAGGCACTCCTGATGCCATGTGCAACACTGCAAAGGTCACACATTGGTGGTGTGTGCAAGCTGCAACTGACAGCTTGGGATTAAAGATAATGCATTCAAGAACCTGACAGCCTTGGGCTGTTTGTTTCCATTATTATTATTTGCACACACACCGAAGCGGCAACAATCCGGGAATGCGTCCACTATCAAGACAAAGACCTGCCCATGTAAACAGACCTCAACAACCTCCTGATAATATGACCCGATTTGATAAAGCCATCCTGGAACACAGCACAAAAAACCCCGCCACACAGGCGCAGGGCAGCATCGAAGAGCGGCGGAGGAGCAGTTGGGAGGAGGCAAACATCGTCCTGAATCAGTCCCTCATCTCGGATCCCAACACCGCCAACGCCACCACTCAGAAATCAGGAATCTCCCTGCCCGCATGCAGTAGACTTAACATCGTATGTGTGCGCCTGTGGGTTTATCAACATCTGTGTCGCCTCTATGGGTCTCCGTGTGAGTCCATTGGCCAATATGTGTTGAGTGTATGGGTCTCTGTCTAAGTCTATGGGTCTCTGTTCTGAGTCTATGGGTCTCTGTGTGAGTCTATGGTTGAACTCATGTCGACTGAGTCGTGCTCACACTCATCATCCTCTAAGGCCAACAGCTGGATTCATAATTCGGACATGGTTTACAGTTGTTACTCAATTAAATGTTAATATAAACGATTATAAAAAACGGAAGCTGCCAACATACTTAAAATATCTTTATTAGCAGCATTGGTTGAATGCAAGCAAACTCTGAATATTTTTTTTTTAAATCAGTGCTACATTCAATAAAAAAAATTATGACCCATATCTAACAGACAATGGTCCTTGATGTAAACGTATGGTAGTTCACCAGCAGTGTTTCGAGCAAGCTGACTGGTTATGAGGTTGGCAAATAACAGTGGGTGGCGTGAACCCCATTTGAAGCGAGTGGCATGTCAGGCATTGTTACCTTCGGTCAGAGGTCGGAAAACAAAGGACGCAAGAAGAGCCATTTGTTTTCTCTTTGCGAATTCGGCCAAAACACTCAATACTTCAAGAGCCCCAATGCACGTGGTGGATACGAGGCGGTGGGTCCGTGAAAAAAAACTGCCACGAAGCAGCAGTCCTTGAAGAGCCACCGCACGCGGTTCCGAAGCGGCAGGTTTGCCGACCTCCCACTTAAGTGCTACCGATGTTTGCTTGGGCCCCTGGACTGTGAGGTGAGAGTGTTGGGCGGCCTTGAGTGATGTGCTTCCGTGCAGGCCATCGAACAAAGACCGCCACCGAATCGCGTGCTTTCAGGTGCACTTTTAGCCCCCGTCTGGAATCATCTCCCCGCAGATTGAAAACTAATTTCTTTCGAACTGCTTTTTTGAGTGAAGTTTATTGTCCTTTCCCCCCGCGCCTCCGATTAGCGTGATTGGCTACGTGCGGTGCGAAAGAAGTTCAACGTACGCACACGTACGTGCTCCACCTGCAACCACCGAGGGGGGGGGGGGGGGCGTGGGCGTGGGGGTGAGTGGAGACTCTTCACTCTCCCGTGGCTCTCAATCTGAGGACTTGGAGCGCGTGTGCTCGGCGGTCACAACGGGGAGCAGACGTTATTCTTTGTCGGTGTTTACGTTCCGAAAAATGTTCCACAACATCTCCCCCTCCCCCCGCCAACCCATCGCCCCCAGGGTGTGGAAGTGTCGCGTTATTTATTAGCGCTGGGACCAGGTGCCGTTCTCTCATCCTCTGCCGCTGCTGCCACCAAAATGTAACGTCGAGGGTTCAAAGTTAGTCGCAGCGATGCGATTCCCCCAAGCCGAGCGTGAAATTGAAAGTGCTCGGGAATTTTAAAGTGAGTTTTGTTTTTCTCCATCATTTTTGTTTTTCATTTAGCATTTTTACCACCGGCAAGTCCACGAACCCGCACCAGATATTCCACATGTCGCTTCAGTGGAATCGGGGACGGGGTTGGGGGAGGAGGGGCGGTTGATGGCTGTGGGCCTACAAATATTCCACGAGTGATCGAGCCCTGGGTCGACTCATCTTGCTGTTGCGAACAGAGAGGAGAGGGGGGTTCCAGTGTTTCAACTGCCACGCCGAGAGATCGACCGTCGGTTTCCGGATTGCAAGTTGCACGCTCTGTCTGACACACACACACACAACTTGCAAGCTTACAAGCTTGCAATGCCATCGCTCAGAGAGACACAAAAAAATAAACCTGGAGGCTGCTTAATCGCGGATGGAGGAAATGAGCTTGCGCTAATGCAAATGATTTCCAGGTGAGCGCTGCAGGCGTGGGCGAATGTCCGCTAATGGGAAACGTGCCTGATTAGCATCCATTCGTTGCAGTGCAAAGCAAGCGGCTTGTCAGCCAAGGTCAATATTAAAAGGTCACCGCAGCCCCCTTACAAGTCCTGGGTACGGCGCCAATGCCTTTCTTGGTATTGCGTCGTCCGCCATACTGCACACATGCTAATGGTGCATATACGATGATAACCGAGCGTATGATGATAACAAAATGTGTTTACGTTGAACTTCTTTCGCGCCGTACATAGCCAACCGCGCTTATTGGAGCTGCGGGGGGAGGGCAACGACGCTAAATACCAACAAAGCAGTTCTAAAGAAATTCGTTTTCAATATAGATGATTTAAAATTGCACAGCTTCAGTCGCTTCCCCATGTTGGAAGGAAGAGCGTTCCAGACGGCCGCAGAAGTGCACCTGGAAGCGCGTGATAATGTGCAGACCTTCCTCAGTCTGCATGCTGTGTCAATCATGCGGTTTGTCTACTTCACCATGCCAGTTGGTGAAGGGGACAGCCCAGGACCAGTTCAGCAATCACTCACCACCGATAACAGCCACAGCCGGGAATCAAACTCGGAGCACTGGTTTGTGCTAAATAAAATGTATATAAATAAATATATTACGAAAGTACAGCTACATTACAGCCATCATTCATGGCTGTGATTTTTCTGTCTCCTTTCTGGGACCACAATTGATTTCCGTTATGTTTAAGGAAAAGGCTTCGCAATAACCTGCTTTGCAGAACACAAGAGCATGTTTAATGGCATACCTTTCCTTTAGTTGAACAGGTCAGGCTTTACAGACGTACGGCACTTTGTCTCCTACGCAAGAGCGGTCTTTAGTTCAAATGAGTTGTGAAGCGATGTTATATGAATTAACAGTTGAGTAGATTTGCTATTCACGCCATTCCGTATCGAGCAAAGCTGTCGCGAAAGGCGCTGTGCTGAATAGGCGCAGTCTGCATGCAGTTCATAGCCGGGTGTGATGTCGCTGTGCGGGTAATTTGCGAATATTTTTTTTTCACTTGCTAAAATTCGACCCTGTCGCCAGCAAACGGCGGTCTACTCGGCTGACATCAGAGGATCCGACAGGCAACTGCGAAGCAGACAGCACCCATTGTATGGGGCGCCGCGGTGGATAGGAGATGTTAACTCTCTCGCCTGGTATGCAGGAGGTCGTAGGCTTCGATCCCGACCCTGACGCCTGCTGTATATTTGTAGTTTGCATCTGTCTTTCATCATCATCACCACGGTGGCTAGTAGATGTTAACTCCCTCGCCTGGTATGCAAGAGGTCGTGGGCTCGATCCCGACCCTGACGCCTGCTGTATACTTGGAGTCTGCGTGTCTCTTTCTATCTCTCCATCATCATCACGGTGGATAGGAGATGTCAACTCTCTCGCCTGGTATTCAGGAGGTCGTGGGCTTCGATCCCGACCCTGGCGCCAACTGTATACGTGTCTCTCTCTCTCTCTCCATCATCATCACGGTGGATAGGATATGTTAACTCTCTCGCCTGGTATGCAGGAGGTCGTGGGCTTCGACCCCGACCCTGACGCCTGCTGTATATATGTAGTTTGCATGTGTCTCTCCCCGTGGTCACGTGGTTTTTCTCTTCGGGTCCTCGGTTTTTCCCCCCCTCCACATTTAGAAACCTGCATTTCAAATACTTGGCCGTTATACATGTCCACGTGATAAGCCATCTCGTTGAGCTATCACTCGTGGCGAGGCCGCTTCTGAAAAAGAGCCACATAACTCAGTGGGCCTTACCTGACGACCGTGTACGTCATTGTAACGGGACTGGAAGAAAATAAAAAAAAAATAATTTCATCGGTACCGAGGCTCCCACAAGGCCATATGAAAGGGCGTGTGGCACAGTTTGGCACCAGCTATCATAGAGTGTGGTCGTGTCGCTACAGTTCTCTGCGGTGTGAGTATGACGTCTTGAAAAACAATGGCGCTACGCCTCTCTCAGTAAAGTTGAACGCTAATAGTCACTTGCACGTTCCGAGATTCAACAGTGAATGGGACACCCACCTTGCTACCTGCATACGTCTCCGAACGGGAAAGGGTTGATCAACCCTGGAGGGCAGATGCCCCAAGTCAAGCGACAGCCAGGATTTGAACTTGCGACCGAAAAAATCCAACCGATTGGCAGCCAAATATTTCCAGGTAGCTGCTGAGCTACATGGCGATATTTGGTGAATATATTGTGGCTTAAATATATATATATATTCTAGAAATTCACTATATGTAAATATTTGCTTGGGAATGCACCAGCCTGCCTCTTTTGCTTTTGAATGGTTTGCCAAGGATGGATACACCTCAGCATGAACGAATTCAGTGCCTAGCAAGTAGCGAGTTGTTATTCCACCCTCGTTTGGTTAAATATAGGACACTGTAACTCAAAGCACTCCCGGAAAATACCCGCAGACAGAAATTCACTGCCCATGAAGCGGACGATCTCTCATGCAGGCACTGTCTACCAAAACACATTTTCAGAAAGCGTTAAATAATGAATGTTAAACAGTCGCTCGCGATTTGACTCAAACGAGACGATGGAAGATTCACCGCGAGCCAACTTGACTCATTGCTTTCTCCACTCGTGATGAAGACTCGGTCGACCGGACTGCCTCTTGCACCTCATTCAACCACTGCACTGCCGGTCACAACAACGCGCTCACTCACTCGTCCACTCAATCGCTCACCAACTCACTCACTCACCCACCCACCCCACTCACTCACCGACTCATCAACTCAATCACTCACCCATACACTCACCCACTCACTCGGCACACTGCTGATCACAACGCTTCTCTCTCGCTGCATCTTCCCTCGCATTGCTCCACGTTGGATTTTCCTCCCATCGTCTCTATTTCCCAAGTTCTTATAACCTCACTGAATTCGAGAAAATGTTAACTTTGTTAACTTTTAATCAACGACAAGTTTGATTGCTCGTCGTTTAACATTGTGGGCCTTTGGCCCAATGCTCAGCAGCTTTGACAACATTAGTTGATTTTTTTTTACCCAGAATGCACACGACATTGTCAGATCTCAGAAGCTAAGCAACAGTGAGCCTTGATAGTGCTTGGATGGGCGACCACCATACAAAACATAGGTGTTTATAGGTTATGTAGAAACCATCTCAGACCTCGGTAGTGATTCACAACTGCAGCACACACCGCATCATGCAGCCTTCAGGGGTTGTTAGGTTCCTGCACAGGGCAATATGCCGTTTTAAAAGGTTGTTGGTGACCGTTCACTTTGGCATGAGGCCTGAACCGTTTGGCTAATGTTGGCACAATATGCCGCAACATTGGGAAGTATCCAATGGCCAGACGAATCCTTCAGTCACCTGCCCGTTGGACGCCAATCAGGTAGTGGAGGTGACACCATCGGGCTGGCCGCACTTTGAATGTCCGTAAAAGAACACTGGGATTTGGAAGGAAAAGAATACGTGAGTATTCATAGATGCACTCCTCTTTTAAGGCCAATCCTTAAAAAGGTCCTAAAAATAGAGAACATTTTCTAATTAGTGTATTAACAATTATGTTAAGACTGCCATAACTAAATTGGAAATATACATCGTAAATAATTCTTCAAAACAAAACTTCTGATAAAGCATTAACCTAAAAAACAATAACAGGTTAAATATGCCCAAATAAACTGATGTAGAGGGAAAACAAGTCTAATCAAAATGTAGTAATGTCTTCCGCACATTTATTTCAGGAGTGGCGTCTTAATATAATTGTAAAGCCACGTCCTCAAAATATTCTCGTGAGAAATAATAATAATGATAATAATAACATTTTACCGTGCAGTTGAATCGTGAACTAAATTGAAAACGTCAGGTCATGACATGTTGAAGATGGAAAAGATGACACTTTGTACTTTTAAGGAGAGGTCTGGGCTTGACTTGAAACAGCGGAGCGATCCAAGGGAGCGCTGATGAAGTGGCATTGCATAAAAATTGGCCGTGATGGCAGCTTCTTTCACGTATTTTATGTAAAAGTAACATCGTAACCAATCAATTAAAATCTAGCATTACATTGGCGAGCAGTACTCTCTTGCGCCTGGACCTCTGCAACCAACGTTCATCAATCCACACAAACCAGCTGTAAGGTGGTTCGCGATGTAAGGCCAAACAACATCGCATGGGGAAGCCTTCATCCAGCAGTTATTACATGTTAATTATTAGAGTTGTAATATTTAATGATATTGAGCAAGGGACTAGTGGTGCAGTGGAGCCGTAAGATCGATATCTGGCTTGACATCAGTGGCACGTCACATCTGTACCGGTCCTGCCCCCATCTCCCGTTCACCAACTCGCACTGATCAGCCTGGTGAAGTATGGTCGAACAACCACCATGACCGACACAGTATGGGAAGGCCTACGTACAACAGTGGGCTGACTAAGGGGTCTTCAATTATTGCATTTTAAATTATTATTATATTTCAAAACTATCGATTATTCTGTTCATCAGACTTTAAAACAACGACATTGTTCCAATGACTGACTCCAACAAAGGTTGACCATGGTTATATATATATGATTAAATGTGTCTGCGATGTAATATCATTCCACACGAACGAGAAACCATGCAAAAAATATATATTCAAATGGGTAAATCTTGACTTAAAGCTTTCGTGACTGCAGGAATTCATATTCTTTGGGTCTTTCGGTAAAGCCACCTGATGACGATTGCTTGGGTTGCGATCGAAACTTCGTGATATTGTTATTATTTTTATTTCTATCTACGTGGCTTTACCGAAATACCCAAGGAATATTCAAATGGGCAATTACATTAAAGGTTTACTTTTCGTCACGGTAATAAGTGGAAATGCATATGGCCTTGGCAATTGTTAAAATGTGGTTTCAGTACTAGCAATAGACAATGAATCAGCAGATAAATTGTGTTAGCCTTGCGACTGATGTGACGTGGGGTTTTTTTTGTTGTCTGTTTAAATTGCAAAACGTTTATGAACGAACAGTGGCGAAGGCTGGATTTGAACCGGCAACCTCTGGAATGACAGGGCAAGAGCACTGACCCCCGCTAGGCCACCATTCAAAACTTGTCAGAGCCACAAACGAGCACCCGACCTGCCAGCTCAGCTCTATGGTACCGTACGCACTCACTTTCATTTCAATGGCTACATTTTATTTATTTATTTCTCGCGAAAACGTATTCCATTTAAGATGTTAGACTTTTTTTTTTTGGTGCCGCCAATGCTCGAAAGTTACGTAATTACTTTAAGTTGTCCCATTCCTGCCACTGCGGGGCGTTGTGATGTTTCCAAATCCTGGGATGAACGGTTTTATACGCTGTTTAAATACCGTACGAAATACATTACATTGCACAATTTAATTCCTTTTTAAGACGCAATTATAAAGAGTAGCAATGGAAGGGTGGTTAGGACATTACACTATGAACCCGGCGACCAGAATTAAATTCCCAGCCACAGCTAACACCAATGGTCAGTGATATTTGAACCGATTCCTGGCCCCCCATCTTCACCAACTTGCACTGACCAGCGTGCTGAAGTTTGATCAAAACAACTCTGATGCTTGGCATGGCATGGCAAGGCCTCCGTCTAGCAGTGAATTGACGAATTCTATGGTGGCTGCCAGACACTGCCACCCACCATAGGAATCAGAAATATGCACAACTGAGCCACCGAAACAGAATTGACCTGTTGACTTTGGACAAACAATATACGTGTCCTTGAAATCGTGAGCCAAGATCTATCCACTTCTGGATGAAGGCTTGCCCACACCGTCACCATCATTCATGGTCATCAAGTGCCATGATGCATCTCATGCTCCGTTTGTTTTCGGTATAACTGCACAGGAAGGAAATTGGCACCGTCCCTACTCATTTGTTTTTAAATTCTACTTAGTTTTTCACCAGCAGAGCTGAATGCGTTGCAGCAGTGGCCGTCAGATAGATATTTAATTCAGTTACACGCGTGGCTTTAAATTACCATTCATTACCGACGCATACAGCTCAGGTTTAACACCTCCAGCAGCATTTGCAAGGTCAAAGTCAATCTGCCTCTCTCTTGTTGCTAATGAGCTTCGTCTAAATACAACGAGCCCTGGGAAACTCATTATGATGTTCTCTTTCTACGTGACTTTACCGAAAGAACCAAAGAGGAATTCCTGCAGTCACGAAAGCTCTAAATCAAACCCTGGCCAACTTAAGTCCACCAAGTGCAGATCCGTTCACTTATTTTAGATACATTCGCAACTGATTGATAGCACGTGATGAGCATACGACCACCCGGAAATAAAGATGCTCACCCCCCCCCACCCACCCCCGTGTTGCTTTGAGCAGGCCGTGTTGTTAGCGAGCGCCTATTAAGTCCAGGTGGGTTGGCGTGTCCCGGAAGCAGCACACACACCTGCCACCGTTGTGTCCGCGTAGCGTTGGCGTCGCTGATGTTAACGCACCGCAAACACGCGGACTGCGCTCATCCTCGCTGCAGCGGCTTTTGGCCAACCATCGGACAAAGACGGGGGTCACCGCCAATGCCGGATGAAGCTAGTGCGGGGCCTGTAGCAATATGTTATAAAGGGGCCCTAAATTAAAACAAAAAAACACGTAAATATTAAAACACATTTTTTTACTTACATAGTAAAGTCATTGTATTTTTTAATTCGCTATACAGCCGGATAATACGACAAATCGCTCACCTTAAACACCCAGTCGTTCATAAAAAGTTGAAGGCAGTATGGTACTATAGTAATAGAGCAAGTGCAGAATCAGGGGGTTGACGCCACCCATCATCCAGTTAGGGTCGATAAAATAGATACCACGCATTGTGGAGAGTCAACAGAGGGCGTTTTCTCGAGAAAATGGCCCCGTCATAGAAATGTGGAGTTTCCACCGCTTGAGAATCGAACACTTAGAAAAACACGCGTCGAAGATTATTGACGTTATTATCGCTGCATTAAATGTCCACGCGATGAGCCACTTTGTTGAGCTGTCATTGGTGGCCGGGTGCCTTCTGAAAAATGAGCCAATAGCCCAGTGTGCTTGACCTGTTAAAATAAAAAAAGTGTTTATTTTTCTTTTAAAAGTTATCTTTTTTCCTTTCCTATACTTTGCGCTCCTATCGCGTTTTAGCATCGTCTGTTGTTGTAACGGTGTGACCCAGTGCCCTTACTGGACATCTGTGAAAAGAGAACTTTACAGCCCGTCGGATTGCGACAGCGTAAAGGAATACTCTCGTTCTGACTTTGGCTTATCAAAAAAACACCAGCGAGCAGTTGCGACTCCTCATTTCACGCTCAAATACATTCGCCACGAGCACCCCCCACCCCCTCTCGCAATTCCACCGTTGGAGGGTGCGGGGCTCACCCCCCCCCGACTCCTCCCTCCTTCCCCCTCCCTCCCTCCAGTTCCCTCCCCCCTCCTCATTCCCCCTCCCTCCACCTCCTTCCTTCTTCGCACTCTCTCTCAGCCCCTCCCCCTCTCTCCCCCGTCCTTCCCCCCTCCTCCCTCCTCTTTCTCCCCCCTCCCTCCAGCTCCCTCCCCCCTCATCCTCCCTCCTTCTTCCCACTCTCCCTCTCTCCCTCCCCCCTCCTTCCCCCCTCCTCCCTCCTCCTCCCTCCTTCTTCTCACTCCCCCCCTCCTCCTCCCTTCTCCTTTCGCGTGGTGCGTAAGCAACAGTGTGTGTACGTGACGTCACAGTTGAACGTCAACGCCCTTCAACCAATCCAAGGCGGCGGTAGATGCGACACCGCCGGCTCGTGCGCGTGGATGACGCCCGCAGCTCGTCGGCGATGAGTTTGACGTCGGTTTTGCGAATCTTCGATTTTACATTTCTGGAACGACGCGTTACGAGGCGCATCCACCCGCGCCGCGTCCGAGCGCGGTTCAGCGCCGTGCGCAGCCGTCGCGAGGAGAGAGACAGAGAGAATCCCGGTCCTGGACGAAGTTTTTTTTGGTTTGTATGCCACCTTCGTAGCCACCAACTAATAACGGGGCCCAGGTAGACGGGCCTCAAAAACAAACAAACAAAATCCCGCGCAATAACAGACCGCGCAGCGTCACGAATTCTGGTTCAAATCCCCATCGCTTATTTTATTCTAAAAAATCCACGTGTGCTTGGCCGAGTCTCAAATCGAGCGGCGTCTGGCGAGGAGCCCGGGGGAAGAGCCCTCGCTAGGGGTCAGATAATCTTGAAGTGAGCAGCACCCTTAGGCACGCGTTTGCACGTCCCGCGAGGGTGAACGCTCCAATTCATTACGCCTCACGGCACTCCCTGCTCAAAGTGTAATGGTGGCCTTCCCGTCCCTCGACGCCACCGACGAGAACGCCGATTTAAACCCGCGCTAAAATTGTCGCTCCAAAGCGTAGAAATGCACGCGGCGCTTTGCGGGCGTTAATTTAAACAGCGTACGCAGCAATTACCCCTCCCTGCCTTTTCAACAAAGCCATATATGTATAAAAATGTAAGTCTGTAATTTGTTGCATTGTATTTGAGCGCACATTGCGCTGTCGCGTGTATGCACGTTACGTTGCCGCTTTGGGATAAGTGCAATTACGTGAATGTGTTTTTATTGAAAAGTGCAGCCCTGAATTACCGAGAGGATTGATAAAAGCAAACATAATCAGAATCCCAATTCTGCTCCTCACCACGTACTGCGAATTTACAATATTTGTTTCAATCCATCAGCCTATGAGCTTACCAGACTAATGTGAACGTATCTGTATTCATATGTGTGAGCCTCGAAATTTGAGCTCTGTTTATATTTCCTCTTACCCATAATGCTTCTGGGGCCTTGTTTTGTGAGGCAAAGTGAGGGTAGCGTCCTGCTCAGGGGTAAGAGTAGCACATAGATCAGGAACACATGCAAATGAGAGACATATTTACCCTACGTGAACATGAGAGACATCACATTTACCCGAAGTGAGCTTTGCCAGGGCGCATCGGTGGAAAAGGATGATGGCTGATTGACGAGCCGAGTGATAGAATAACAGTCAAAGGGATGAACGCACCTGGAGGACAACCATAGGGGCAGCTCTTGCGGGAGTGATATGGATTGTGACATTGCAAGACTTTGATGGATGGCGATGTCATGGGGAGGTCTTCATCCAGAGGCGGACAGACTAACAGCCGATGACGACGACGATGGCAATTCCGCGTGCGGTAACATCACCGCGTGCGGTAACATCACCGCATGCGGTAAAATTACCGGCCTGACTCTTGTTCTCTTTTGTATTTGTTTTGGTTCGAGCAAAGCAGGCAACATTTCGGCCAGATGGACAATTTAGGGCAAAACGATCGCTAGAGATTTGCAATCATTCGCAGATTTCGCAAAGAGAGTCTATCGCATTATCGCGTGCCAACGTAAGGTTCCCGCACGCATGCAACGTGCGTTCACATACACAGTACACAAAGACAAAAGACAAACATCCCTCGCCCGCCCGCTCCTCCCCCCCCCCCCCCATCTAGCCTACATTAGAGCTGTGGATATCTGGAGAGAATAAAAAAACCCCCGCCAAGATTCTACACATCTCGCCAGGAATCATGTTCAATTCTACAAACGGAATCACGAGTCCAGTCTAGGAACTGTGAGAATCACCAAGCTCTGGACTACATAGACTGCCGGGGCAAATTATGTTAGCGAGCACCTATTAAGGCCGGCATAGCACACAAGAGAGTGGTAGGGCAGTGCCACGCCCGGCCACCTTTGTCTCCCTAGTGGCCATGTTTATGTAATAAACCTTCTCGAGACGGCTTCCGGAATCAGTCCTTTTTATTTTCCAACTTCCACAGTTACACTTCACACACGCTCCCCGTTGCTGACAGACAACGGGAAGCGGGCAGACTCCCAGCTAAGTCCCCACCGCGCACGTGGCACCCAGAGCCCCGTACACGCGTGACTCCTGCTCTTTCCGTTCCCAGGTCTGCTCCCGACTCCTCTCTCTCTCCTCCTCTTAATCCCTGGGTCACGTGGTACCCCTAAGCCAATCCTCCGTAGTCAGCGTTGACCGTTCCAGATGGCTCCCTGTCAATCCCGGGACCACGCCTCTGATCCGGCTTCCCATTAGCTGAGGCCCCGATTGGTCAGGCCAATCACCCCTGCTAACATGCCGTGATCACGCCGAGGCCATGCTCCCTGGCTCACCCCTTATTGGCTACAAAGCGGGACCGGCAAGCCAATCACCACGTGAGCCCTCTATGGCTGTTATTAAATTTACACCCGGCACCCGGTACTTATTATTATAAGGCTGAGTCGACCTAGGGGAGTCCCAGGACTGGTTCAGATAATAATCATCACTGTGTCTTCTTAATTCTCACAACGTTTCGGCCACAACGCAAGCAGCCGTCCTCAGGTGAAGAACAGGTCATTTAGATGCTGTCTTTTATTATTTTATTATTTCCCTTCTACGTGACTTTACCGAAAGAACCAAGAAGATGAATCCCTGCAGTCACGAAAGCTTTAAATCGAAATCATCACTGTGGTTGGCTGTGAGCGGTAATTGAATTAGGTTTAGCGGGTTTGAAGTGCAGCGCGCTAACCACTGCACTTCCGCTCCCCGCATAGATACACGCGGAACAATGACAAAGATCCCCCATATAGTCTTCACATACTTTTGGGGAAAGTGCTCACTTGAGGCAGAGTCAACGACACGCAGCACACAAACGTACTCACTCACGCGCCTATGATTGTCTTTGAAAAGGTGACAGGGTAAAATACAGGGATTGGGGAGAAATAGAGGAGAGATGACACAAGATCGTGTCAGTTTGGAAAATGGAAATAAATGATGAAAAATTGCCTGCGGTGGCCCCAGCGCCGATTTACCTGTTAGTCTGGGGACAAAAATGCATTTCAACATCGTTACAAAATAAGTAGCAGGATTTTGCATTCATGAAACAAAAAAATACCTAATTCACGCTGAGATAATTGTTCAAATATAGAGGCAGCAATTTGTTGCAAGGGCCAAGAGTGTAGAAAGAAATTTTGCCTTGTATAACACTGGTCAACAAAAAAATTGCATTTTTTATGACCTGGACTTTTGCAGCTGTTTTGAACTAATTTCAGGGTGCTGATTCCAAATCTGATCTCAGATTTGCTCTATCACATCTCATTTTTATGCTATCGGCATACCCCATTTTCATTGATTCTACCCCAAATTAACTCTGTCACTTATGATTGCAAGTTGTTGCGAGTCAGTGACTGCTTTAGTGTTAAAATATGGTGCTGTATTTTTAGGATAGTGTGTTTATAATATCATTTTATGTAGATATCCACATCTATTTAATATTTTTCATCTACAGTTTTTATTTAAAATGCAATATTTGATATCTCAAAAACCTGATGTGATAGACAAAACTGATGCCAGATTTGGAATCAGCACCCCAAAATTACCTTAAAACCGTTGTAATACCTTATGCCAGAAAACGTGTGTTGACCAGTGTATTCTTTGACGCGTTGCTCATCAGGAGGTGACATTTCTTCACAATTGTGCGATATCAGCCACACATCTACGAAGCGACCGTGCCTTCTCTTGACGTTAAATTACCGTCGAGTTCTTCAAATTATCCGCAATTTCTCGATTGAAGCTTGGCGTCTTCATATTTTCGAGGTCACGCGCTTACGCATCCGTGCGCATTCACGCAGTGCGCGCCTATCGCTAAAGGGATTCAGTCCGTGCATTATTCATTTCTCCAACAGCGTCACCATCAAATAACATTTCCATTGCACCCTTCCGATTGAATGAATGCATTTTTTTCGCGCTTGGATCGGTTTTTACTTTTTGTGTTATAATGTTGGCTGCAGCACAAGGCACACAATGGGCATAATGCCCCTTGCGAACAGCGTCACGAGTCGTTGTGAGTCACGTTTAAAGCCAATGGCAAAGCTTCTCCCTTTGCCTGTTCCTCTTTATCCTGCCTCTCCTGGCCTTCTCCTTGAACCCCTCGGAGCCTCCCCTCCCGCCGCCCTTTGACCCCCTCCTGCTCCCCCCACCCCCCCACCCCCCCCCCCCCGTGGCTCGTTAACTGATGTACTAATTTCCTAGTTCACGTTCAGGGGAATGCATCGTGGGGGGGGGGTATTTGTACGTCTTCAGAGTGATTATTATACCCAGGTTGCTGCTGAGAAGCATGCGTGGCATTAGAAGCGAATGTTAAAGGGGGTCCCCGTCTCCCTTTCAAAATGAACATTGGGCAACAGCGCAGGGTAACCTTGTTTAAGTGGGGGGCACGGACAATTCCGAGGGGGCACTGCGCAAACAATGATCAACTCTAAACAAATGTTAAACGTCAAACGGATTGAGTAAGCGGTACGATCTGCTTTGAAACAGTTTCCTTATGAAGCCGTTTTTTTAATTACCAAGTAAGGCCCACTGAGCTATATGGCTCTTTATCAATAGCTGGACGAAGTGGCTTATCATCGTGTGGAAATGTGTAGCGGTCAAATACTCTAAACGCACGTTGATTCTAAACGTGAAGGGGGAAAAACCGGAGGACCCGGAGAAAAATGTACGCGACCACGGGGAGAACATGCAAACTCCGAATATACCGCAGGTGTCAGGGTCGGGATCGAACCCACGACCTCCTGTATACCGGGCGAAGTAGTTAACATCTCCTAGCCACCGTGGGTTTTGCCTCTCATGGTGCATTCTGCCATAACTCTCACCCCGTATGTACAGGGTGGCCCAAAAATCAGGATACATAGGGTTATTGTATTTATATCAACAAAGCACATAGGGTTATTTAATTTAACTCAACAAATAATCATACTGACTTCCATTATTAACATTAATGCATGATGCATACATTCTCTTTTGAAATTAATTTATGACTTTTTAAAGATTACAGCTGCCTTCTGGAGCATACATCTCAAAAACTAATTGAAATCGGTCGTCTTTAATCGTCGATTTTCTTTCCATTTCTGAACGCCATCTGAAAGAGAGGAAGAAAACTATACAGGCATTAATAATGCTAATAGATACAATACTTACTTAAAGAATAAACAATTCAAATGGTGTCAATGCCACTGTTAAAAAAATGTGTCCTGACTTTTGGACAACCCTGCAAAGAGGGGGTCGACGATTGGCTTGGGGTTCCTTTGACCCAGCCGTGGGATAGACCATTTTGTCCAGATCTCTCCAACTACCACAGACAGTTTTAACATCGAATGACTTACCGTTGCGAATTTATAAACTAAGGGGCTCTTGGTATGGAACAGCACAGACACCCATGCCTGTCAACCCACATGGTTTACCCGTATTCTTGTACAGGGAAACTGGGTTTTCGGGTCCATACGGCATACAGCCGTTTTTTATATGGGCACCAAAAACATGTTTTGTCTATTTCTTTGTGTTTCTCCCTCGTGATGGGACTTTGTAGGATGAACGTTGAGATCTAAAAGGGCACGGGGTGACCAATAAGATCTGAATTTGTCTGTAAAAAGGTAGGGCACTGATAAGGGATTGACAGGTATGTATGCCTGTCGCAGCCCTCGCTCAGCAAGCAGTGAAAATTCCACATTCCTCGAGCGGGAGTTAATATTTCCTTGGGAATAATCGCTGTTGACATTCCATAAATTGGCCAATAATTGTATCAGCCCCAGAGCACTAGTGCTGGGCTGAGTCATTGCCCAACGGGCCATTTGAACTCAATTAACATCCGAAGCACCAATCAGGCGGACCGTGAAATTCAAACGGACGACGAAAGACTACGAAGCACGGTTTTACATACTTAGCAAACCCGTGGCTTTTGACCTAAGATTCAGAATGGAAATCTCGTGTAACATCCTCCGCAAGACAAGTTAACGCTCGCCGTTCTGATCTTCCCCTTTTTTTTTTTTCGCCGAGGAACGTACTTTTTTGTTTTTTTAAACCGCACACGAAGGAAGCGCAAAAAAGCCGGGCGTGATACGACCGCCGGTGCCCACGTCACGGTGGGGGTGACGTGAGAGCGAGGAACGAGCGCCGATCCGACAGGGGCAGAAGTGCGATTCTTAATTTAAAAGAAAAACGCGTTCGCCAGCTGGCGATGGGGCGAGAGGTTTCTGCAATTTCCCACGTGCGCGCTTGCCACCGCCTGTGTGCTCGACGCGTGACGGAGCCAAAGGCCCTCTCGCCTCATGGAACAGAGTGTCTCGTCTCTCTCCCTCTCTCGGCCAGTTTTCCATCATCATCATCATCATCAAAGGTTTTCGTGTCAACATCGAAGATGCGTTTGTTTATATTTTTCGTGTGGGTACGGACGTGAACAAAGATGCACAGACTTCCCTTGTGGGTTACCGTGTGCGTGTGTGCGTGTGTGCGTGTGTGCCGTGGGGATGGAGCCGTGGCGTAGCGGTTAGCGCGGTGCCGCTACGAACACAGGCTACCCGGGTTCGATTCCCGCTCACGGTCAACTTCAGTGACGATTATCTGAACTGGTCCTGGGCCTCCCCTATGTCGACTCAACCTCGAATGAGTACCCGGCGCGATGTGTAAATGTCGCCAATGGGGAGAAGGGCGTGGTGCTGGCCACCCGCACCCTAGTTTGTCGTGCCGGCCTTCATAGGTGCCGGCCTTCATAGGTGCCGGCCTTCATAGGTGCCGGCCTTCATAGGTGCTCGCTAACATCACTCCCCCCTACAGTCTTATCAAGACTATTCAGGCGATCTTTGTGAGTGTGTGCGTGTGTGTGCGTGTATACGCGCGTGCGTGTGTGTGTGTGCGTGCGTGTGTGTGTGCGTGTGTACGCGCGTGCGTGTGTACGTGTGTGTGTGTGCGTGCGTGTGTGTGTGCGTGCGTGTGTGTGTGCGTGCGTGTGTGCGTGTGTGTGTGGGGAGCGGTAGTGTAGCGGTTAGCGCGCTGCGCTATGAACCTGGCGACCCGTGTTCGATTCCCGCTCACGGCTAACACCAGTGACGATTATCTGAACCGGTCCTGGGCCTCCCCTAGGTCGACTCAGCCTTAAATGGGTACCTGGTGTGGTGTCGCAAACATCGCTACTGGGGAGACAAAGGCGGTCGGGCGTGGTGCTGGCCACCCACCCCCCCGTGTACCGTTCCGGCCTTCATAGGTGCTCGCTAACAGCACTTGTCCCTACAGTCTGTTAAGGCTATACGGGGGATCTTTGTCTTGTGTGTGTGCGTGTGTGTGTGTGTGTGCGTGTGTGTGCGTGGAGAATGGTGGTGCAGCATTTACGATGCCTGGCCATGAATAGCAACAGCGGCGAGTGCAATCTCAACTGTTGCTGTGCATCTCATAGATCTACTCGGGCTTAAATCGGCACGTGATATCGTGTGTACACATCACCACTGGGGGGGAGCTCAAGGTGGTCGGGCGTAATGATGTACATTTGAACGGTGACGCCAGCACACTTGGCCTACGCTTTATTTGTTTAACGTCACGGGATTTTTCACGTAAATAACTCTGAACGCGTAATGTTGAGTCTAAATGTGGAGGGAAAAAACCGGAGGACTCGGAGAAAAATCCGCACTACGACGGAGAGAACGGACAAACTCCAAATATACAGCAGGCGTCAGGGTCCGGATCGAACATATGACCTCCTGTATACCAGGCGAGGTAGTTAACATCTCCTAGCCACCGTGATGATGATGAGAGAGAGACGCAAACTCCATGTATACAGCAGGCATCGTCAGGGGTCAGCATCGAACCCACGACCTCCTGTATACCAGGCGAGGTAGTTAACATCTCACCACTGTGGCGCCCCAAAATAACCTTTTGGAAAATTGTTGTGCTACGCAGGGCAGACTTAAACTTTCCAAAATAACACCGCCGCCTTCCTTTTGCCTGGAGAAATGCACGAGGTGCGGTGCCAACATCTATCACGTCTATATTATTTTCGTTTCAAACTAACGTCAGAACTTTTGTGCACCACCCGCCAAAAAACTGGCACATCAAAAAGTGAAAATCGTGAGAGTTGTCATTTTCCACAGTCATAATAATCCAAAGAAACGTCAAGTCTCTGTGTGTGCCAACACATTAAGTGTGCTGCATTGCAAAAAAATAATAATTAGAAAACCTGTTAAACTAAAGTGGAGTGAATTGTCCTAAAAACGCACAACGGTTGTAACATCATTAATTCTCCCACAATTTTCTCCAAAGTCAATTGAGCAGACAATTAGCCAAACAGCTGGAGACTCTAGTCTTGTGAAGTTCCCAAATGAATGAAAGCATTAATGTAACACCCACTGGTATTATGTCACGTTGGTGAATTCTAATTTTGTGTTGATTAATTTAAGCCATTCTTCATTTTGCCATTTATCCGCACACACGCACACACATATAAATAAATAAAAATGTACGTGCCTGTAATTATACACATCGTGTAAAGCTAAAGGTGCAACCCTGTAATTAATGGTCTCTCCACTAGCAGGGGCTACAGAGAGCCCCTCTATGATAATAGCAACTCAGCGCGGACTAAATGCGTGGCTGACTTGGTAGCATGGACTCAAATAATGAATAAATTAACTCCACAGAGTACGACTTGACCAACATTGTACAGCTTGTAATCGACTATAGACTGTGACTATAACATAATTTAAAAAATGCCACCTTAAATCAACACCAATTCATAATTGACTTTTGCGTTATGGCCACGCAACGATTTGGCCAAATATGTGTCTCAGAGCCCTCCACCACCCACCGCCCCCCGATATTTGTGTGACGCGACGAAAAATGTGGTCAGGTCATTACCGTAAACCTCACCTAAAGGTCAATTATGAATCACAACATTGGTGGCGAACACCAACGTAGTGAAGTGAAGAGTGGTGTACAGCTTGGGAGTTGTCCTCCTTAAAAGGGTTTTCTCGACTTCATCTGACATATCGCAGAGACAGATCCTAAGGACAGCCTTCAAAAACTCGAGTGAGGCTTTCCAGGGTAAACAAAGAATGATAATACATGGCATCAAATACCATGCATTATTCTTTAAGATGAATGAGCATAGCACAGGGAAGGAGAACGTAATGTAATGCTCACGGGTATTCTTTACTTTATTATGCTTTTACCTTCAACGTTCGAGTGTTTTTTTTTTGCATTATTTTTTTCATGGCCTTTCAAGTTTGGCATGCAATTCAAATTCACACAAAAACAAGTAAACCCGTAAAAACAAAGTTTTTCACTATAAATCCTTTATATGCGTGGCGGCTAGAGTCCTCTCGTCCTCTGGCTTGAGATGGCTGCCACCTATGGGTCAGATGATTATCTGCCACCATTAAGCAATTGGTAATTAAATATTTAATTTGTTTTCCCTAAACAGTGTAAAATTTTGGATTTTTTTTTCACGAAAATTAATTGTCACACACAACGAGTCTGTGTGGAAAATGTCAGCTCGATTGGATCACGGGAAGTGGGTTAAAAAACGACCGAAAGATTTGCACGGTCCTAAGCAAGCAAGCAGGCACGCAAGCAGGCACGCAAGCAAGCGAACTTAATATAAAGGATTTAAAAACCACCTGGCCCCAGCAATTTGATGCATCGCCACAATTCCCCAGTTCACAATTCGATCCAACAATCTTTACAAATTTCTTTTTGTATATCTGATTATTATGATTATTACCACTACGTCCCATTTGCAGGAGGATTTTCATTTATAGGGTACTTTAAAATACACGTTTGACGGAGTCCAGCCAAGGGACTCCCTCCCCCATGGTGGCAGCTGTCCCTGTGCGGCATGAGAGACTAACGCAGCGTTCACCGCCGAGGTCGTGACGGGCTTCTCGTTTCATTCCCATTGCTCTACGCCATCCTTGTAACCGTTGCCCGTTCCGATGTAACGTGCGCAGACGCCTACTTTATTGAGGGGACATATTGGCACGTAATATGATGATTGATTGATTGAACACCATCGCGGCTAGATTGTGATATTTGCAACTCATATACCATTTGTATAAAGTTGGCAAAATAGATAAATAAAATGTATGGCTTATTGTTATTCCACTACTGCATGAGCACCTTACCATGCCATATCATTCATGGGAGTTGTTTGACCATATTTCACCGCACTGGTCAAGAGGCAGGTAAGCGGAGGGGGCTAACCCTCCCTGCCCCTCCCCCAACTCACACACCACTCACCACTGCTGATTGCATGAGACAATTGCATTGACGTTTTTATATGTCGATGTATTTATTTTAAGTACTTTTGCGCCCGTATTCGGAACCCAGTTCTGCTCTGCAAGAAACTAGTCGTAAAGGGCCCTCACCTAATTATTATTACTATTACATATACAAAAAATCTAATTCCAGGCAATAAATTAAACATGGACTCATGCCGTGCGTATCTTGCCACACACTCTAGCGCAGGTATTGAGAACCCTATGAAGCCGTCTCGAGCAATAATCCGTCTACTCTGAAAGTCCTCCCTCTTGCATGGCCTTATTTAATATCTCTCTCAACTTACCTGCCTTCCGTAGCCTCAGGGCAGACAGTCTTATTTAAAAGGGGGCTGCTGAAATTATATCTCGATTAACCCCCCGAGGGACTAGAATCTAATCAAATGATATCACACGAGTAAAGGAGCAGCCCCGTGATTGCACACTCACGCCACCGTAGAAGCCTCCAGGAAGCCACCCTCCAGAGGCAATTTGGCCTACTCTTCCATACCGGCCAGACATCTAGCGAGAGGTAGCAGTGCCCCACACTTTACCCCATCACACGCCACCTGCCGATCGACTAACTATGGTGAATCCATTTTGACAGCTGGGTTGACAGAAGGCAGTGGCAGGGGGTGTGCATTTGAGAAGCCCGGACCATCATTTCAACTGCCGCACGCCGGGAGATCAAACCGAACTGGTGACCTCTGGACTGCGGCGTGCCGCTAACATAGACACCGCGGCAATGCCTTGCGGAGTCTCAAGATTCATTTTCAGGAGGGGTTGTGCATTGAAATGTTTGGCCAATCGCCATTCATGAGTGGCACGTGACAGGAAACCCGGAGGAGCTGGAGAAACCCCACCACAGCATATCTGAGAATAGCACAGCTGCACACAGATGGATGGAAGAATCCAGTTGATGTGCTGCGATCACGAGGCCACCTCAGAGTCCAAAACATGTACCTGTGGTCACTTCATGGTCGACCTATGAACGCCGTTTGTAAGTATAGTAATCATGCAGCATGGTGACGTTAATATTGGTTAAATTAAAATAAATTCAATCAATAAGCAATTTACTTCCTGAACAATAGCAAGCTATTGTCTAATGTTTTATAATGATCTTCAGTGGATGCACGATTGGGGTGAGTACATTGTGTGGGCTTGAATGAGTGTGTGGCGAGCGGCAGTGTAGCGGTGAGCGCGCTACGAACCCGGGGACCCCGGTTCGATTCCCGCTCACGGCCAACACCAGTGATGATAATTATCTGAATCTTTGGTGATTATCTGAACTGGTCGTGGGCCTCCCCTAAGTCGACTCAGCCTTAAATCCGTATCTGGTGCTGTGTGTAAGCATCTGCGCTGGGAAGACAAAGACAGCCGGGCATAGTCGCTGGCCACACAATCGCTTTACACGCCACGGTTGTCTTCATAGGTACTCGCTAACAGCACTTGTCCCAGTCGCTTGTGTAGACCAAGTCGGGAACCTTTGTCCCTGTCCAAACGTGTGCATATGTGCCCGCATGTGTGCGGATGTTTATTTAGCTCAGAATTGATTGTAAGTGCCAAGAGAAATCGATTGCGAAATAAATAAAACGTTATCGCAAATCAGCCAAGATTTCGGAGCCGCGGTTGTTTCGCTGTACAAGTGGGTATGGCCCAGATTAAACGCCTTTAAATTCCTGTTTACGCTGCAATTCACGCGAGCCCGATACGCAGTCAGCATCGTTCGTTTTCCATTGCCCATTCTCCCGAGGGTTGAATTACTGCCACATCTGTAGGTTATTGGTCGTCGTGAAATTGCAAGTGGAATGTGGAATTTCCAATGTAGATCAGGGTCGACGTCAAGGGCGTTTCTGCGATGATATAAATTCGACCTATATTGAGTTTCTACAAAGCAAAAAAAAAATGCAATTAAATACAAATATGGTATTGACGTTTCAGTCGGCTGTGTTCGGGAACGTATGAGTAGAGGTGAACCTTCGACAGCCCACCCAACACTTTTTATGTATCTCTTGCAGTATAGATCTGGCATTGATTTTAATCGATTCATCGATGCGCCGTAACATGTCTACAAAATAATCGTGCACAGCTGATGAGCGCGCACTACACGATCGGCGTAGCGAACCACGAGTTGAAACGGATTTCGAAAAGAAAAAAAACTCCCCGAGTTGAATTTACTTTGCTCAATCAAGATTGGAACTCGGGTGGACCGGGAAGGGAGTCTCGTTGTGTGAGAGTGAACTGGGCCGCCGAGACGACAAAAAGCGAGAGAACATTTGGTGACACCCCATGTCAGGGCCAGGTTGGGGTTCTGTCCTTATAAATGTTTTTTTTTTCTTCTTGGTTCTTTCGGTAAAGTCACGTAGAAGGGAAATAATGAAATAATGAAATATTTATATTCTTGGGTTTTTTCGGTAAAGTCACGTAGGTAAAAAAATTAAATTAGAATTAATATAAGTAAAAAAAAAATCACGACGTTTCGGAGGCAACACAAGCTTCCGTCTTCAGGTGGAACCGTCGTGATTATTTTATTTTACTTTTATTAATTAAAAAAAATTACCTACGTGACTTTACCGAAAAAACCCAAGAATATGAATCCTTGCAGTCACGAAAGCTTCAAATCTAGAAATAATAAAAAGTATATAAAATACAATTCTCACGACGTTTCGACCACAACGCAAGCAGCCGTCCTCAGGTGAAGAACAGGGCTGTCGGAAAGACAACGTCCGAATGGACAGCCCTGTTCTTCACCTGAGGACGGCTGCTTCCGTTGTGGCCGAAACGTCGTGAGAATTGTATTTTATTATGTTTTATTTTTATTATTTTATTATTTCCCTTCTACGTGACTTTACCGAAAGAACCAAGGAGATGAATCCCTGCAGTCACGAAAGCTTTAAATCGAAATGTTTTTTACTCACGGCCTTTCAAATTTCGCTCGATCTCACCAGTATCGCAGCCACCCATTCGTTCGTTTTGACTTCGACGGAACGTCTCGGCGTGGTAGCATTCGCCCCCCCCTCCTCCACCTTCTCCTCCACCACACCTTGTCGACTGTCACGTAGAAATCCCCCCCCCCCCAACCCACTGCTGACGGCGGCTATTTCTCAAGGTCATTGGCGGAGTGAGTTACACTCACGCCAAGCCCTCGCTCGACTCTCTCGCCCAACAGCGAAGAGCCTTCCCCTATCAGCGCCGTCCTTGGGAAAGAGGGGCTCCAATGAGGGGGGGCTGAATTCCGACACCCGGCGATCAATCAACCCGACAACGTTTCAAAAGGTGCGCGTGACTGCGCGCGTGCGTGTCTGTGTCTGTGTGCGGTAGTGGAGCGGTAGTGTAGCGGTTAGCGCTGCGCTGCGCTACGAACCTGGCGACCCGAGTTCGATTCCCGCTCGCGGCCAACACCGGTGACGATTATCTGAACCAGTCCTGGGCCTCCTCTACGCCGACTCAGCCTCAATTAGTACCTGGTGCGATGTGTGAGCATTGCCACTAGGGAGATAAAGGCGGCCGCGCGTGGCGATGGCCACCCACCCCCTCGTGTGCCGTGCCGGCCTTCATAGGTGCTCGCTAACAGCACTTGCCCCAACATTCTGTTAAGGCTACACGGGGTCTCTTTGTCTTTGTGTGCGGTAGTCAGGAGCAGCAGCGTAGTGGTTAGCGCGCTGGGCTACCAACACCACGACCCGCGTTCGATTCCCGCGCGCGGTCAACTCCAGTGACGCTTGTCTGAAGCGGTCCTGTGCCTCCCCTGGGTCTACTCAGCCTCAAATGAGTACTTGGTGCGGTGTGTAAACATCGCCACTAGGAAAACAAAGGCGGCCGGGCGTGGTACTGGCCACACCACCCCCTCGTGTGCTGTGTCGGCCTTCACAGGCGCTCGCGAATGACACTTGCCCCAACAGGCTATATAGCCTACAAGGGGGATCTTTGTCTTTATGTTCCGCGTGAGGTGGTACAGTGGTTCGCGCACAATGCACTACTATCCCTGCACCACCCGAATTCGATTCCTGACCATGCATTTCATGGGCAAGTCGCAGCTATCGCAATGTGTTGTGGGCCTCCCCAGAGCTGGGACTTGCTTCAAATGCATAACTGGCAAAGCAGTGTAGAAAATCAGCACGGGGAAGACAAAGACAGCCGAGCGCTGTGCCCACCCCCTCGTGTGCCGTTCCGGCGTTAATAGGCGCTCGCGACAAACCCTGCGATCTGTGAGGCCAAGTTCAGAGAGAACTGCTTGCGGGTTTCGTGGGTAATTGCTACAGGGCAGCTGGATGCAGCCACCCTCCAGCAACTACGGGAGGTGGTGGAGGGAGAACGATGCTTTGAACAGCAAGGAGAGAGACGGGCAGAGAAAAATATTAATAAATTAGACATACAGCGATTAAACACAGCAAAGTTGGCACAACGCAGGTTGTGCAGGTGGTGCACCGACTACGGGACCCTGGTGGGCTAATCCCCACCATCTGGATCGCCTCGCTCGATTCGGCGGTGGCGTGGCGGAGTGGAGCGTTCGCCGCTTGCTGCCGAGCCTCGCGGTCGAAGCGCGGCGGCCGCCCCGGTGAATGCTTGCCGGTGATTTGTGAGCCGCAAATAGCAAGCGCCGTCTGCCTCGCGGTGGCCGCTACAGATTCCGTGATGCTATTCGAAGGAGAGTAGGCCCCAGGTGTGCCTGCGTCACAGTTCAAATTTTGGCAAATTTGAAAAAATTGAAATTACTTAATTGGGTAATTCCGCAAAGCAGAATCCCCCGCGACTGCACACTTAGCCCCATCTGTGAAATATAACTTAGCCCCGTCTGTGAAATATAACACCTTTGTGGTATCCTTGTGCTATCACAATGGCTCAAATACCAAATAAAGCATTTATTCTGATTCATTACCCAGCGTTTGCCAACTCACATAGCCTCAGTCACCTAGCTTGGCACGAGCATTTTGATTCCATCACCACCGCTTAATGGTAAATGAAAGTCGATGTGTATGTATTATGTGTGCATGTACTGCATGTTGAACTTTTTTTCCACCGTACGAAGTCATCCGTGCTAATCATACGCCGAGCGCGTGGGAAAGTGCCTCCCTCTGCTCTCTGGTCTACAGGGATATCGGAGGTAGCTCTGTGACATCTATTTACGTGTGCTATTTGTATAAATGTTGAACTTCTTTTGCAACGTACGTAGCCAACTGTCCTAATCAGAGGTGCGTGGGGAAGGACAACAAACTCAACACCAACCAATCAGTGGAGCATTGTGGTGCCGTGGTTCGTGAGCCCACTGGAACCTCAGCTACCTGAGTTTGACTCCACTCCACTTTACAACAGTGGCAAGGAAAAAAATACAAACTGCTTCTGCGCCTCCCCCAATTGACTGGGAGGTTGCATGCGGTGGGGTAAAGTGTGGGGACTCCCACATCTTCTAAGACGTCTCGCCAACGCAGAAGGGTCGATCAAATTACCTCTCGCGGGGATCTATTGAGACGTCGTTTGGAGGAGGGCCCCTTTCCTCCGCCAGTGTTGTCAGAAAGCAATTGCAGGGCCGCGCATTTGTCTACTTCGGTCTCCGCTAGGGTGACTCAGCCTCGAGCTAGTCTATTTTTGATCGGAAATTAACACACCGCCCGCGGAGGCAAACGTGGCAGAGCATGGTGCTAGCCACGCCACCCACCGTGGCATGCTGGTTTGGCCACATTCTACACCATATGGTCCTTGAGGCATACGTAGCAGATTGATGCATCGTTATATTGAACGTCTGCCTAATGTGGTTACTGATTAAAAAAATAACTGGGTACTGTCTAATTGCATTAATGGCTAGCCAAATTTTTGTTTTATTGTGCACGAATGCAATTATCAACAACAAAAAACAAATAGTAAATTTGTTCAAATTGAACGCATACTTTCATTATGGCTCGTGTACTTAAAAAAAACACATCCTGCGAGAACAACGTCTGGGGTGTTTGTTTACCTGCGGTATGAATGCTACTTTTTAAAGTGCGGGGTTTGGTTAACTTCCATGACTTGGACGTTTTCTTGCTGCAACAGCACGCGGCGAGTGCACGATTTTGATTGCATTTGAGGCCAATTATTCATTTATTACTCCCCCATTATAACATTCATAGACTGTCGTCTCCAGCAACGCGCAAGGGCAACTTTGTCTCCCCAGCGCTGACGTTTATTCACGACTACGAGGTAATCATGTGAAGTTGAATTGACCTAGGGGACTCGCAGGACAAGTTCATATATTTGCCACTTAGCCCATGAGTCAATGGAATTGGTCAAATGTGACCAGTATCCACCATGGGTAGAAAGATTAGCGTAGCTAACTGTCTGTTTATTAGACATTTTATTCTTTGCATAGTCCAAAGATGTGTAATTCCGCGTGAGTTTATTTTCTGCCCAAAACACACGATGGTATTTTTCATCATTTCCCCCTTCTAATATAGAGCCACCATACATATTTGTAACCAAGAGATGAAAGAGTTGAAGACAATCGTTGTTAGCATTGGCCACCCTAGATGGTATCAACAAGCCACTTTATACTCTTTGGTTCTTTCGGTAAAGTCACGTAGGTGTAACATAAAAATGTAATAAATCACGACGTTTCGGGCGAACCCACAAGCGTCCGTCATCAGGTGAGAAAGCATGGTCTGCTGCTGAGGCAGACTGTTTTAAAAGGTTTGAAGTGGGTGTAGCCCAAGGGTCATAAAGAAGTGGCCGGGGCTAGTGATGTTAATGGACTACGCCCAATGGCAGCGGTGAGTGGCTCGCAATTTAAATGTTGCAAGTTCAATGTGGTTGATTCAGCCATTCATCCCTCTGGGGTCGATAAACTCGTACCACTTCATGGAGAAGTCGACGGTGGTTGCTCACCGGACAGACTCTCACCCCCACCATGGGAATGTGGAATTTCCACCGCTGGCTTGGAGGGCTGTAAAGAGGGGATGAGCACTGCACCAACGGCTCTTTTTTGCAGGAAATCACTTTGAATGTTGACAGTTATACCAGAGACTTTGTAATCAATTGAATTCACTTTAAACTTCTTAAAACCACGTCTATTACAACAGGATTAGTGGCATTTGAAACCCTTTCACTTTAAAAGACAAAAATGAGGTTAATCCCCAACAGTGAAATGCACTGTAATTTGATTAGTGTGCCCTGAAAGCACGAGTATGAAGATCAATTGCGGCATTGATTTGGGGGGATTGTGTAACACTTATTAGACGCAAGACTTTCTGGCCAAAGGGAAACGATACGCACGCACGCGATTTATTTTTAGAGACAGATGTCATTTCCCCCACACACCCACCTCCTCCCGTTCCACCCCTCCCACTTTGCTTTGATCCAATTGTGCTATCGGCATTGCAATAACGATCACAATTATCACAATTTCTAATTGTAAAGCAAAAAAAATCAAAGCACGGCATCGGCTCGGAGACGCGCAGAGGAGCCACCGACACGCGGGGAAGAAAGCCGCGAAGGCGTGAGCCGGCACCACCAATCCCCCAAAAGCCCTCCGGCGGTCCTCACGCAGTGAGGTGAAGAATCCATTTGGAAAATCTTGCGCAGCGGCGCATTCCCATAAACTAACCCGGTTGTGGAAAAGGAGGGGATAGAAAAATGGCGAACGGACCCCCACTGCCACAAACCAGACAGGGCCCCATGGAAAGGGGTTAAGGGTGTTTCTTTTTTAAGTAACAGGGAGGGCATGACAAGGGGAGGGACGGATACAACTGAAACGTGCCTGAAATAAAGAAAATAAGTGTTATTTTTTTCATCTAGACTATTGGAAAGTCACATCTTTAGAGCTGCTTTTTGTGTCTAGTTTGTTGCCTTTCCCCACGCACCTACGATTAGCACGGTTGGCTACGTACGGTGCTAAAGAAGTGCAACGTACGTACACACATAATGTCCATTCTATCACGGTGAATGGGATATATTGTATCAGAAAACAGCGGTGAAAGATTATTAAAAGGACTAAAAGTCGACCCTCTTTCCTCGTTCAGTCTGATGCGATATTCTAGATTTGAAGTTTTTTTGCTAAAGTGGGCAATTGTTTATTGCTGTGGGTGCTTCCACCTGATTACGGGCACTTGTGTGGCGCCCGAAACATCGTGATTTAATTTATTTTATTTTATACCTACGTGACTTTACCGTAAGAACCAACGAGTATGATATGATATTGTGCTCTATCTTGATTTGAAGCTTTCGTGACTGCAGGAATCCATAATCTTTGATTCTTTCGGTAAAGTCACAAAGGTAGAACAAATATATATATATCACGACGTTTCTATCGCAACACAAGCGATCGTCGTCAGGCAAAAAAAATAATCCAGCAGTAAAACTACCTACGTGATTTTACCAAAAGAACCAAAGAGTATTGGGCTTTATCTTGACATGCTTTATTTCCAAACAAAACTAAATGTAAGTCAAAAAACTTAAAGTGTCTCCTTGGCAATATGAGCAAAGGGGGGCGGGGGGCGGGGCACTTATCTCTTTTGGTGGCCATAAGCCAGTGGTGTAAATTCCACATTCCTATAATAGGGGCAGTCCATCCACAGGACGAGCACAGTTGATTTCTCACAAAGTTGTTCGTGGAACGTCATCGTAAGTTTACCGACTGGGATTTGAACTCGCACGTTAAACACAATAATGGTGTCAAAGTTCTCGCACACAAGATCCACCGGGCCAGATCAAGTACGGACAGAAGTCGTGTTTAGAATAATGTCTGCAAGCAGCCAGTTCGATAGAAAATAAAAAAACAAGCGGCGAACTAAAAGCGATAAACGGAGGGCGCTTGCAAATGAACGTACCCTTTAGCAGCGGTAGCGGGAGCATAAAATGCCATCACGCCTCGGGAGGAAGACCTTCATCAAAAAAACAACATGGCCAGCCTTGACAAGCAGGACCGAGACGCGGGCTGTTGACGTAGAAATTTGGCACAAAAGCCGCGCGGTCACGTGGACAGGCAACGGGAAAGACGCGCACTTGGCCTAACGCGAAGAGACGTGCGCATAACCACACGGTTCTGAAACTTTGTACGGAGTGCGTCGGGGAAGAGAAGAAAAAAAACTTGTGGCGGAAAGAGTTACATTGCCGCGGGGGATGTCAGCCAAAGAAGGAATCGCTGGCGACGGAGCGGGCAGCCGTGAGTGTGGACTCGCTCCGAGGGGATGTGCTTGGAGGAGATGGAGTTGTTCAGATGCGATTAGGGTCACGGCGAGCGTGGCGGAGGGGGAGGGGATGCAAGCCCAGCAATATGAGTTTGAAGTCGGCGGATCGTTTGGCGATCATCCACTACGGCTGGATTGCAGCGCAACGGGAATGGAGAAACTTGCTTCACGCTGCTACACCACGAAGATTTAATCGAACCGACAATCCGTGGATGTATAAGTCCAGCGCGCTGACCGTTAACGCCAGGGCATAGGTTGGGCGTTAACGCAATGCAAGACCCCCCCCTCTCACCCACCCCCCGTGAAAGATTTAAAACGACCTATCACGCAGTGAGGTTCCCCCGAGCTCACACACAAATGTGTATGGTATGCAGATGCACGCAAGAATATTCAGCCGAGTAGTACATTTGGCAGTGCCCATATAAAAATGTAAAATTGAAAATGAAAATCCTTGTTGGGGGTGGGGGGGGGGCTGACTCAGTCTATCCATGCCCCCAAGGACCATAAAAAGGGTAATGACCCTGTGTGTGAAATCAATCGTGGTTGCCTTTGAAATGCAGAAGTTCCTCCATTGACTAAACTTAACTATTGTTTTTTTATTTTACCAGGTAAGGCCCACTGAGACTCTGTAGCTCCTTTTCAGAAGCAACCTGGCCCTCACAAATGATCGCTCAACGAAGTGGATTATCATCACGTTGACATTTATAGCAGCAGCAAAACACTCTAAACGCCTGATGTTGATTCTAAATGTGGAGGGAAAAACCAGGAGCACCCAGAGAAAAATCCATGCGACCGCGTGGAGAGAGACACCACAAACTCCAAATATACAGCAGGCGTCACGGTCGGGATATAACTCACGACATCCTGCATACCAGGCGAGGTAGTTAACATCCCCTAAGCGAGCGAGACGCTACACCGACCAACTTTCGGCACTCACCACAGACACGATAAGCGCATGAAGCCTGCGTGCCAAATCTCTCCCAGGAACGCGCACTTGATTTAACTTTTATCACCAGAGCAGATGCCTTAATTAACGGCTGCTGCTGCTGCTAATTATTAAGGAGAATGCGGCGATAGACATGATAGTCCCAACTTGGTGAAAGTAACGACCGCTTGATAATTAATTGATAATTGTCACGTGGCCAATCATCCCCGTCTTTCTTACCCACGCGCAGTCGCACGCGTGCCCGCACGCACAGGCCCTCCCCTCGTCATTACACGGGTGGCATGTGTCACTGTGGCTGTATAACCCAAACGGCAGATTGACCCTCATTCACAAAAAACATAACAGTGGCGATCAATAACGACGACAATGATGATGGCGATAATGACGATTATGAATAACAATGTGGTCTCTCGTTTTTATGTTTTTTTTTTTTAAATCGAGTGTTCATGCTAAGGCCTCTCCAGGGCCAATTGTTGAGTCGGCTACCCAGATCGTTTTCATAGTTCGAATTAAAAAAACGGGTGGCTGGATGAGGTCAGTGGGAGGAGCTGATCACCGAAAGTCTGGGTTCCAATCCACCTTTCAACTGTCCGCTGTGGCTTTACCGGGTTCTCCAATATAGCGAGTTGATGTTCTCAGCCCGTTTCACCAATGACTGCTCCAGCCATGGTGCACACGAAGGGCAGTGCAGACGAGTCGTCCTGGTAAGCGATCTAGATTGCATCAGTATCACAAGACGCAAACTTGTGAGAAGCTTCACTGCCAAAACACCAATTCTCTAAGCACCCCCCTTTTATCCCCTCACCCCCCGTTCATTTCAGAACTTTCCAGAATCTTCTCTCTTTCTCTCTGCATCTGCGTGTCTTCTCCACCACCAAACACCTTCTCTCTTCCTTCTACAGCACAAACCATCCGCTTCCTCATTTCGCACCTCTCACCGCAATTGACCCTCCCAGCCAATCCCATTCCCTGCTTCCCAGCAACTATATATGTATTAAATCGTTCAGATAAGTTGACCGTACATGACGCTGACACGTTCTTATAACCGCGTGCATAACAAGAAAACGTATTTTTCTTCCGATTCATATCCATTGTATGTGATTGGTTTGCGTGACACATGCAAATCCAGTGTCTTCAGTTGATGACCTGAGTAACCAAGAAAAATCACGTAAAATTTGGTCGTGTACTTCTTTTGGCTCTACATTCCAGCTTCATGAATAGATGTATCAGTTGACCGTCACGCGATGAACATTTTTCGTGCCATGCGCCGAATGGGTGGGAAATTGCTGCCCTCTACCGTGTGCTCAACAGAGGTCGCTTGAAGGGAGGTCAGTGGTAGCCCTGTGATCTCTACTTCCGTGGGCCATTGTCTAACGCGAAGGGTTGCACAGTTGACCCTCGATTAACGTTTTAAATCCGTTCCACGAAAACTCCTGTGAACAGAAATAACTCTTAATCGAATATAGGAATTTGCATTTCTGTCAAAAACAGAAAACATAATGTAACCAAATGCTCATAAATGGGTGTCGCTGTTTGGCTGAAGGCATGGCTCAGTCCCACTGACGAACGCTCAGATTGGCCAAAATTGGCGCCCGCGTGCACAAGGTAAACTGACCGTTCATCAACATTTGAACGGTTAGTCGAAACTAACCGTTAACCAAAAAACCGTTAACCGATGTCACTGTTAACCGAGGGACCACTGCTCTGCGAGATGTCCGAATGGATTGTTCGTCTCGCGACGTGATGCCGATGGCACAGTCGGGATACAATTGGGGAAAATGACAAAAAGCAATGAAAGTCAACCCGAAAAGAAAATCGACACAATATGAATGGTTGGCTGGCCCTGCAACAGAGCAAATGAATGACGAGTTAAAAAGGTTGCATGTCCAGATTATATTTGGGGGGCGAAAGTGGGCGAATTCATGCTGCTTTTTGAAGAAGTCAACACTTATTTTCTGTTGGATAAATTGGTCCCTGCCACAGGAATCTGGAATTCTCATCACTGGTCAATGATGATTGAAGCAGAGAAGAGCATCTCCTAATGCTTATTGAGTACTTGGCCCTTTTTTGACAAGTAAAAAAAACCTCATTATGATGAAAGTGTGTGAAATATATCTCGATACGTGAAACTAACACCATTGATTTCACGTGGAACCTTCTTAATAAAGTCTGATCCACTTACAGATACCTCACCGATTGCTAATTGACTCACTTGCATCTCTCTCAACAGCTGATTGAATATTGTAAACGCGATGGTGTCATACCTTATGGAAGAGAGCACCAAAATTGAGTGACTTAAGACCGGTGGGAGACGTGTGGAGGCTGTGAGATCCAATATTGCTTTAATCTATAATTTCATCACTTATAATATTCGCATGGGTACCCATGTATGTTTGGATCACTCAGTACACTTCAGCTGGTGCAAAAGCCGGCTTCAAAGGCTTGCGAGCTTAAGTTCAAATCCAAGCAAGGCTCCATCATCATCAGTCACCGTCATTATCATCGTCAGTCATAATCAATTAATAATCAATAAAGCTGAACCGACTATGCATAAATGAGCCTGGTTTATATACTTTGTTCTTTCGGTAAAGTCACGTAGAAGGGAAACAATACAATAATAAAAACATAAAACAATAAAATGCTCACAACGTTTCGACTGCAACACAAGCAATCATCATCAGGTGTGAAAAACACAGCAAGAAAATTTGAAAAAAGTGGCGGTTTTTCTTAACGTTAGTACCACAGACAGCGATTTTGGATGGTTCAATGAGCCACTCTGTCTACAGGAAAGCTACCCATACGGATGCTTACCTGAAACCGGATTCCCACCACCATCCATCCCAGAAGAATTCCCTCATCAAGACTCTGCACCATAGAGCCCAATGCATCTCCGACCAGGAACACATTGCCAGTGAACTCAAGCACATACACCAAGCTCTTAAGGCTAATGGTTACTCCGACTACACAATCCGCAAAGCAATCACTCCAACTATGAAGAAGGACCCTCTTGAGGAGCGATTCAAAACCATCACCTTACCCTACATTGGGGGATCACAATAAAGATCTCCAAAATCTTGAATAAACGCAAGATCCAAGTCCGATTCAACAAATTACATAAAATTCGTGGTCTGGTTCCATCTGTAAAAGATGTGATTCCGGACATACAGTTTACAAACTGAGTTTCCTCTGTGGTAGTAGTTACATTGGAGAAACCAAACGACATGTATCGGACCGTATCCGTGAACGCAAAGCGGACCTAAAACATGGTAGGACCAACACCTCGGCCGTGGCAGATCACTGTTACAATTCAGTGGGCTCACATGATATTGACTTTTCAAAGACAGAGGTTCTCTGCAAGCCATCTGGCTACCATGAGAGATTCGTTCATGAGGCTATCCACATATACAAACACAGAGACAATCTCAACCGAGAAGATGGATTCTGGCTTAGCAATCATTGGAAGTATTTGATAAACCATTTCGGGTCTTAATTGATTGTGTTCACGCTTACGGTGACTTTCAGACCGCATTCCATTTTCTGCTCCCCTCTCCTCTTTTCCGAACATAGATGGACTCGTCCATCTGACCAACCGTCAAATCGCTGTCCGTGGTGCTGACGTTAAGAAAAAAATCGCCACTTTTTTCAAATTTTCTTGCTGTGTTTTTCACATCTGATGAAGATTGCTTATGTTGCAGTCGAAACGTCATGATAATTTTATTGTTTATTATTATTATTTTTTATTATTTTATTGTTTCCCTTCTACGTGACTTTACCGAAAGAACCAAGAATATGAATCCCTGCATTCATGAAAGCTTTACATCAAAATTTAAGCCTGGTTAACTTCACAATGGTTCCCTCTTCACCCTTCGTACTCTACCCGTTCCCACAGTGACCCCGCTTTCGTCACGGGGTCTCCCTTAAATACTCTAGGAGACGTGACGTCATCGAGCTGCCCAGCGCGCATGACGTCACGTTCCGTGACGTCACCGCACTGGAGGGCACACACGACGTCACGTCCCCATTTTACTCCTCTACACGAGCTTGAAGAATATTATAATTGCAATTGTCAACAAATCATATTACATTAATCTTGATTTGAAGCTTTCGTGACTGCAGGAATCCATACTCTTTGGTTCTTTCGGTAAAGTCACGTAGGTAGAAATTAAATAAAACAAATCACGACGTTTCGATCGCAACACAAGCAATCTTCATCAGGTGGAAGAACCAAAGAGTACATATTACATTAGTTTTAAAAGACCAAGTATGGAACTGCATGGCTGTATGTTGAACATAAACCACTAAATAAGCACAATTAAGAGACTAAGAGATGCAAAAAAACAGTTACAACACATCACACACACATATATAAAGTGATGTGGTATAAATCTCATTTATTTTCATAAAGCAGACATTTAATAATGGACAAATATTTAAAAAAATCCCTTTAAACATGGACATCGTTTGGCTAATAATCGTGGCTCCAACCGATGTTGCATTGTGGCCAAAAAAGTGTCAAATTCACTGGGGGAGAGGGAGAACATTTCGGTAACGTCCCTGGGGCTTCAAATTAATGTCCGCTAATTTTTTTTTTGCTAAACCGCGAGCGAAGTAAATTTACGATCCCATTTCCCCCCAACGGCGCAGTGTTAATTCTTACAACTTGACATTTCAGCATCTTTCTCTCGCACTCATTTGAAAGCCCGTAACTCAACCCCGGAACGTGCGTAACATTTGCCACAGTTGTGCTTTAAAGTGTTTTTTATTTGGGGGGGGGGGGGGGTGCTTAATGAACGAGCGACATTTGAAGGGTCCACTTATAAAAATGTTAAGTATGGGAGCTTCTGCATATATGTATGATTCCACATGGCCCGAACAACATTCATTATAGTAATTGCACATCTACTTGTGAGAGCAAGGGGGGTAATAACACATAAAAAGCCTCTGCTTCTCCAGATCAACGCTGAACTAGTGCCGTCACCTTTAAGAATGTGCGACATGTGTAGGGGTTTCTGGTATTTCCCTTCCATCGTTTAGCCCTGTGACATGGCCCAGCGGTACCGTGCTCTCGACACTTGTTGCAGAGGTTCCAAGGTTCGAATCCGGCAGAACGCCCCGGTTATTACTGCGGGTTGGCGTTAACGGTGAATGGACGCGCCGAGAGACGTTAAAGATCCACTGAATTCATTTCTGGACGAGTAAGCCAACCGGTACATTTTTCAATTAGGATTACAACAACAACCGTCATTCCACACTAAGTGGCGGTGACGTCACCACGGCGCGCGTGCCAGGCCATGTGAACGTTAAGGCCACGTGAAGCGGCGAACGCCCGCTGGCAGGAGGTCATCTAAGTCCATGTCTCCGTATCTCTGTCACTCAGTGAATATTTGCACAGAGCCGCTGCTTAGTGTTACGATAACTGCCCACAACCAGGGCCGGATTAAGATTTTGTAGGCCCCGGGACTTCAGGTACTGTGAGGCCCTCAGGGGAGGGGGTGGGTGGGGAGGGTGGGGAGGGGCTGGGTGGGGCTGGGTGGGGGGTGGGAGGGGTGGGGCTGGGTGGGGAGAGGAGGGGCTGGTCACCCCGTGGTGCCCTTATAAAACTCAACGTTTAACCTACTCACGCCGGCTTGTGCCCACCCTCACAGTCGGCCATATTTGCGGAATACACCACGCCACTGTTGACCCTGGCCATTGACCGAGCAACCCAACGTTCCTACCAGCTCCCTCCGCAGGAATGTGTTTAAAACATTTTGCCCTCGGTAGCACGCACGGTATATCCTTTTGCATGCAACTATTTTCTACTTTGCCACTGTCATTCAGCACCCGGCACCATACACTGTTCAACCCCCTCACACGGTACAGAAATTACAACCAGCCGTCTGCGTGGGCCGCTCGGTTGCCTGGTTCTGCCTAACGAAGCGTCGATGAAAGGCCACCCACCCACCCATCCACCTTGCAGTCAACAACTTTCGCTTAACCTGCAGGGCATCGGCAGGTGCACGAGTAAGCCACATACCGACGCAGTCTTGGCAATGTGCTCAGCTTGGTATTGTCCTTCACCCACTCACCTCTGATTAGGTTTGCTACGTACGGTGCGAAAGAAGTTAAACGTTCACGCGTACGGGGTGGTGGAGATGTCTTGTGACCCCCAATTAATTATATTCAATTCTGATATTTTATTAGGGGCCGTCCATAAATGACGTCACGTGATTTTGGACGATTTTTGACCCCCCCCCCCCTTCGTCACACGGCGTCACAAAAGTCAGACCCCCCTCAAATATGACGTCACAAAGCTCTGCCTACCCCCCCCCCCCAAAATAAAACATGCTTCAAATCGATGTAAACTATTGTCATTGTAGTGCGTATTTAATGTGGCACTGCACTTTGATTTTGTACGAGAAAACATTTATTAAAACGTCTATTTAATTAAGTAGAACGTGTTGTCTATAATTATTAAAAGTTGTGCATTTTGATGTGACGTCACATTTCTCACCCCCCTCCCCCCCCTTCGTCACACATCGTCACAAATGTCTGACCCCCCCCCCCCCCCATGTGCGTGACGTCATTTATGGACGGCCCCTTAGTAGGGTTTATTTTAAACAGAAATGAACATACACAGGGAAAAAAATGTCGTGGGGGGGGGGGGGTCACAATTCATCTGGTATCTGTACCACCCTGGTCAATAACCGCCTAAACCTTTCGATCACCTCACGCCACCATTTCTGCACTAAATTAACCCACTGAGGCTCGACGACTCCACACGCCTGCGTATCAATCACCTCTCAGCCGCCCTTTCGCAACAAAAATTCACAATGGTGGAGACTCAACGGCTACCCACGGCCTGTCTGCTCGTTTCCTCACGGGAGCTCATTTGGAGGCCTCTCCCCTGGGCGTCCCCATTTGCTCCTCAAGGGCAACATCCCTCCCCACCCCGCTAGTGAATAATTGCTTCCCTATCATCGATTACTCACCCTCTTACCGCAGTGATGTAACTCCCAGTGCAAAATAAAAAAAAAATGTTTACCTCAAACAACTCCATTGCTTTGTGGCGATTTTTCCCGCCAAAATGTACTAAAAACTATTTTTCATTTTACCAGCTGAGGCCCACTGAGCCGTGTAGCTCCTTTTCCAGAAGCGACCTAGCCACTTGGCTCAACAAAGCGGCTAATCGTCATCACGTGGAAATTTATAGCAGCCAAATACTCTAAACGCCGTGACGTTGATTATAAATGTGCAGGGGGAGAAACGGAAGATCCGGAGAAAACATCTACGCGGCCACTGAGAGAACGCGCAAACTCCAAATATACAGCAGACGTCAGGGTCAGGATCTAACCCACGACCTCCTTCATACCAGGCGAGGTAGTTAACATCTCACCACCATGCAAACTCCAAATATACAGCAGGCATCAGGGTCCGGATCTAACCCACGATCTCCTGTATACCAGGCGAGGTAGTTAACATCTCACCACCATGCAAACTCCAAATATACAGCAGGCATCAGGGTCCGGATCTAACCCACGATCTCCTGTATACCAGGCGAGGTAGTTAACATCTCACCACCATGCAAACTCCAAATATACAGCAGGCGTCAGGGTCTGCATCTAACCCACGATCTCCTGTACACCAGGCGAGGTAGTTAACATCTCACCACCATGCAAACTCCAAATATACAGCAGACGTCAGGGTCCGGATCTAACCCACGACCTCCTGTACACCAGGCGAGGTAGTTAACATCTCACCACCATGCAAACTCCAAATATACAGCAGCAGGCGTCAGGGTCCAGATCTAACCCACGACCTCCTGTACACCAGGCGAGGTAGTTAACATCATGTCTGGCGATTGCTGGCCACTGACAGGCAAATGTAGCCCGTGTCAGTGTGGCTAAATTGTGTATTGCCCGCGGCGATCTGTGGGCATGCCGACGAGAGGTCACTCGAGGACGGCAACCTGTCCTGGGGTTCCCAAGCTTGTCCTCGTATTGAGGTCACCTGCTTTGCTGGGAAACGTCAGCCTTCCTGGGGCAGTGAAATCCTCGCTTTGTCATTGTTAATAACAACAACGACGGCAATGAAACACCACTCATTTTACATGCCTAATTTCCCCTCTTCCGATATGTATGCATGTTGAACTTCTTTCGCACCGTACATAGCCTACCGTGCTAAACTAAACACATAAAGCAGTTCTAAAGAAATTACTTTCTAATCTAGATGATGATTTCAAAGTGCAGAGCCGCGGTGGCTTCCTTACATTGGAAGGAAGAGCGTTCCGAACGATCGCAGAAGCGCATCTGAAAGCGCGCGATGTGGACGGACATGGTCGCATCTTGCAGTACACGTCACGACACGTGCCAATATTTCGGAGGTACTCATGTCCTTCACAGATGCCTACCAACACGTCGATCCCATGCCATCACACAATCCATACCTGGGTGAGAGCCTCACCTTGCTGGTCTGCCCGTGCCAGAGTCCAGGTACTTCTGAGTCAGGAATTGCAGCATAGTGTGCTAACCACTCCGCCACTGATCTTCGCACAGTACATACACACACACACATACAACAACAAAAGCCACTATTCTCCACTAAGTGACGGTGATGTCGTCACAGCGCATGCACTCGGCTAGGTGCGCTATGAGGCCACCTCAAATGTGGAAGGCTTGCTGGCAGGTCATGGGACAGATCCCGGATATTGTGGGTTAAATGAGATTGAGATGCTATGTAATTGCAAATCGGTCAGTTGCACAAATGCACTTGGAAGCAAAGACAAAGACCACCCCGTGTAGCCTTAGCAGACTGTTGGGGCAAGTGCTGTTAGTGAGCACCTATGAAGGCCGGCACGGCACACGAGGGGGTGGGTGGCCAGCACCACGCCCGACCGCCTTTGTCTCCCGAGTGGCGATATTTACACATTGCACCATGTACTCATTTGAGGCTGAGTCGAACCAAGGGAGGCCCAGGACCGGTTCAAATATTCGTTACTGGTGTTGTCCGTGAGCGGGAATCGAACCCGGGTCGCCAGGTTCGTAGCGCAGCGTGCTAACCGCGACACTACCGCTCCCCGACAGTAAACACATGCACACACGCACGCACACACACGTTTATTACGTAAGTTTATTTGGCCCAGATTAATAGTTATATACAGATTCTGAAACTAGAGCATGAATGACAACTGAATAAGCTTCCACAGATGAATGCATCTTTTCACTCCAGCCTCAGGGCCACGATGAGACAGCACCAACATTCTGAACTCTATTTATAAAAGACATTATGATTATAATGAGCACACTTTATATTACTGCATGACTTCAACAAAGCCCATGTGGGTATTTTTTTTTAAGTTAATGCTTCCAAACATTTCAACATAATGGAGTCGTGGACGAATTTATTTAGCCAGATTTCAAATGGCACTTAATGGCCCAGATCTGACAGAGTCCTCGAACATCAAGGCTAACTCCAGTCTTGCTTTCTAAGGTCCCTTTATCATAAATATGTTGTCAACATAAAACGTAGGTTTTCAAAGTCAATATGAAGATTCTTATTTGTTTTTGGCTTAACCCAATTCACAGTTTTATGCCAATGACAATAATTGTGGCAAAAAACTACAACGTGGCCTAACCAGAATCCAATATGGATGAATAATTTTGTGATTTTCCCCAAATGTCATCCCTATTGTGCTTACAGCGTCATATCACAATGGCGAAGTATCCTCCCTCATATTTCACAGAGCCGTGCAACCCTTCCGGCTTGAGAACGGCCCATGAAAGTGGATATCACAGAACTACCTTTGAGATGCCTTCAAGTAACTCTCCGGTCCGCATACAGTCGAGGGCAGCATTTACCACTCGCTCCGCCTATGAGAGTGAGGTTCATCGCATGACATTTACACCGATATTTTAATTCTCAGGGCACGAATTTTGGCACGTGAAGCGCAGAAACAAATTTAATGTGGTGGTTCGCTTATGTTGTCACAGGGGTGCCGCGGTTGCGAGATGTTAACTACCTCGCCTGGTATACAGGAGGTCATGGGTTTGATCCCGACCCTAAGGCCTGTTGTATATTTGGAGTTTGCATGTTCTACCCGTGGTCGTGTGGATTGTTCTCCGGAGTCCTCCGAGTTAGTTCCCTCCACATTCAGAATCAACATGTATTTAGAGTAGTTGGCTGCTATACATGTCTACGTGATAAGGGGCCATCCATTTAGTATGTACGCATGGAGGAGGGAGGGGGTGGTTAACCCAAATGCGTACGCTTGCGTATGGGGGGTCTACTGACAATGTGCGTAGCATAGGAAACGGGGGGGGGGGGGGGGGGGGTGAAGCCTCGATAATAATTTGTCTACATTGGCCTTCAAATGAGTTAGATAGGCCGGCGGTGGACTATCTGTTTGCTTAAACACGTCAATATTATTAATCCTTGATCGTTGCTGCGTGGATTAAATATCGGCCGTTCTATAGGATTCGGGGGGTGGGGGTGCGTCAGGCGTACGTACGCAGGTGGGGGGGGGGGGGTGTAAAAAGTACGTGTGCGTACAGGGAGGGAGGGGTCAAGTTTTGACATATTTTTCGCGTACATACTAAATGGATGGCCCCTAAGCCACTTCATTAGGCTATCATTTGTGATAGCCAGGTCGCTTTTGAAAACCAACTATAATATCTTAGTGGGCCTTACCTGGTAAGATAAAACAAAATTAGGTTTAGTTTCATTGTTGACCGGGCTGACGCCATCAACTCCCTGCACTTGAGGACCTGGTTTAACCACGTGCGGCTGAATGGAGTCAAACCCAAGATTCTCAGCTGTGTCGGCTCAGTGCTCTGACCTACAAGCTCACCTCCGTTACTTTCAAAGTTGAGCCAGAGGCGAGGACAGACTGCGCAGATATTCGGGGCCGCAGGTAAGAGGGCGGCATATGACAGGAGTTATTTTATAGATAATAATATTAATAATGAAAACATTTCATTTGGTCTCGCAATCGTTAAAGAAAATTAGTCTCAAGGATCAGAGAATTAAGTCAGCCTGCATGAAAACACGACGGAGAAACTCATACATTTTCAAAAATGCATCAAGCAATGTCAACACCATTCTTTACTCAACGTGAAGCCCCGATATTCATCCTAAACGAACAGCAGGCAATTGATTAAATGCCACTTCAAGAGAAACTCCGTGTGCCATGTGCATGCGGGCATACTTAAAGGAGCAACATTTCCCCCATTATTAGATATATTTAATAATTAGATTTAAAAAATCGACAACTAGATATTACATTATTAACATATATTTCATTATATTTTGGCACATGTACGATGGACAATAACAGGAAAATGTAAAGTGTGTTGTTCGTAAAAATGGAAGAATAGGAAAGAGAGGAAGACCTATATTCTCGGTTCTTTCGGTAAAGTCACGTAGAAGAGAAATAATAAAATAATAAACTAATAAAATAAAACATCAAATAAAATTCTCACGACGTTTCGGCCACAATGCAAGCAGCCGTCCTCTAGTGAAGAAACAGAGCTGTCGGAAAGACAGCGTTTTAATGAACACTGCTAAGCTTGGCAGCGTATTTTAAGCTGGGTGGGAGGAGGAGAGCGCCTTGACAAATAAGTTTACATATCAAGAGGAAGACCTCACAGAGAATGGGTTGACGACGGTGCCAGAAAGATGTGGCCACGACTTGAGCATTTTCGACGGTGCGTCACGACGACCGAGGCACAGGGTGGCAGCAGTGTCAGTGTTCCACACAACTCGGGACTCCAGACCCAGGTATCAGTCCTGAACCGTTGGACAACCAAGGGGCCCCTACCGAGATTGTTCAAGCCTCGCTCCAGGGTACAACCAGGTGCTGGATTTCTCACTTGAACGCTGCAAGACTGGCTCAGAGTCGGGTTTATCGACATGTGAAGCACGTAGCGGCACTTTCTGTTTTGTGTCGCGACCCATGTACCCATGGTTGTCGTCTGTACTTAGGACGCCCATTAAATAGAGCCGAGCAAGTTCACCGAGCTCTTCCTGCTGAAATAAATAAAATATATTTAATTACAGTAAAACCTTGGATTGCGAGCATAATTCGTTCCGGTAACGTGTTTGTAATCCAAAGCACTCGTATATCAAAGCACTCGTATATCAGTTGTGATCACGTGACGCTCGGCAGGCAAAGCGTATACGTACTACTCGTATTGCAAGACCTCGCTCGTTTATCAAATAAATATTTGTTTAAAAAAAATGCTCGTCTTGCAAAACACTCGCAGACCAAGTTACTCGCATTCCAAGGTTTTACTGTATCTTTTATTGGAGTAAGGCACTACCACGAGAGTACAAGGTGCACTTACCCTTAATATTGTACCCGATATTCCGATAAGCATATCAACAGGTTTATGTCAATTAAAACCAATGAGGACAAAGTAAGGCACGATGGGTTGTGGCACTCGAACATTTGTTCCCAGAAATACTTTCCGGACTGTTCCAGTTGAAATTAAGCACTGGTCTCAAACTCGGTGTAAATAAGTCAGTCAGTATCAGCTGCATGGTAGAATTGCCAAAGGGGTAACAACAGCAACAACAAACATGTTTGTATTTTATGCCCATTTTTCCACTACAAAGACAAAGATTCCCCCGTGTAGCCTTAACGGAATGTTGGGGTAAGTGCTGTTAGCGAGCACCTATGAAGGCCGGCACGGCACACAAGTTCATTATTCAAAGTTCAAAGTTCATCTATTAGGTATAGCCCTGTGAGCCATTCGGCTCTTGAATCGGGTGCAACCGCAACAAACAAAACAACATGAACAAGAAAACATCTTAAAGTGACTATGTGCAAACAGAAAATCCAAGAAAAGACAGCAAAATATTGCAGAAAAATCACCGTACACCATCCCTGTGCAAATATCCCAGTGGGATGCAAGTCAAACAACAACATACACAAGACAACTTAGACACGAGGGGTGATGGGTGGCCAGCGCCACGCCTGAACGCCTTTGTCTCCCTAGTGGCGATGCTTTTTTTTACCACAGCACCAGGTACTCATTTGAGGCTCTGTCGACCAAGGGGAGGCCCAGGACCGGTTCAGATAATCGTCACTGGTGTTGGCCGTGAGTGGGAATCGAACCCAGGTCGCCAGGTTCGTAGCGCAGTGCTCTGAACGCTGCGCTACATACACACACGAAAGGGAGAATCTTGTCTATTGTCAAAGTTTCTCAAATGACGTGGATAAGGACCTCCCCATGCCTTTCAGCGAAATATAACCATACTTCACCACACTTGTCAGCGCGGGTTGGTGAATATGGGGGGGAAGGGGAGAGTTGCAATGCCTACAATGCCTGCTGCACCTGTGGATTTCCACATGGTGGTGGTAACCCGTACAAGCACGAGTCAGTTTGCAAGCCTGCTTAGCTTCGTGAGAGCTGATGAGACAGGGCACATTTTGTGTTGATTGGGTCATTCTATTTAAATTCTGATCGGCAATATATTAACACACCTAGAAATTAACGCCGAACTATATTCTGCTGAAATCTCGCGTAAAAAAAAATCTATAAATAGATAAAACGTTTTGCGATTTCAGAAAACACTTTGCACGGCTGCCACGGCGACGTGACGAACAAGACCCACTTCCGCCGTTGCCGGTTCGACCCCGAGAGATTTCGCGACAGACGCGTCCCGACAGCTATTTCAGATTAACCACAGCCTGCCCAGACCTTGTCTTCAAACGGACCATTATCTCCACCATTTCGGATCGCCGTGCATCGAGGAGCTATCAGATACCGAGGTGGGGGAGGTGACGGGTTGCGGCTGGGTGTGAATTAAGCCGTGCCCGTAAACCGGGGGCGCATTGCCTCTCGTCGCCTGAATGAAACGCGCACACAGCGAAGAATGAATGAATGCATAAATAAAAGATCTGTATTCTTAGGTTTTTTCGGTAAAGTCAAGTAGGTTTTTTTACCTACGTGACTTTACCAAAAAAACCTAAGAATATGAATCCTTGCAGTCACGAAAGCTTCAAATCTATAATTAAAGGATCTGTCTCCATGCTCAAGCGAGCGTTGGTTGCCATTTGCCTCTATCGGCAGTCTTGAAGCCAGAGTTAGAAATCACACGTTTCTGCTGTTATACGGTCCACGGGGTGGCGGGATAACTTTGTAGGCTCCCCACAAAGCTCGAGGCTGCTTTAAATTTCGATTTAAAGTTTTCGTGACTGCAGGGATTCATCTTCTTGGTTCTTTCGGTAAAGTCGAGGCTGCTGCCACGGTGCAGTGATTGGCACACTGGACTTGTTAGCACACTGGCGTTAGACATCCCGGTCGGGGTTGCACTCGTGATCCTGTGGGCCTTGATAAATAATTGTCCAATTGTCATCCTTGGGCAACCCTACGGAGACAATAACTTCCGCCGTTGGAACTTCGAATGCCTAACGTTGGCTCAGGGCCACCGACAGAGATGAGGGCTGCCCCGTACGCAACACGTGCACATTTCCTAGGTCTAGATTTGAAGCTTTCGTGACTGCAAGGATTAATATTCTAAGTTTTTTTTCGGTAAAGTCACGTAGGTGACTTTTTTTTACCTACGTGACTTTACCGAAAAAACCTAAGAATGTTTCCTAGGTCGCTCCGCTGCTGGATGAGCACCTCCCCCACGCCGTGCCGGTTACCACGGGGTGGGGACGGCGCGGCCCAGCGGTAGGTCGGCGCGTTCGCGGCTCGTTGTTGCAGGGTTTCGTGGTTCGAAGCCAGCGGCCGCCCTGGATAATACTGCAGGTGGCGTGCGTCAAACAGTAGACGCGTGACCGTCCGCTTCACGGTCGTTGGCAAGAGTAAGCCCGTTGTGTGCCGGCGCCGTGGTCCAAATTGTTTTGGGGGGAATTTTAAAACAAACCAAAAGTGTTACCCGCCAATTACGCGATTGGGATCTGCCTCATCAGCAAATCGTCGGGCCCCTTCTCGCAAAAGCTCGACGGAATTCTTCCGCAAAAGGGTCCTGAGACTAAGTGAGGCTCTCCTGGGTAAATAAGCATACTAATGTGAGTCAGTGTGGGTTGGTAATGCCAAAGAGTATAGACGTGGTAGCATAGAAATACACAAGTTGTGCAAGAGATGGGCACTGACAGGCAACTGCTGAAGACCATCATTAGCAGGAAGTGTTACTACCTAGGCCACATTGCCCGAAACGACCACAAATACCAGCTATTAAAGCAAATCCTGGAAGGACAAATCGAAGGGAAAAAACGACCAGGACGGCCAAAAACGACATGGCTCAGTAACATCAAAACATGGCTACAATTAACAACAGCACAAACTCTACACGCCGTGCTAGACCGGGACCAATATCATCGTGAAGTCGCACACGCCGTTAGGCAGCACTAAAGAAGAAGAAGCATAGAAATACAGGACAACAATGTGAACCGTTGCAATGCCCTGTGCTGCCAACTACGTAGGTTTACAGCCGACAACACCTGTCATGCATTGTGATTGGCTACCCAAGGACCATCCAGGCTCCATCCGGCTTAGCTTCTGAGATCCGCTGAGATTGTAGGCAAATGCGTTACAACAAGTTAAATACTCAAAACATTTTAAAAAATATTTCAATGTGCTCACTTAATCTGTGAAATATCCTCACACACAAAAATGAAAAGAGAAACCTCTGTTAACTACAGCGACACCCTAATAAACATTTATCTCCAAAAAATAAAACGAGTATTTGACAATTCGATCATGAACGTCTCAGTGTTTCTTTAATGAATTTCTGTTACAACTCACAATCGCACATTAGCCGGTGGAAGACTGACCGTAGCTCAGGGGACCCCCTCCAACTAACTGGTTACTCTGCCTGCGCGTCAGTGGTTGATGACCGGAGATATTTTATATCGCATTTCTATGGGTTCAGCGGTAATTTAAACCGCTAATGGATATAGCCAAGCAACGCCGTCTGCCTCGTCGACTTTCAGACGTCCCGCGCTAAATAAACAACGGAATAGATTATTTATATATAGCACTGGTCAACACACTTTTTCTGGCATAAGGTTTTCCAACGGTTTGAAAGGGAATGTTTGGGTGCTGATTCCAAATCTGGTATCAGTTTTTGTCTATCACATCAGGTCTTTGAGAAATCAAATATTGCATTTTCAATCAAAACTGCAGAAGAAAAATATTAAATAGATGTGGATATCTACATTAAATTATATTATAAACACACTATCCTAAAAATACAGCACCGTATTTTAACACTAAAGCAGCCACTGACTCGCAACAACTTGCAATCATAAGTGACAGAGTTAATTTCAGGTAAAATCAATGAAAATGGGGTATGCCGATAGCATAAAAATGAGATGTGATAAAGCAAATCTGAGATCAGATTTGGAATCAGCACCCTGAAATTAGTCTAAAACAGCTGCAAAAGTCCAGGCCAGAATAAAATGTTTTTTTTGTTGACCAGTGTTATCAATTTAAAGCTTTCTTGACTGCAGGGATTCATCTTCTTGGTTCTTTCGATAAAGTCACGTAGAAGGGAAGTAATAAAATAATAAAAATAAAACATAACAAAATAATTCTCACGACGTTTCGGCCACAACGCAAGCAGCCGTCCTCAGGTGAAGACCAGGTCAGACGCTGTCTCCCCGACAGACCTGGTCTTCACCTGAGGACGGCTGCTTGCGTTGTGGCCGAAACGTCGTGAGAATTATTTTATTGTTTATTTCTATTATTTTATTACTTCCCTTCTACGTGACTTTACCGAAAGAAACAAGAAGATCCGTGTAATCTCATTTAAGGAACGGCATATTGACTGTAGCCTCCGAGCAAATTGCACGGAATGCGTCCGGCACTGGCCGGATCGTGGAAGCCAAGCTAAGCAGGCGAGTTGAGAGCCTGGATAGTGCTGCTGCGAAGGTTTTCAGGCGTTGGGCCCTTCGGCTCTCGGTTGAACCGCGCGCTGTTCGACACAGGCGTGGACGTCTGCATTTACGCTCGACCGCTGGGGGAACACTTTGCGTAAAAAATAAACAGGTGTTATAGGCTGCGGGGGAGGGGGGGGCTGTGTTGATGGGCTGCACAGCGCTTCTGCAGCCGTCTGGAACGCTCTTGCTTCCGATATGAGGAAGCCGCTGGAAATGTGCGATTTTAAATCAACAACTAGATTGAAAACGAACTTCTTTCGAACTATGTTTAGTTTGTTGTCCTTCACCCGCAACTGCGATAAGCCGCGGTTTACTACGTACGGTGCAAAAGAAGTTCAACATACAGCGCAGACCGGACCACAGCAGTCTTTGTCTTGTACTTCTGTGTCCCCGTGTCTGTGCTCTCCGCCATCACCAACCCGCAACTGGCCAACGGGAACAAGTGCGGTCACGTAAGTGTGGTCAAATACGAAATACATGATAGCTACTGATATTGATGATGAATTATGAGCTTGGTATCTGGGGGAGGGTCGGTCTTTATTCAGCAGTAGAATGGCAAAAGGCTGACAATACCTTTTGAAATACGTTTTTAAAGAAGTGTTTGTTATTTCGAAGTGTTTGCTAAGCAGAAGGAATTCCATTTTTCTTCATTTTCTAAATTGACAAAACTGCAGCGACACATTTATGAAAATGTGCAAACAACATCGCACATTCAAGATGAGCCAAGAGCACGGTTGAGCACGTGTGTGTGTGTCGGTGTGTGTGTGTCGGTGTGTGTGTGTCGGTGTGTGTGTGTGGAGCTGTAGTATAGTGGTTAGCGCGCTGCGCTACGAACCCGGCGACCCGAGTTCGATTCCTGCTCATGGTCAACTTCAGTGACGATTATCTGAACCGATCCTGGGCCTCCCCTCGGTCGGCTCAGCCTTAACTGAGTACCTGGTACGGTGTGTAAACATCGCCAGTGGGGAGACAAAGGCGGCCGGGCGTGGTGCTGGCTACCCACCCCCTCGTGTGCCGTTCTGGCCTTCAAAGCTGCTCGCGAACAGCACTTGGCACCAACAGTCTGTTAAGGCTACACGGGGGATCTTTGTCGTTATGTTTGGGGGGGAGGGGGGGGACTGCCCTCGAACAAACAACGAAGTGTGGGGAGGAGTGACGCTCCTAACAACGAGCAAGAGCACTGAGCAGCCAACGCATCGCAGGGGTGGCACAATGGGCAGCACTGGCGGGGCATCTGCCAGTCGTCTGCCAGTCGTCTGCCAGTCATCTGCCAGTCGTCTGCCAGTCGTCTGCCAGTCGTCTGCCAGTCATCTGCCAGTCGTCTGCCAGTCGTCTGCCAGTCAACCCAAAAACACCCGAGTCTGACCCTTGACCTCCTGCCGGCGAGCCTTCGACATTTCACGCCTCCTCGAAGTGCAGCCAGCCTGGCCCAAGCTCTGTGGCAACATCACCGTCGCTTAGTGTAACGGCGGATGCTGTTGTTATGATTCGAGCACAGTGGATTCAAATCCCATCTATGGATAGCATGAATAGCGAGTGGTAGTGTCTGAATGTGTGGTGCTGATCACACCACCTCCTTCTGCACCTTACCAGCCTAAATAGGTGCTCGCTAACAGCAACTGTGCCCCAACAGTCAGTACGGCAATAGGGGTGGGGGGAGGGCATCATTGTCTTTGTTGTGTAATGAAGTGGTTCGTGCAATGCACTGATTCCACAACCAATGGATAACAGCAGTGACAATTGTATCACTGATCTCGGACGCGACGTGCAAACATCAACACCGACGGTTTGCCGGGCCACGCCCGAGCCACCCACGTGGTGTGCCGTGTCCAACCTCAATAGGTGCTCGCTGACTGCGCTTGACCAAACATTTCGGTGTATGGCTACAGAAGGGGCAGTCGTGATGCGACAACAGACTCTGGTAGCGTCTTGGCGAGCAGAGGTAATGAACTGCTGGAACTGCCAAAGAAAGCGGGGGAGGTAGGGGAGGGGAGGGAAGTTTGGCACTGCTTGCGCTTTTAACAACAGGCACATTCGTGGACGTCGCAGCGTCATTAATAGGCATCCTTTGTAATGAAGATTACGAAAAGCCATGACAGGTTATAAATAAAAAAAAATACCTCCATATTGAAAAGTCGCCAGTTAATTTAACCTGGTGGGAGGTCGAAACGTGGAGCCTCATCGCTGCGGTGTGCATTAAAGTCATAATCACCTAATGCAAAGTCAACAGAAGTTAAATTATTTCCGGCTCAAATGAGCATCCAGGCATTGGTGCTCATCTCCTGTTTGCAGGCCCTGAGCCAGTGATGGAAATTCCACGCTGTTATGGTGGAGGTTAGTCTAATAATTATTAGATTATTATGATAAAATTTTAATTTTATATCGTGTAATTCATTCTCAAGCATCGCGAAATCGCCCTACACTAATTATAAATATGGGCCAAATCCTCTTTATAGCAACTGCGAAGCGATTTAAAACCCTCAGAAAATGAACGTCAATCAGGAAATCAAGAAATTGGCACGCAAGGCAACAGGGCACGCAAACAAAGTAATCACGACAGAAACGTGAGCCCATTGAGTCTCTGAATCCCAGACCACAGTCCCAACTTGTCACACACGCCAGGAAACCGTCACAGGAAAGGCTGGTGGAGTGCCAAAAGGTGACGACTGATTTTAGACAGATCGGTCAGACGGAGAGACTCGCCTCCACCGCGAGAATGTGGATTTTTTTTTATTATTGCCAATAATATTTATAAACTTTTTGTCAGGCCCTGTGTACTGGACGCGTCCTGGTCGATGAGGGGGGGGGAGATACATATCCCCGGAGGAAGGGACGGGGAAGACAGAGAATGTGCAATTTACAAATTAGCTTCATCGAATATTTATTCGATTGAGAATTCGAATAATTTTGAAGTGCATTACGTCATATAAAGGTACAGCCCTGCAACTGCCTGCTAACAACCACTGCTGGTGGAAGGCCATCCACGAGAACGAGCCAGAGAGGGCACTTTGTTCAGCTCCCCTGCGCCGGCCAGACATATTTTATGAAGTGGGAGTATTACCACACTTTACCCCACCGCACCCATCGAGTGTAATGAACCATATAGTCTACATTATAGACTGTCAGTACACTCACCATACTTAATAACCAGGCTACAGTCTACATTATAGACTGCCAGTACACTCACTCCGATTAGAACCAAGTTATTCACTTTATTTGAATTATTATTTTTTCTATTTACGTGACTTTACCGAAAGAACCAAGAATATGGATTCCTGCAGTCACGAAAGTTTTAATTAAAAATGTTGTGATTAACCCATTTACAATGCCGGGTGGACACAGGCGGACGGAGAATTTAAGAAACTCGTGCTGTCTATTCAACTCCCGCGCCAGGAGATGAAACCGACCGCTGGGTTCAGTGTGATAACCATTACACCATGGAAAGATTCCGGAATGCATTGTGCCTTGCATGGAAGAAAAAAAACTTATCATCACCAAAAAAAATACTTTTAATTGCATTTTTGTTCCATTGTGCACCATTAAAATGTTTGAAAAGTGATGCTGACATTCAGGGGTGAAGGCATTAGCCCCAGTGTGAGAAGCCACACTAATGGAAAAGCTTAATGACTTACGGGGATTAATTGAGTTTTCTACGCTTGCAATTTTGTTTGCAAGTGACATGTATGGTGCCAGACTCATTTTAATGGTGGATTTTATTAATTGCATTCACTGGGGTCTGAAGTGGATGAGGCGAGTCTGTAAAATCTGAACACGTGTCTCTGCTCGCTATCGTCAAGGCAATAGCACTCTCCCACACTACCATTTGCATGTTATTATTTTCTCAAATTATATTTTTAGGTTTGCAAGGCTACTCAGCGGTGAGGGGAACGAGCTCGCGATTGGAAGGTTACCAGTTAATTCCTAGCTGGGGATTGACTCAGCCGATCACCCTCCTGGGTTGATAAAATACCTCACAATTTGTGGGAGAGGGCACGTTGGTTGTCCTATGCATAAACCTGCCCCTGTGATCGGAATTTGGAATGTGCCCACGGGTTCAAGGCTCAATAGAGCAGGAAATCACTTTAAACTTTTGCTTAAAAATGTATCTGTGCTCACCTTCTGAGGCTTGATGTTAAAAAAAGCAATTCTTTTTTGTTTCGGTTTATTGAATTTTGACCATATGTTGACTGTGGTCAGGCTCTGGTCATATCTGTCTGGTTAGCATAAGTCTGAAAGGTCACAAAGGCAGATGGACTAAAAAATATAATAATTACATACAGGTACTAAAGGGAGATACGTTAATTTGTTATTCGCATATCTCCACAACGGATCATGAAGAGACGTATTCAGAAACTTTCATATGTAGTGGACAGCCGAGAGAAACATCACTAGAGATATTAGGAAGCCACTGAGGCTATGCACTTTTAAATAATCTAGATTGAACTAGATTCTAGATTCATTTAGAACTACTTCTTGTGTTTAGCTTGTTGTCCTTCCCCGGCACCCCGGATTAGCACGGTTGGCTACATACGGTGAGAAAAAAAGTTCAACATTCATACATATAAATGAATGAATAACCTAGTTACTATACTACCGTTGGGATTGCGAGATGACAGTTGCAGCTAGATTTGAACCGGCGATTTGGACCATTTAATTACGTATCATTGATGTATGTGCTTCATTGGTTGTAGTATTCATTGTATAAATGCAAACTGTATAAATTATAGCTTTCGAATGACAGCCTGGATACCCTTCCAGCTGAGATATTCCATGTAAACGGATTTTCCATGTGAAATACATAATTAAACATTTGAATCAATAAAAGCGTAAAATCTACATTTCTGACTTTTTACACCCAGATATTTACGGCCCATAGGTTGATTGGCTTCACTAGTTGAGCAGCGCCTACCTCGGGTTCTTAATTGTTTTAAGTCTTGTGTTGAACAATTATAAATATGATGAAGTCCATCTCATCGAGTGAAGAAAGTAATTGACCTCCAGCGGCGTTGAGCCGCCTAAGCCAAAGGGGATGGGACAAATGCGGCCCCACCAATTACTCGCCGCGCGAAAAATGTGAACAGACTTTTTTTTCTTGGTTCTTTCGGCAAAGTCACGTAGAAGGGAAGTAATAAAATAATAAAAATTAAACATAATAAAATAATTGTCACGACCTCACCTGAGGACGGCTGCTTGCGTTGTGGCCAAAACGTCGTGAGACTTATTTTATTATGTTTTATTTTTATTATTTTATTACTTCCCTTCGACGTGACTTTACCGAAAGAACCAAGAAGATGAATCCCTGCAGTGACGAAAGCTTTAAATCGAAATTTAGACTTTTTTATACACGAGTCGCGTATTGACACAACGGAGGGGGAAAGCGCTCGCTCGCTCGGTCACTCGGTCCACTTAAAAGCCACAAAGGGCCACGATGCGTGAAACAGTCGATCTCGCGTACTCTGCTCGTCACGCACGGGGTGGGGGGGGGTCTGCGTTGAATTAATCGACGAAAAGCGGCTCACGAGAGAGAGAGCGAGCGAGGCGCGCGCGAGCGGCCCTCTCCGGGGAGAGGAGATGTGGCCCACGCGGTGCCTCGGGGTTTCGAACCAGGCAGGGAAACCCCCCAGGGGAGGCTTATAACCTGACCGAGCTGTATTTACGGGGGACAAATGTCAAGGCTCATTAGTGCAACTCATTACGCGGGGCGAAGGCTCAACGATCGTTTCAGGAAGTTCGAGATGCAGGAATTGCTTGATTTTGGTTTTTTCCCCCACCACACACCTCGTATAAAGACATGGACAGTTAGACAAATATATACGGAGATAAAAAGGGAAAAATACCCCGTGTAGCTTACAAAGGATGTTGAGGGATCACTTGTGTCAGTATCTCTGGCATGTGTTAGCACGTTATCAATTTTACACTAGTATAATTATTATATTTCCCTACACTTGTCCTTCCACCGCACCTTCGATTAGCACGGTTGGCTACGTACGGTGCGAAATAAGTTCACCACATACATTGGTGGCCGTCCATAAATGACGTCACTCGATTTTGTACGATTTTGACCCCCCCCCCTCGTCACACGGCGTCACAAAAAGTCAGACCCCCCCCCTCAAATATGACGTCACAAAGCTCTGCCCCCCCCCCCCCCCCCAAAATATAAAACATGCATCAAATCGCTTTAAACTATTATCATTGTAGTGTGTATTTAATGTGGCGCTGCACTCTGATGTAGGAGAAACATTTATTAAAAAGTCTATTTAATTAAGTAGAACGTGTTGTTTATGTTTATTTTAAGTTGCGCATTTTGATGTGACGTCACATTTCTCCCCCCCCCCTCGTCACACATCGTCACAAATGTCTGACTCCCCCCCCCCAGGTGTGTGACGTCATTTATGGACGGCCCCTTACGTGCTAAGTGCTGTTACCAACCACCTATGAAGGCTAGCACCACGCCCGACCGCCTTTGTCTCCCCAGTGGCGATGTTTACACACTGCACCAGGTACTCATTTGAGGCTGAGTCGACCTAGAGGAGGAGGCCCTAGGACCGGTTCAGGCAATTGTCAGCGGTGTTGGCCGTGAGCGAGAATCAAACTCGGGTCGCCTGGGTCACCGCTGCACTTCTGCTCCGCGGACACACACACACCCACACAATGACTCACACGCGTTGAAATACGCAACACAATACAGTGGAATTTTAAATTATACTAGCTGTACTACCCGGCTTCGCCCGGGACTTGTATCCACCACGGCCGGCCGCCTTTGTCTCCCCAGTGGCGATGTTAATACGCCACACCAGTTACTCGTTTTGCGGCTGAGTCCCTCCCTCACCACTCTCCCTCCCTCACCACTCTCCCTCCCTCACCACTCTCCCTCCCTCACCACTCTCCCTCCCTCACCACTCACGCACGGCCGCCTTTGTCTCCCCAGTCGCGATGTTAATACGCCACACCAGTTACTCGTTTGAGGCTGAGTCGACCTAGGGGAGGTTCAAATAATCGTCACCGGTGGTGGCCGTGGCCGTGAGCGGGAATGGAACTCGGTTCGCCGGGTTGGTAGCGCAGCGTAGCGTTAACCACTACACCCACTGCTCCTCACACACCACACACGCACAGACACACACACAGACACACACACAGACACACACACACATACACACACATACATACACACACATACACACAAACACATACACACACATACACACACACATATAAACACACAAACACATACACACACATACATACACACAAACATAGAGACACACAGACATACACATACACATAAACACATACACACATACACATGACCCGGCTTCGCCCGGGACTTGGATCCACCACGCCCGGCCGCCTTTGTCTCCCCAGTGCCGATGTGAAAACGCCACACCAGTTACTCGTTTTGAGGCTGAGTCCCTCCCTCGCCACTCTCCCTCCCTCGCCACTCTCCCTCCCTCACGACTCTGTAGAGGACGTGAAACTTTAATGAATTTACCTTAGATTCGCGTGGTGGGTGTCGAGGCCTAGCACCGTGCAGAGCCTCCCGCCTCGCCTGATTTTCCCACCCGGCTGACGCTGGGTACGGGTGCCGGTCCCCCCCCCCCCCCCTAGCGCTCGAACAATACTGAGTAATGGCTATTATTTAATTAATTACGGAGCCTATGAAAGTGGCGAAGGCGTGGCTAGCCATTGGCAGGGGCAACCGCCGTCCAATGAAAGTGCAGCCCTTGGCGAAGGCGTCGCTAGCCGTTGCCAGGTCCAATGAAAGCGGCGAAGGCGTCGCTAGCCGTTGGCAGGGGCAACCGGCGTCCAATGAAAGTGCGTATGGTCCGGAGACACACAGACACACAGACAGACAGACAGATTCACGATTTTATATATATAGATAGCACCTAAATGTGATGGCATCTCAAGTCACTGAAGAGAAATACGTGCACCGACACAAAGGCGCGCGCTAGGCACACACAAAGCCAAGGACCGTGAGCGAACATCGAGGGACAACAATATACAGGCTACAGTCTACATGATAGACTGCCAGTACACTCACCAAGGTTAAGAACCAGGCTACAGTCTACATTGTAGACTGCCAGTACACTCACCATGGTTAATAGCCAGGCTACAGTCTATATTATAGACTGCCAGCACACTCACCAAGGTTAAAAACCAGGCCTACAGTCTATATTATAGACTGCCAGCACACTCACCAAGGTTAAGAACCAGGCTACAGTCTACATTATATACTGCCAGTACACTCACCAAGGTTAAGAACCAGGCTACAGTCTATATTATAGACTGCCAGTACACTCACCAAGGTTAAAAACCAGGCTACAGTCTACATTATAGACTGCCAATACGCTCATCGAAGTTAAGATCCAGGCTACAGTCTACATTATAGACTGCGAGTACACTCACCAAGGTTAAGAACCTGGCTACAGTCTACATTATAGACTGCCAGTACACTCACCGAGGTTAAGAACCAGGCTACAGTATACATTCATCGGCAGCACAAGCAAAGCTTTGGACCCGTTTCCACTTTCAGTGTCTCATCAGCAGAGACGGGCCCCGCTTGAACCACCGCTGGTGCACTTGCCAGATGGGCTGTCTAGGCAAGAACCGATGTTTTGCATTAAGGGACACATCGCTAGCTCCAATTTGGGCAGGCAGGTGTGATTGCATGTGACACTTGACCAGCGGCGCAGATTTCCAGGAGGCTGCGAGGATTCCTCAAGGCAGGAAAACTCGAGGCAGGAATGACGACCTACCGGACGTGGGGCCACGGCATCTCGCCGGAACAATGTGCCAGTCACTGGGGTTGTTTGACCAAACTTCATCACACTGGTCATTGCGGGTTGGTGAGGAGAGAGGGGGCACCCAAGATGAATTCAGATATTCTTGGTTCTTTCGGTAAAGTCACGTAGAAGGGAAATAATAAAATAATAAAAATATAAAACAATCAAATTCTCACGACGTTTCGACTGCAACACAAGCAATAATCATCAGGTGTGAAATCCACAGCACCTGATGATGATTTATTATGTTGCAGTCGAAACGCCGTGAGAATTTTATTGTTTTATATTTGTATTATTTTATGATTTCCCTTCTACGTGACTTTACCGAAGGAACCAATAATACGAATCCCTGCAGTCACGAAAGCTTTAAATAAAAAAATGAATTCAGATATCACGCGCCTCCGATGTTAGCCTAGGGGGGTGGGGGTCAGACATTTGTGACGATGTGTAACGAGGGGAGGGGGGTTTGAGAAATGTGACGTCACATCAAAATGCACAACTTTAAATAAATATAGACAACACGTTCTACCTAATTAAATAGACTTGTTAATAAATGTTTTCTCCTACAATCAGAGTGCAGCGCCACATTAAATACGCACTGCAATGGCAATAATTTAATGCGATTTGAAGCATGTTTTTTTTTTGGGGGGGGGGGGCAAAACTTTGTGACGTTATATTTGAGGGGGGGTCTGACTTTTTGTGACGCCGTGTGACGAGGGGTGGGGGTAAAAAATCGTCCAAAATCGCGTGACGTCATTTATGGACGTCCCCCAAGGCAGGGAATCGAACTTAGACCACTGGGGGTTATGGAGCAGTCGGCAAACTGCTGCACCATCACTCCATCATCGTCAACATCGTTCTATTAAAGAATGATTTACAATCCTTAGTCGACCCACTTGCCCCATGAAGTCCTTCCCACACACGTGTCAGGCATTGGAGTTGATTGACCATACTTCACCTCGCTGGTCAATGTGGGCTGGTGATGTGGGGGGGGGGGGTGGAGGGGGCGTGGGAGGGCCGGATCCGATATCGCCTGTCATTCGTGGTGGCCATGAGTCCCATTTTCTTGGGTTTTTTCGGTAAAGTCACGTAGGTAAAAAATTAAAATTAATAAAAGTAAAATAAAAATAAAATAAAAATCACGACGTTTCGGAAGCAACACAAGCCTCCGTCTTCAGGTGGAACAGTCACAGCACGATAGATGTATCAAGTGAGATAAATTACAGGAAAACCGTGTTTTTATATATACTGGTTAAGGGTGGGAGGAGCCAAGGTAGTCCCTGAATATTACATAAGTCATGAGTCCCATTTGCCACCTCAGGTTGTGCAGAGTTGTGCTCTGACCCGTGGTCTAGTCCTATACATCTGTGAAAAAGAGCTTCACAGCTCATCGGACTTCTCCAGGATGAATACAAATTGTGATCTGATTTTGATAGCAGAAGGAATCAAACTCAGGTCGACAGGTGCAAAACACCGTGTGAAAACAACTGGGATCTCTCCTTCCTTCGCTACGCTATTATGCAATAGAAAGTAACCAAATCCACTCCTGTGCATATATTGAAACAACATTCTTCGTGTGTGTGCTTACAAAGCATTGCAAACAAATACACTGCACACTTCACACACACACACACACGCGGGCAATGTCCACTCTTAAAATCAATGCGGTATTGACAACATTCGCCCGCCTCCTTGAGTCGGATAAAAATGAGCGTGGGACTCATCTCTTGCTTGGCTCCTTTATTAGATCCAAGTGGCTTCCTTCCACCAATCAGGCGCATTTGCGTTGTCCTGTTTTAAGTCGCCACTGGCGCTGTGAACATTCGAGACGCACCCCCCCCCCCCCCCCCCTCCTAATCACCCAGTCAGAGCTGCGCACGTTCAATTTTCGGCCGGATTTCATGACTCGTTCCGTCCCTGGGAGACTGATATCGTTATCCATGTCAAGACGTAATGTACTAATTATGTAATTGTTATATATTTACGCGTGTGTGTGTGTATATGTATGGGACGTGTTCCCACTTTTCTTATTAATCAGAAAAAAAATGAAAACCAAGCATGAAGATGCAAACGTTTTCGGCCGGATTTATTGTTTGTGTGTCGGATCAACCGGAATGGTGGAAGTGGACGCCACGGATAGCGACATCGCTTCGGCGCGTTTTTATTTCCTGCCAAAAAAACCGAGCGATGTCACGCGACGTCGTGCGACATCCACCGTTTGTTAGCACAAGAGGCATTTTGAACGAGTACGTTAACAAAACAAACAAACAAAACAACAACGCATGAACCAAAGATCTGAAAAAGTATGAGCAAAATAAAAATATATCACAAAGCTGCAGCGGATAAAGATGATCTTTAAATAAAAAAAACCGGTTTGAGTACCCACGATTGTCCCCACCCCACTGGAGCTACCAACTAACACCGACCCGTGGCGTTTCCCATTTCTACCGTTGGGTGGACAGAGTTTGGGGGGATTGCAGTCCAGGAAACTCGACCCCCCCCCCCGCCCCTGGTCGATGTTTCAATTGCCGCGCCAGGAGATCGAACCGAACTGGCCACTCCTGAATGTCGAGTCCAGTTGCGCCGTTAGCCCACTGCGCAGACATTGTCGATTTCGGCAACTTTCCATCATCCAATATGGATATAAAAGGAGTTTAAATCCTATTTGTCACTTCCAAACAGACAAAATAAATAAAAATATTTCAATTGGGACGTGTTTTGTCGCCGGATGGCCCACGAAGCCCTCAGGGATGCATTGTATCCCTTGGGGAGGTTGCAGGTTCTAATCACAATATCTGTTCTATCCCAACGTGCTATCTCACGCCACACAGCAAACGTTTATTACATCTATCGTCGTTTCATCTCCACGTGTTCCTCTGGCTGCTACTGGATGCTACAGCAGTGAGATGTTAACTCCCTCGCCTGGTCTACAGGAGGTCGGGGGTTCAATGCCGACCCTGACGCCTGCTGCTCTATATTTGGAGTTTGCGTGTCTCTTCTCGTGGTCGCGTGGATTTAATCAGGGTCCTTCGGTTATTCCCTCCATATTTAGAAACATGTGTTTAGAGTATTTAGTTGCTAGAAATGTCCACGTGATAAGACATTCCGTTGAGCTATTGTAATAACAATTATAATAGTAGCTATTATAATAGCTATTAGTGGCCAGGTCGCTTCTAAAAAATCGATAACTCAGTGGGCCTTTCTTGGTCAAATAAAAATAGTTTATAATTTAGTTTAGTTTTACTTCGCTGTGAGTCTCAAATATCGGTCATCCTGCCAAAGACTACAGTACTTACTTTCAGAATAATGTTGAGCTTAATCCCAAAATAAACGTTGAATCATAATTTTGGCTGTGGAACCTACGTGTTATATGTTTTCCCCAACAGAATTGTAACATTTTAACCCAAACTAGCATATAAATCTCGAACAGCTCATAGTAAAATGGTGGGAACTCAACGTTCTCATCGCAGGGTCCAGTTTATCCTTGTCACAACCAACGATGACTTGTGAAGATTCATGCATCAATTGGTGAAAAGGTACAGTAACGATGCTTGCGTAATTAAAATCTTGTCGTCATCTTCCCACGCTTTCAAACAATTCCGAGTGATCTTGTTGCAGCGTTGCTTTCACGTGGGCTCGAGGCTTCGCTCGCGATGTCTGCCCCATTTTAATTTCGCGACATGCCGCGGACCGTTTTTTTTTTACTAAAATCAATCGAGGTAGCCGGGTGACTCGGAAGCTGGGCTCAAACTGTCGACACCCTGGGATTCAATCCTGAGCAGCCGCCCAACCGTGATTAAACCGGGTTCTCAAGCGGAGCGTGAGTATATCATCTCAACTCCCAGTGATTTATGACTGCATGAAAAAAAAAACTATCCATTATCAAGGCTTTTTTTGTTATATCGCGTAAATACAAATGTGTCGTTAGACTCACCACCACCTGACACAGCCAATGAGTAAGGTTTGTCACGTAAACAGAACGTGCCAATTCGTTATTTTGATTACGGGCATTGTAATCTTTTCACGATAGGAAGCACATTTTCGCACGCATCTTGCTCAGAGATCCGTCGTTCCATCGTGTGACATTTTTATTCCGACAGCTGGAATTTAGTGTCACACGTAGGTTTTTGCTACCAATAATATCCATAATAGAGGCTTTTTTGGTGATATCGCGTAAATATAATTGTGTCGTTAAACCCACCACCACCCGACACAGCCAATGAGTAAGGTTTGTCACGTAAACAGTAACGCACCAATTCGTTACTAGTACAGCACGCCGGTTGTGTGTTGGAGAGTAAATACACAACATTTACAATCTGAGTACGACGTTACGCCAGTAATTACAACGAGCATCATCAGGCGACAGCCAGAATTTTGAAATGTCGTAGTCACATTGTGAATGTTGTGTATTTACTCTCCAACACACCGGTGTGCTGTAATAATAACAAATTGGCGCGTTTTGTTTACGTGACAAACTTTCCTAATTGGCTGTGTCGGGTGGTGTCAGGTTTAATGACGCAATTATATTTACGCGATATCACCCAAAAAGCCTCTATTATGGATATTATTGGTAGCAAAAACCTACGTGTGACACTAAATTCCAGCTGTCGGAATAAAAAATGTCACACGATGGAACGACGGATCTCTGAGCAAGATGCGTGCGAAAATGTGCTTCCTATCGTGAAAAGATTAAAATGATCGTAAACAAATGAAAATGTTAAATTTCGATTTAAAGCTTTCGTGACTGCAGGGATTCATCTTCTTGGTTCTTTCGGTAAAGTCACGTAGAAGGGAAATAATAAAAGAATAAAAATAAAACATAATCAAATAATATAATATAATAAAATAATAATAAATTATAATGTTTTATTTTTCTTATTTTATTATTTCCCTTCTACGTGACTTTACCGAAAGAACTAAGAAAATTAAAATGTGCTTTTGCATTTGATTGGCTAAAGTCCGGCTCGTGAGACTTAATATGTAAAGAATATATGTGTAGGTCTACATCTCAAATGACTGCAATCTATTGACAGTCTGCGCGAAGGATAAAAGGGCCACTTGAAGGATTTGTTCAGGATTCTTGTGTGTGTGTGTGTTTTTACCGCAGGCTATTCTGCAACCCATGGGGCTCTAGCTGCTGTGTGAGATTTCCAAATTGATTCTTCGTCTTCGCGACGACACGGCGGCGATGGCACAATCGGAACAAAAATTTGGGTAAACACAAAATAATGACCTACACCACGTGAAAGGCCCACGCACTTGGGCAAGGCGTTTGAGAATGAATACAGCACTCGTAAAATGATGAGGTTTATTGAATGCGACGAGCCACGGTAACAAGTGCGCTGCTTGTGAAGGCAAAGTCATGCACACATACATAATAATAATTATTACGTCCTTTATATTCAAATGCGGTGGCTGCTTTCGTGTATTTGGCTGACAGAAATTCCCGCGTTGATAAGCCACTTCGCTGGGCGATCATTTGTGATCAGATCGCTTCTAAAAAAAACAGCTGTTTAGCTCAGTGGGCTTTACCTAGTAAAATAAAACGTGAAAAATGTAATAAAAAAAGGTTGAATTTCGGTTTAAAGCTTTCGTGACTGCAGGGATTCATATTCTTGGTTCTTTCGGTAAAGTCACGTAGAAGGGAAATAATAAAATAATAATAATTAAACATAATATAATACAATTTTCACGTTTCTTCACCTGAGGACGGCTGCTTGCGTTGTGGCCGAAACGTCGTGAGAATTCATTATATAATATTTTATTTTTATTATCTTTTTTATTTCCCTTCAACGTGACTTTACCGAAAGAACCAAGAATAAAAAAAAATGTGGCTCCTGCCAAATCCCGGCACGGCAATTGCCACGATTGAGCAAGTTCCTTGAATGGCCACTGCCTCTGCCTACCCAGCAGTACAAATGGGTTCACCTCAGTTGATTGCCAGGTCGCGTGTGATGGGGGAGGGTAACTTGTTGTTGAATTGCAGTCTCGTAAAAAAATAAAAACCACAATCTATTCATTTAAATAACGGAGTAAATCTTCAACATGGTATTTATTGGTGCTGTTTTTTTACGACTGTCATCATCATTGGCCACGGTCAATCCACTGCTGGATGAAGGCCTCTCAACACAATCTCCATCCCTCATGGTCCTAATTATAAACTATATTGGGGGGGACACATCATACACACATCCCCTCAAATATTCAAATATGCTCAAAATGTCCCCCCCCCCCCCAATATATTGCTATAAACTAGATTTCTGTTTATATGCTTGTGGTTATGGTTGTACTTTATAAATCCCTAATCTCTGCCATTACATACAATGAAACAAGAAAAGGTTATAAAGAAAAACATATCACTGTAATATAATACACTTTTAGACATTATTGTTAAAAATAAATAAAAAGTCAATCCCATGTGTTAGTGAATTTTTTTATATTTTAGGCAGGAAATGAGTTTTCAAATTAAGATTTATTTCTGGGGGGGGGGGTGGGGCGGACCCCCAGACCCACTGGAAGATTTGGTCCCCCCCAATGTTGCCTCCATGGCTACGGCCTTGCCACAATCTATATCGTTCCTCGACTTCAACTGACCTCATCGTTCCCTCCCAGTGGTGGTCGTCCTCTCAGGTAAGCTCGCTCCGTCCTCTTTACGTGACTTGAAAGCGAGCGAAATTCATAATTGCACCAAAAAAAAACCATACAAGCCTCTCAACTCTGTCCACTCATTCCCGCTACCACTCTGCTTTCTTGTAAATTGGATTGGTTCAACAGCAGCAGCAGCAACAACAAGAGGCAATTTAATTATTTCCTGAGGCTGTTGACCACTGGGATGGAGAGGGCCAGACTCGGCTTTTGATCTGCAATGCACTGAGCTTGATGACTTCAATGAGCTTTTCTCAAATGTGCCACATCCTGTGAGTCACAAGTGACTTGCTCGTGCCGCGGACGGCAGTGAGCCGCACGCTATCCGCATCTCTCCAGCTCGCTTCGCAGCGTTCCCCGTGCCTCTTTGTCAAATCTCTTCTGTCCGCCGTCCATCGCTATGCCCATCTCACCATCCATTTAGCCATCCATCTACGATGTATTTGCACGTGTTGGATCGCTTTTCCAAAAGCCACTGAAGTCGAGTCGTTTATTTGGGGGCCACCTCTAGTTACCCCCCCCCCCCACACACATCCCACAAGCCCCCTCCCAATCCCACACTGCTATGTTTTTAGTGAAACGGCGATTTGGCTGCCAGAATGGAACCAAAACCCTCCGGGCCGATTTCACTTCATGGGCTGGCCCGAATTCCCCCACGTCACAAGTCTTCAAGAGAAGTGGAAATACAGAGACCAGGCGGAATCGTTACCGCCACAATGCTCGTGGGAGGTAGGGTCGGGTTCAACGGGGCAGCGAAGATCGCACCGCACTGTCAATCCGGCGACCCGAGTTTGATTCCTATCCACGGCCGACACGTGAGTGAAGAGAGTGGTATCTGAACCAGTCCTGGGTGCCGTGGTGTGATTAAAAAAAAAGTCCGAGAAACACGGAGGAATTAAGGACGATTTCAGGGGACTCATTAGGTCACTTTACAGCGCCTCGATTTCACCAACCTACAATGGTCAGTGTGGTGAAATATGAAGTATGGCCAAATGTGCGTAAAACCATAACCCCCGTGACATACATAGCATAGTAAGGTCTTCATGTAGGCAGTGGATTGACAAAGGGCTAACCCTGCGTGTATATATATCAGATAACTCGGGGTGTAACTATGTATCAAATCATCAATTCATGTTAAGTATTAAGCTGCTGAAGCTTACATCGAACAACGTGTAAAGAAAATGCAATAGATTTTGTTCGATTCGTGAACGTAATTAATGGGTTCGCATAACCCCTGCAGCCACTGAAGTGCAATACATAACACGGCATTGTTTAAATCAAGTAATTGAGTGCAGTGAAGGGATGGTCTCAGCCCGGTCACGGAACAAACACATACACCTTAATTTGACTAGAATTCCAGCCCTGAGAATTACAATACTGGTCGGACTGCAATGTGACGAACATTTCTAACCGTGGCAGAGCAAGATGCTAAACTGTTGCCTTCGGCTTGTGTGAACTATACGCTGTTTGCTGCAATATTAAGAGGTAGCCCTAGAATATCCGCTTCAGCAGACCGTTCTCTAACAACTGCCTCTGCGAGAGATCCGGAATGGGCTCCTTTGTTTGATGATGCCATTAGCACATTCGGCAAGTGATTGGTGGAAAAACATAAGAACAACCGATTCTTAGATTGAATTGCAACCTTTAATTTCAACAATTCATTGAATAAACTTGATTTGAAGCTTCCGTGACTGCAGGAATTACTCTTTGGTTCTTTCGGTAAAGTCACGTAGAAAGAAAATAAATTAAATCATAGAATACGACGTTTCGATTCCAACACAAACAATCGTCATCAGGTAGAAAACACACCTAGTGAACTTAGAAATACAATGCAATCCAACACAGAGAGTCGGCTAACACAACAGTCAACACCCCACCTGGTTTATTACGTTCTTCCAAAGATTGCTAAATTTGAGAGAGAGACAAAACACAAACACGGGGACACACAGACAGACACACAAGCAGAGAGACAACACAGAGACACACAGAGAGAGACACACACAACATGGGACATACCTGATGACGATTGCTTGTGTTGCAATAGAAACGTCGTATTCCATTATTTAATTTATTTTCTTTCTAAGTCACTTTACCGAAAGAACCAAAGAGTAATTAATTGAATTTAGCAGGAGCTTGAGGGTGGGAATGGTGGGGTTTGAGGATCAATCGTTTCTCCCCTAGAGCTAGAGGTTCGGATATGAGACAATGCTATTTGAGGCTATAACACAGTGCACACTCATAGGCCTTCAATTCATATTATCCCGTAATAGCTCCGTGTAAAGGATCGTTACTTTTATTGCCGATAGGAAATTCCACTATGTTATTTTAATTTGCCCTCCCACTGTTTATGACGGCGCCGCTCAACCTTTAATCACATCACGCTTTAAGTCGCACCGATTCACAACAAACCTCCCAGGTCATAGCAGCGCGTTTATTTATTTTAATTCGCGAAAAAAATTTACCCCGCTAGCAATTTAGATTATTTTTTTATTTCGGCCATAATTGTACTTTTTAACCGGCTCATAAATAACGTCAGTAAACAACGCAACGGAGAGCGGATTAACCGTGCGTAAGACACGCGTGCGGGGAGGTGGGGGTGGGCATTAAGCCAGATTTTCCATGGTTCGACTCCGACATAACTCACGCGGGAAACCACCCGAACTCCCTTTCGTGTAGTAACACCTCTACGAGATTTCGCGTCCGTGGGTCAATTCTCTAACGCGAATGGGCGCGGGCAATCCCGATGGATGCTTCGTCTCGTGACGGGCAAACGCGATTGCGAAAAAAGAAAATAGGGGAAAGTAATTTTTTGCAACGTTTCAACACCACGCTAACGAAACTAAACTAAACAATGTTTATGTTACCAGGTAAAGGCCTCACTGAGCTATATACGTAGCTCTTTTTCAGATGCGAGCTGGCCACAAACGATAGCTCAGCGAAGTGGCTTGTCGTCATGTGGAAGTTTATAGCAGCCAAATACTCCAAATGCGCGTTTCTAAATGTGGAGGGAAAACCCGGAGGACCCGGAGAAAGATCTACGCGGTCACGGTGAGAGAAACACGCAAACTCCAAATATACAGCAGGCGTCAGGGTCGGGATCGAACCCACGACCTCCAGTAGACCAGGCGAGGGAGTTAACATCTCATAGCCACCGTGGTGATGATGAGAGAGATGCAAACTCCAAATATACAGCAGGCGTCAGGGTCGGGATCAAACCCACGACATCCTGTATACCAGGCGAGGTAGTTAACGTCTCCTAGCCACCGTGGTGATGAGAGAGATGCAAACTCCAAATATATAGCAGGCGTCAGTGTCGGGATCGAACCCACGACCTCCAGTAGACCAGACGAGGGAGTTAACATCTCATAGCCACCGTGATGATGATAATGAGAGAGAGAGAGACACGCAAACTCCAAATATACAGCAGCAGGCGTCAGTGTCGGGATCGAACCCACGACCTCCTGTATACCAGGCGAGGTAGTTAACGCGCGGCTGTGCAGCATCACAGAGTTCAAACGCATCTCGCTTTGCACCCCCCACCACCTCCCCCCAGATGATCGTGTGTACCGAGATTTATCAGCGGTAAATGATGGCAGGGGAGTCTACGGTACAGCCTGGATGGATGTCACGGCAGGGCTTCGCCCCCACCGCCCCGAGGCGGCATCACTCAAGCGGAGGCTTTTGCCGGCGTCGGAGATGTTGATCAAGATCGGCAGGCTCACTTAAAGGGGAGGCTTAATAAGAATGCAGGTATGGAAAAGCGTGCGTACGTATGTGCGTGCGCTTGTTGAGAGCTGGGCGATCCGATTAACTAAGTAATCGATTCAACTAACGATCATCGGATCGGTTACTCAAGAAATCGAAAAAAGTTGGTGGGGGGGGGTCTCAACCTCTGTGCCGCTGGACGGGAGGTTCAAGTTCAAGTTCATTTATTAGGTATAGCCCTGTGAGCAATTCAGCTCTTAAATCGGGTGCAACCGCAACAAACAAAAAACAAAAACATGAACAAAAAACATCTTAAAGTGAATATGTGACTAAGTGCAAACAGAAAATTCAAGAAAAGACAGCAAAAATATTGCAGAAAAAACACCGTACACCAACGCTGTGTGCAAAAATCTCAGTGGGATGCAAGTCAAACAACAACAACAACCACAAGACAGCTTAGATTAAGGCCATCAGTCTAACTCTGTACTACAACAAACAAACATGGCTAAACCAATACACTTTTCGAAATCACCAAAATAAAGCCATGAAAGCAATGAAAAAGCAATCATAGGAACTGTGACGGAATTTTCACAATAAATGGCATAAACAACATGTACTACCAAAACCCTGCAGCCATAGCTGGCTGCATGAGTCACTCCACAACAGCAGGAGCATCAGTCGGAGTATTGTAATTTTTCAATGCACCTTTAAGATCAGCACACTAAATCAAAACACAGGTCATACTTTGTGAGGTGATGGGCGGGTCTTGATGACATCATCGGCTGTCATGACGAATATTATTCATAATAGAGCACGCGAATTGTAAATGTTGTGGGGATTATTCTCCAACACACCGGTGTGCTGAACAAGTAACTAATTGGCATGTTTTGTTTACGTGGCAAACCTATTAATTGGCTGTCGGATTGTGGCGGGTTTCACGAGACATTTATATTTACGCGATCTAACCCAAAAAAAACTCTATTACAGTATTTATAAAAGGAGCCTGAGTAATCGACCAAAAAGTGTGGTCAGTTGTAATTTTCTATCGAATAGTCTCAATCTAACTGGCCAACTGCCCCAGCATGCGCTCTCTGTGTGACGAGTCGCAAGCCCACAAAGATCACCTCTTATATTTGAAAGTTTATTTTTTTGCCCACTGCGCTCCGAACCTGCCCAAGGCGAGTTTGATGGCTGACGCACACTGACCACGGCGGTGAAGTACGGCGCAACAAACTGCGCTAACAACACGGTGCGGGGAAGGCCTTCATCCAGCAGTGGATTGACGTTCGTTTAACCTTGAGACACCCGCGGCAGCACGCATTCTCAAGCGACGTCGTGGAACATTTCAGACGCGCGTTTTCAGCCATAGGAACTCGACAAAATGTGCCTTCGGCTACTCAGATCCAGTTCCTGAAGGAGGTTCCAGCACACAGGGGCGAAACGTCAGACATCGTGCTGACCAACAGGCGGGCACGACCCGGCACATGCCATGGAGAGCGAGGCAGCAAGCAGCACGAACGCGTAAATCGATGCGGCAGCGAGGGCTACGTTCGCCATTGATCTTGAAGCGCAGAATCGGCGCTTTGTACGCGATGCTGTGCTCTGCGCAGCCGAAGTGAGTAATTGCACGCATGCTTACAAATTCGCCACATAAAACCACTGCGATGTAGTTACGTGCGTGTGTACATTCAATTAGCAGCAAGGCACACGCCACAAAAGCCGCGATGCCATTCCGAGAGCAAATTTTCAATTAGCGACACCCAAAAGCTGTGTTGTAGGCACGACTAAAGCCAGCGCTCCATTAACATTTGCATCATCAACTCTAGCGCACGGCCATAACGTGCCATCCCAGAGTGACTCGCAAATGGTACATCAACTCCTCCCATCACAATCATTCCAATAAAGACGGTCACCGCATCGCGTGCTTTCAGATGCGCTTCTGCGGCCGTCTGGAACGCTCTTCCTTCTGATATTAGGAAGCCTACTAGAGCTATGCACTTTTAAATCATCTAAATTGAAAACTAATTTCTTCAGAACAGTTTTTTGTGTCAAGTTTGTTGCGTGAAAGAAGTTTAACATACGTAAGCGCACGAATGCCGAACTTCTTTCGCACATTCCCAAGTTGATAAAACGTCGCACCGCTGTGGCAAACGAAGCAAGAAGCTGGCCACCGACTCATGACCGTCACCATGAGCTGATGTCACCATGGGGTCGTCCTGGCACGATCGTTCAAAGAAAAAATATCTCCTGCAACAAACCAACCCTTCATTCATTTCCAGCGGTGTTTCTCTGAGCCGGTGGCGGAAGTTGAAGTTCCACACATTCCTACAACGAAGGCATGGCCACTGCTGACTTTATACCCGTGTGTTAGTCATCGTTTTATTGACCCCAAAGGGATGATGAGCCAAAGCCAACTCGCAGATGGGGATTCGAATGAAAGCGATGCCCTCTGAGAAGAAACTTACAATTAAATTCAATTAGATTTAGCATTTCCATTACAATTCATTAATTGGAATTAAATATTAATGCATAATGAGTGTTCAGTGCTTGGAAAACGAGACACGCAAGTAAAAGTATCGTCCGCTTCAGGAGAAAACGTGATTTTTTTTTAAAGCGGGCATTGACTCTAACAAATGTTGAAGATTCGGTCTACCAAACTACCGATTTAGTCTCATCCACACTCTTTGTGTTCAACCGCCGACTACACTGCAGGTCACAGCGATATACTCAAGCCACCCACTCGCTCACACACTTCAATCACTCACCCACACACTCACCCACTGACACACTCAATCACCCGCCCGCACGCTCACCCACCCACTCAGTCACTCACTCACTCACCCACTACACCGCAGTTCACAGCACTTCTGCATCTTCCCCTCTCACCGTTCCAACTTGGAATTACAATCCGTTGTATCGCCCCCACCAATGTTCTTACATCCTTGCTCCATTTATGACACGTATACTCCTCGTCTGTTACGACAGCATCAACAGTGGCTGCTCGTTGCTGGCCGCTAGGCATCGTGAACTTGCGCTCAGCGAACGGCGTTAATAAACAAAAACTTAAAAGAATTAACTAATCGGATGTTTCCGTGGCAGAGGGACACATTGGAACGCCACCAGTTATTTCCTCTCCCCCTCTGAGGTCAATACAATAAAAATTGGTCTACTTCGTGCAAAATCAAAGAGTGTTTTGATTATGCACCAACATCTTGCCCATCGCATGTGTTGTCGTCTGACACCGAGGGGGGGGGGGAGTTATGGGATAATACAGAATCATATCGCCACTGCTCATTCGCGTGCTGGGCTTATGCAGAATGACGCCGCGAGACAGAGAAAGAGGCACCACACACGGATTAGAAAAGCCACACAGGTTAACACTTGTGAGACTCGCCAACGGTTTGGGGAAGCCTGGATTGACCATGGCTGATGCTGACTGATGACTATTTGTGTGAAAAGAACGAGCACTAATGGGTCTCAGCTGCAGACAAGGACGTCTTCAATAAAGCAAGAACGAAATAAGTTCCTGGCCTTTTGAATTAAGGCGCAAGCACAAGACGCCAAGACTCAAGAGCAGTGGCGGCTCCTGCAAAATCTCTCAGGGGGGGCAAATGTCTGGATGATTGATAAGGATAAGGTCCACCCATGCAATGGATAAATAAACAGCTTAAGCATGTAAAGGCAACTTCACTTCTTTAATATTAATGAAAAATAAAGTGACTCTTACAATACATCTTGTTTGTTTCTATACTCACTATTAAAACAAACCACTCAAGTTTATTTTATTAAAGATTCCACTATGTGGCCACAAATTATATTGTTGGATGAAACGTGCTTACGTATGATGACGTAAGCACGTATGATGACGTAAGCACGTTAGGGCGAGCCCTCCCGGAAGCCATAGAGAATGCATTGCAGCGCCCCCCGGTCGAAAAAAAACATCTTTGAATGTAAGTCTATGGGGCCACTCGGGGCGATTCTCAGCCGGAGTGAAATCGCCCAAAAAGAGGCGGTACTCCACAGAACGTGACATGACGCTGATTGGACTACTGTATATCCAGAGGCTGCAGTGACGGCTAGCGTGACTCTGTGGTTCAATGACATTGGTGGTGCGTCGCCCAATCGCCCTAATGAAGAAACCGCCCCTGCTCAAGAGGCAGGACGGAGTAAGCGACTTGGAAACTTGAAATCGGACCACGAGCATTCACGTGTCGCGAAGTGATAGTGTCCTTATTCTATCAACTTACTTAAAGAAAGTATCTCTTCAATTCGTGACCGTTCTGTATTGTGCACGTTTCTATTTTTGAATGAATATCCGAGTGCTGGAGAGTGGCATTCGGCAACAGGCACACGCTGTGCTATGAACCTGATGACCCGAGTTTGATTGCTGGCCACGGCTAACATCAGTGGCGAGTGGTTTCTCAATTAGTCCTGGGTCTGTCTGTTCCCACCAACACTGACCAGCGTGGTGAAGCATAGTCAATCAACCCCATCACTGATCATTTGTAGGGAGGCCTTTATCCAGTAGTGGATTGACAAAGATCAGCAAATTATAATTATTGTTTAATTATCTGATCAATCTTTACTCAGCTATCATAAGAACATGGCGACGTTATAAATGTCGGAACGTGTGGATATGAATCTGTGTTTTTGACAGACATATGAAAATGTAATTTCGATGTACTCCTGAACATAATGTACTATTTTAGACACCAAACAAATCTGCTTTGTGCTCGAATCTAATAATCAACCGGCATTTCTGCGAACGAGAGGGGAGATGCTCCCTTCCGGAGACTTTCACAGCCAATTGGGCAAATGTCAGTATGATGTGGAAATAAGGTGACATTTTCAAATTGATTATGGACTCAAGCTTTCGCGCGAGTGATTGGATGAAAGGGTTGTGACCTTGCAACTTTCTAAGTGGAAGGTCACGTTTTCAATAACTTTTCGGCACGGTCACCTTTAAAAAAAAATCATTATTATTATTATTCGTTTTTCTCCACGCGCAATTTTTTTTAACAAACGTATTACGTATGGGGTAGTGGACTAATAACAAAAAGATTAATTCCAGAAATTAAAAAAACTCTACTTTTCTCTGCTCCAAAATCAATGTCGCCTAATGCATCACATGTCTTGTTTACATTAATATGCAAAACGCCCACGGGCAGACAATGTTTCCAAATTAACAATGGCTATCTGTGGCTTAACTTCCCAAAAATAACTTCTGATATTTAAGTAAACGGTTGTTCATACAGGGACGTTAATGACTTTGGACAAAAGAAAATTGGCTCTCGTGAATAGCCTGGCAAAGCTCACTATTAATACCGTTACGGTGCCTTGTGTGCCGGCCTTAATTCCCCTTTGTGAATCGTAATTGTTTTAAAACTCATCACGCTGCAATGTGACACCTCGTGTTGCTCATTGCAAAAGCATGTCGAACCCATCAAAACCGAACACTTGCTTAATTGTATACTTACCTCCTTTTGTTGAATGGACGTAAGTTTCTGTTTAGTTTTGTGCTGGATGCCTACAACCAAATTACCATGAGATCCATAATTGAAGATCTTGGGTTAGATCGTGTACATATACATGTGTAGTGTCAGTAATTCAGAGACAGAAATTATAGGAGGCACCTTCTTTGTTATCAACTTCTACAGTCTCGTCCACGCACTCTTCACAGTAGCTCAGCCCAGCCTGTACACAACACTAGCCGTCTAACACTGACGGCGCTGACTGAGATAGCCAACTCTCCTTCGTAGCGCAATATCTAGCGGAGACGTTTAGCGACGACTGCAACGAGATGACTGTGACGACGAGACGAGTCCACTCCCAGAAGCGGCCGCCTCGAACTCCCCACTCTCGGCTCCTTTTATGCTCCCAGCGCGGCCTGGCCCCGCCCTGACCGCGCCTCCCTTCTCGAACCCGCTAGCAGGTTCCAGGGGCCTCCAGATTGGGTCCTCCGTGACCCTTGCCCCAGTTCCTCCGCTCTACCCACACACACCGTGCTCACGCCCTCACCGGCGTGTGTGCTGTCTGTCCACCGCAGTCGCAGCCGCTGTCCACCAGCCGGCGCTATTACACTACACGTGTGCCGTTTAACCCGCCACCACCCTACGACAGAGCCAAAAACCTCTCTTGTGGATAATATTGGTCGCGAAAGCCTACGTGTCAAACCTACCATGCGTTCTTTGCCAGATGCCTTGTAACATACTCTTAGGTTTTTTCGGTAAAGTCACATAGGTAAAAAAAGAAAAATTAATAAAAGTAAAATAAAAAATCACGACGATTCGGAGGCAACACAAGCTTCCGTCTTCAGGTGGAACTGTCACAGCACGCTTGCTGTATCAAGTAAAGAGAAATTCCAAGAGACCCGACCTTGTATATATACTGGTTGAGGGGGGAGGAGCCAGGGTAGGCCTCTGGAGAGGAGATGCCTTGTAACTCACCGTAAGTATCCAGTCAGGCGGCTCAGTGATAGAGCGTCACAGGCTCCCAACCGGAAGTGAGACGAGTTAAAACCCTGTTCATGATGCAGCCCCATCACCTCACCTCGGGGTCAATAAAATGAGTACTACCGTGTGGGGATGTCAACATCCCCAATGGAGGATGACCCTTGTTAAAATCATTCCTGAAACTCAGGCATGCCCTTTCTCAGATAACAAATACAACATTAAGTACCTCGTATTTTAGTTGTACTATTTTCCTTAGGGGCCCTGTACCCGTGCTCTGCAATATTGACGTGTTTTGTCTTTAGATGTTGTTGTTGCTGCTGCTGTGGCTGACACACCACGGATCTCCCGTGTAAAATAGCCGGAGCGACTGGCTGAATGGGAACCACGCGTGGAAATAAATAAAATAAACCTAAACAAACATAACCGATCGCCATTATCATTGTCTTCACGAAAAAAAGAACACGAACACACAATACAAACACTCAAGCTGGCGGTTCACAAGCTCTGAAATTATATCAGTGGTGACTCATAAACGACGTAAAAATGATCATAATTCAACCTTCTGCTTCACCACTTCTGAATGAAGGGATCTCAATGCCACTGTCATTCGTGGCAGATGTTTGTCCATACTTCACCGCTTTGGTCAGCGCGGATTGGTGGAGGGATCCCTGGACGAGTTCAGATATCGGTAACGACCTGTTACGATCCGTGGCTGAGAATCGAACACGGGTGTGACAAGGTTCATGGCGCAGTGCGTCACCGCTCGCGAACACGCATAGCTAATTCCAAAACACTCTCCACCATCCGTGTCGCGTGCATTATTTATCTGGGAGCCGACACAGGATTAAATGTGAGCCAGAAGCACACTGACGGACAAAAACGAGCAACACACCTTTTTTTTAAAACAGTTGCTGAGCACAGGGCCCAAAGGCCCAAAACGTCGAGGAACGAATGGCGCGATCAAAGTTGTAGCACATGAGAGGCCACGTGTTTTTGAACCGAGCACGTTTTTTGTTTATGTAACCCAGGACTCTGTACACGCTGGAAAATGATTTCAATCCGCACTTAATTCATCACTAAAGATTTGCTGGAAAAGTTCCTCGGCTGGCTTAGCTGTTGGGATCATTATCGGCGTAAGGCACTACCATAGCACCGCTGTATTACGGAACCCGAGATTCCGATAATTCTACGAATAGATTTAGGAGCAAAATAAGACGAGATGGATGTGGCGTTACCAAAATATTTCCTGGAACAGTATTTAGCACTGTTTCGGCTGAATATTTGCACTCGTTGTAATGCGAAACTTAACCAAGCAAATCTTTTTTATGTTACCAGGCAAGTCCTACTGAGCTATATATCTATTTTTCAGAAGCGACCTGGCCATAAATCATAGCTCAATGAAGAAGCTTATCATGTGGAAATGTATAGCAGCCAAATACTCTCCGATGCACGTTTCTAAATGTGCAGGGAAACACCGGAGGATCCGATGAAAAATCCACGCAACAATGGGCAGAGGGACACGCAAACTGCAAACACTTAGATCGGGATCCAGGCGAGGTAGTTAACAGCTCACCACCGTGGCGCCCTCCGTTCGTTTGACAATGCAATGCTGTAAAAAAGAAAAACACCACAGCTCCTCTTCCACATTAACATTCAGACAGTACCACACACACAACGCGATGTGTATTTACTCTCGGTTCTGGCATCGCAAACAAGCAAGCTCTGGCGAGGACCTCAATCGCCGCTCGCCACTGCGTTTGCAAAGCGGACCACGTTATTCATTTTGGCAGCTCCAGGAATCCTCTTGTGCTGTGAAAGCGGCGGCAAGAGCGTTTCCCAAGCACATTAAGCAAATGAAGAAATATGAGCCTCGGGCAATTCACGGCTCGCTTTCTTGATTTTGAATTCTGTTTGTTTGCTTACTTCGCACGCCGCTATTTACAATGTGCTGGCTCATGATACGCTCAAGTAGTCTGGAATAGGGGTATGAATTTTATTATCATCATAATTATACGAGTATTTTTATAATTATTTGTGCTCGTTTACCCAAGGAAAACTTTTCCCGAGTCGCATATATTTTTTCAGGAGGGTCCTGATAAAGGTTTCTGTGCAGTGGGACGAAATGAGCGTCACGCGTTTTTTTCTCCCAATTAGCTAAATTGGCGAGTAACTCTTTACATTTGTGCAGAATTTTAACAGTAATGGTCCTATCTTTTTCAAATTATGTCACGCAATTTTTTGCAGACGGCGCGAATTTTATTTGTATTAACCAGGACGGCCTGCAGGAATCGAACCTCTGCAACTTGCGGTGAATGCGCAACTGCTGGACCATGTCATCTCCCCCATAACGTGAATTAATGTGTTTACTATGATCGAGTGAATTGCAAAACTCTATTTTATGCCCACTCAAAATAAGCAGGGCTGATTGCCACTGGTGGAAATTCTAATATTCCTACGGTGGGGTCCCAGTTTTGGCTTGGGTCAAAGTGTTGTGTTTTTGCGATGAACACTCCTCCAAGCTGTGACCACACGTTAGAGAGCGACAATGCTCTTTGATAGATCTGGTCAAACATTTCAATGTCGGAACCTTTCTGAAAAATAATAATCTAGAGTGTGGTGAATAAGCAGATAATATGGGTGAGGCCTTCATCCAGCAGTGGATTGGCAAAAGGATGTACATTTTACATTTTATTATTATTACTCCTTCAACATTGAACAGCATATGTATATTATTGAACTCTCCAGACTGAAATTAGCAATTGGGTGGCACCAAACTCAGATCCAGTCATGGGAATTCCACATTCATATGGCAGGAAGCATTACAGCCAGAGAACGACCACGGTTATAATAACCTCCGACAGAAATTTATCCAGACAGGTGTCACAAAAACAAAACGTTCAATTCACTTTTGGAGGAACAAGTACTGAATTCCCACCCAGGGGTTGACTCAGCCCATCATCATCATCCTTGGGAAGGCCGATTAAAGGCCGTACTACTTTGTGGGGAATCAACAGCGGTCGTTCTATGGAAAAATAGGTCTCTGCCATGGGAATGTAGAATTTCCGCCACAGGCACTGGACCACGGATGAAGATTATTGCCGCCCAGGATTTTACGTGCAGCAAGAAGCATTTATTTTTCACTTTAATGTGTTTTATGCGCACATTTTATTTCGCGGTTCTCATAGGAATGAAATTACCCACACTTGAAGCGCCCGGATGGTAATTTATCAACAAACGGGCTGCTTGTGGATTCACATTAATGTGCCAGTACATTACTGGAGACGAGACTTGGAGCAGTAATAATGGTTGACCAACAAGATCCAAAAACTCCACATAAAGTGGTTGCATTGTGCCATGAAAAAGAGGAGAAAAAAACAATTCAGCTTTCAGTTTCTATATTCTCCGCATTATAAGATACTCTGGAATGTAAGAGGCACGCCGAACTAGTGCCCAGTGTCAATAAATTACACAAAGACAAATACAAAGATTCCCCGTATAGCTTGTAACAGACTGTTAGGGCAAGTGTTGTTAGCAAGCACCTATAAAGGTCTCGTTTTCAGGGCTGCCCTCCGATGTTTTTGTTAAAGATGTGTTCAGCTAATTAACGACGAGTGATTAAACGTGTGGAAGGAAACCGGAGCACCCAGAGAAAACCCACGGCGTGCGTGAAGGGGCAACAGTGTATCGCCGTATGGATGGAAACACATGGATGTTAATCCACTTGCTGTACCGCCTTCTACTGGCGAACCAGGGTATGGCACCAGGATGCCCCACGGGAAAGGAGCATCTCAACGTTTGAGCGGTGATCCAGAAACCCCTCGCCCCCGCAGTGCAAGATTGCAGGCCACGTGCGTAGCCACCACCGCACCACCAACTTTTGTTTTAAAATGCAAGCGGAAAAGAACCGCCTCGCATAATCCAGTTAATACAATTACGAGCACATTTAACAAACTAAGTTTTAAAAAAAATGCGCATGGGCCGACCATGAGAAGCATTGCAATCAAAAAAACTACAGGGACGTGTCATTTAAAACACCTATCGGACTATGTGTGTCCTTTTAATTTTCTGTTCGTGTGATAATACACCCAGGTGAAAGGCACACGTGGGGTCCGCGCACTGCATTGAATTTCAAAGTGTGCAATAAAGACTTGGCATTAAATATAGATCGGCATCATCTATCAAAGACCATTTACGGATCGGCTCCAGTGGTCAAAGCGTGTGAATTGCATTTCTTAAGTTGATAGTTTAATTTACCCAGCCTGGCACCTGAGATAATTGTACGCGCCCACAAGTACTGTGACTTTCGCGCCCGAGTTCCGTTTGACGTCAGAGGCAATATTAAAAATACATCGTCACCTGCTCAAGTCGATGTGCACTTTGTCGGCCGTGATATATTCCTCACTGGCCATTTTCACTTCGCTTGCCAAATCTGTACAGGTGACAACTTGCGTCGAGTTCTTGATTCGCTATCGCAGTTCGAAATCCTTGTAGCGGGGGGGGGGGGGGGGTCGATCTTATCCCATCTTTTATTCATGGTTGATAAAAAAAAAATAAGTACCACTCTCCTGGGAAGTCATCGATGGTTTCCCATGCGAAACGGTTCCTGTGGCGTAGGAATATGTAATTTCCAACCAGTGGCTCGGGCCAAACAAAATGTAAACGAGCCCCACCAAACTTTTCACTGGGTAAAAAAAGTCGAGACGCCTCCCAACGATGCCCTTGAGCCCACTGCGCAAGCTGTCGAGGAATAAGCTCCCACACAGCGTTGCGGAACAGCAAGCGCTTCAACTCGAAATGCGCTGAAGGAACCCTCACCTCACTTTCATCCGACAGTGTCTTACGCGAGCATAGAAACAGGGCGATCAGAATCGGAAATCTTTACTTAGACTGTAGGACTCCAATGAGCCATGAGGCTCTTCCTGTCACAGACGTCCAGTATGGACTTGTCAGAGTGAGGCAGCGGAACGTAGTCATGGAAGCTGGAAGACTTCCTTTAACTTCCCACCAAGGGCAGCTGAAAAAAACCTGGCGATTTCAGCTCACGGGTTGTCCCCCGTGTGTTGTTCGGCATGATGTCCAACGTTTCGTTCCACCGTGCTGGCAGCTTCGTCTGGAAGGGTTCTCTGGAAGGGTTCTCGAATGAGTTCCTGAAGCGACACGAGCCGAAAACACACGTGGGATGGCTACATGGGGCAGCAACAACCTCCATAACAACAGGCGCCATTGGCCACTAAGTGGCCGTGACGTCACCGCGGCGCTTGTGCCAGGCTATGTGCACGTTAAGGCCACGTGAAGTGTCGAGCGCCCAATGGCAGGAGGGCAGGAGGTCACGGAACAGACCCAGCAGGTGCCATGGGTTGACTGACTGGGATGAGTGGCAGATACAACCACGGCAGCACGACTTCCCGCACAGTATCAGTCTTGGCACGTTTTACTCCACAGCTCCCCTCGTCTGCCTCATCGATTGATCTCGTCTCCGCCTCTCCGCGAGCATCAGGGTCGTCGCGCTAGGCAGGCACGAGTCTTGTTCTCGCCTCCGATTTCGAGGACGCGGTCTCAACGCTCGCTGCAGGGTGCGTCAATTCTCCTTCGCTCTTTCTCCGCGTACATCTCGGCCTTTGAAGCTCTCCCCCACCTCGTAAAGTCAAGAGTCCCGTTAAGCTTGTCATCTCTCACAGGCTACCTTGACTCGAGCTTTCTCGAGAGAGAGCCCATAATCAACGTTTTTGGGTTTAGATCGCGTTATTTATAAATGTGTCGTAACTCTCCACCACCCGACACGGCCAATCAGTAAAAAAGTGTTACACACAAAACAGAAAATCCACTCCGCACCCTGTGCACCTGGTGCGCTTCACATTTGGAACATATTGGCTTTAAATGGGGGGGGGGGAGTGGGGGGCAAAGGAGCCAACCCGAACAATTTTTTTTCGACTTAAAGCTTTCGTGACTGCAGGGATTCGTCTTCTTGGTTTTTTCGGTAAAGTCACGTAGAAGGGAAATAATAAAATGATAAAAATAAAACATAATAAAATACAATTCCCACGACGTTTCGGCCACAACGCAAGCAGCCGTCCTCAGGTGAAGAACAGGTCTGTCGGAAAGACAGCGTCTGACAGACCTGTTCTTCACCTGAGGACGGCTGCTTGCGTTGTGGCCGAAATGTCGTGAGAATAATTGTATTATGTTTTATTTTTATTATTGTATTATTTCCCTTCTACGTGACTTTACCGAAAGAACCAAGAAGATGAACCCGAACATTGTCAAAGCTCTCATCAAAGCTCGCCATTTCGTCCGCGTGCAGCCCCCTTGCGCTGGGGGAGATGGACGGCTGGTAATTACGTCGAGATGGTGATGTGTCCACTCCTCATCTCTTTGTTTCCACGCACAGCTAGCGGCAGCGGAGATGAATGTCGCCCGCCACGACAGACATCTGTGGAGGGCGTGGAGTGGCGCGCATTAATGTTTCTTGACCTAGTGACCCTCCCATTGATCTTGCACCCTCCTGGGCAAAAAAAAAGACAAAGAAGCCCCGTGTAGCCTGTAAGAGAAGGTTGGTGCAAGTGCTGTTTGCGAGCACCTATGAAAGCCGGCACGGCACATGAGGGGGTGGGGGTCTGGGTGGGCCAGCACCACGCCCGTCCCCCTTTGTCTCCCTAGTGGCGATGTTTACACATCGCACTTGGTACTCATTTGAGGCTGAGTCGACCTAGGGGAGGCCCAGGACCGGTTCAAATAATCGTCACTGGTGTTGGCCGTGAGCGGGAATCGAACTCGGGTCGCCGGGTTCGTAGCGCAGCGCGCTAACCGCTACCCCACCGCTCCCCACACTGACACACATACACACTCACACATACACTCACGAACGGCTCGCCTCTACCATGCACATCCAAGAGCAATCAAACACATTTTTGAAAATTATTTTGAGGTGGCCGGGTGCATGACAGCAAACACAACACCCTCCCCTGCTGTGAGAGAGCAGCGTGTAGAGCATTTCCCGTTGTATTTCAGTCAATAACCCTCGGATTTTTATTCGGTCGAGCGACACTGGCGCAATATACACAACTCATAATCAGAAGCTCACGAAAGCTCAAATCGTGCTTGGCTGTTGATGACCTATCCTTATAACCTCAGAGGTCAATGAAATAAGTGCCACTTTGCGGATAGCCATTTTCTGATCAAATCGACCCGAATGTTTCAGATCTCGTCAGATCTTGGGAGGCAGGAGAGAGTGTGTGGGGAGGGGGGGGGAGGCTGGGATAGTTGAGACATCCTCGCCACCGATATGAATAAAAACGCAGGGGCTCCGACCAAGTGCTGAAACGACTTACGCGATCCGATATGAATCCAGGACAACGAAGGTTTGGAGCACTGTACACTAAACCGCCGCGCCACAAACAGTTAGGCGGCTTATAACGCTCGGCAAACGACGTTACATCTTCACGCGAACTTTCGGCGTGATTCATTCATCAAAACCCACGGCGGCCGACTTGAGGAGGGGAGAACGTGTGTCCCAAATCAACCACCACCATCACCACCCTTTTGTTGCTTGTCGCTTCGTGAAATTTCCGCGAGCTCGGAAGGCGATTGCGAGGCGCGAGGGGCAGTGTCACTCGCGAGACACACCGTGGGTTTCGGTGGCGTTTCAGGAAGGCCATGCCCGACTGGCAGGACTCTTTATCATCGAATGGAGGCCGCGCACGACTCGTACGGCTCTCTAGCATCGAGGGAAGGCCATGCTCGACTCGCAGGGCTCTCTTGCGTCGAAGGTAGACCACGCTGCACTCGTTGGTGAGAGAGCGCACGCGTGTCGACAGCGACTTGATAATTGTGTTGCTGCTTAAAACAGCGCGGGGCAGCCCCCTTCAACTGGCGATGGGAAGTCAGCATTCCAAATGACAGGGACCAATTGCACCAGAGGGCAGTGTTCTTCACTAATTTTCAGGCGGGCGAGGGGAGGAGCACTTTCGACGATAAGACATCATCAGTATGTGGGAGGGCCCGCCATACATTTGACAGAATTGTAGGTTTGACAGCAGCACGATGATGATGATGATTGGTGGTGTTGTCACTCTTTGTGTACTGTCGGGGAGCCGCACATCAGGGCCGCACGAAAGGCCACCAGGGGCTGCCAGTGTCCCGCGGGCCTTGCAATGAAGAACGCTGCCATGGTATGACCACGAGTGACCTCTCGAACTCGTAATCTTTTGATTGACCCCAGAAGGGTGAGTGTTGACATTGATATGGAGGGGAGGTGGTGCATAGCGCGATGATAATATTCACAGCGGGCTTTCCACGCAGTTCATGTCAAGGCACCTGAGCAGCGTTGTTTTCCAAATAATTAATAAAGTAATTGATCGCAGACCCAATTAAAATGTTCATAGACAGTACAGTACAGACAATTAACTCAACAAACGAGTGAACGCCAACGAAAAAAGTAAAAATGTGATCGGGTCTCCGTTCCATGTTGCCCAATTCGTTTGAGTTATTTGCACGCTATCTGAAAACAATTTCTTTAATTTCGTGTTAAATTATTGAATTGTGAGTGCCATTGATAATGTTTCTTGGGATGGTGTTCGTCCCCCAACTATTGGTGCCAAAACAGTGACTGGGAAAGCGTTAATTATAATGGAATGGGTGATGGGCAGTCATCCTCAAACCCGCAATTTGGATTCACAGCTCTCTGATTGTGGAACTTAGTGTGAGGGTCAGCAAACATCGTTCCTTCATTAAGTTGCATGCTTTGCAATTACACTGGCACGGCCTGATAGGCACATTGGGAGAAACGCATGCAAATGAGAGAAATTGCACGAACAAAAATAAAACGGTCACGGGCGGAAATTTGCCGCTGGAATGGAAGAGTGCTGATGGGCAAGCCTAGTATAAGAATGGCAGCAAAAAGCATCATGACTTACGTGGAGATGGAGCAATGAGATCGGCTGATGTACAAAGACGAGATGTATTCTGGAATCACAGGACTGACGACAAGAGATGAAAATGTGGATAGACCATGACTATTATGCTGTTTTTTTATTCCATTGTAAAGAATAAACTAAACTATTTTTTATTTTAACAGGTAAGGCCCACTGAGCTACATAGCTTTTTTCAGAAGCGACCTGGCCACATATGATAGATCAAAGAAGTGGCTTATCACGTGCACGTTTATAGCAGCCACATATTCTAAAAACATGTCAATTCTAAATGTGGAGGGAAAACCCGGAGAAAATCCACACAACCGCAGGGAAAGAGACATGCAAACTCCAAATATCCAGGCGTCAGGGTCGAGATAAAACCCACGAGCTCCTGTACACCAGGCGAGGTGGTTAACATCTCACCTCTGTGAAGCCCATAAGTATTGGCACGCTATACATTTCCCATCAAATCATAGTATTGTATCCTTAGAAAGCTTAACATCAGGATATTGAAACAAAAGCAAGTTAAAACAAAAAATTATAAAGTCATATGTACCCAATTAAAGAATACCGAAACCGTCGCGTACCGGCAATGTTTATTTTTTTTAATCAACTATTCTCAGGAGCGTGAAGATGATCGTTTGTTTGCTTTTAATTCGACAACCTATTCACCGTAGCCGAGCAAAGTTGCGCTGATGAGAAGTCGGATTCGAGGCAGTACTGCGTGCTTTTAGTGCAAAACAAGTCATTCTCCCCGACTGCACGAGCAAATTACCATCGCCTTTCTCCTATATTTTTTTTATTTGCCAACAAAGCCTTCATGTCGTCCCGTTTTGCGGCCCTCCAAAAGCACCGTTTGAAACGGTTTGGAGCCTGGAGTTTATGAGCGCAGCATAATGGGTAGACGATTCGTAGCTAGCGGCGTTGTTGGATTGATAAGGGAAAGAGTTTCAGTTGTAAACGACAGTAGTAATAATAATAATTGATTAAACGGAAGGAATGGAACAACATCCGTGAAGACGACAACCTGGGAGATGGGAGAGGTCGTTATGTGGCGGCTTGTTGCATCCCAGGATTGTAAGAGATGGCGGCGGCTTCGGGAGGTCTTCATCCAGCAGTGGATAGATCAAGTTAGACGACGATTATGATTGATGAATGAGGCCCGAGTCTACCTAAGCCTGTGTGGGTGGCGTGGGCGACTTGACCATACTCTTTAGCACAGTCTGGCTTGGCGAAGGCAGCGAGCATTGATTTTTTTAATGAGCAAAGTAGAGGACTACAATGGATGTTGCTGTGCTGCCACCCCTGCTGCTCACGAATATATGCTGAACTTATTTCACGCCATACGCAACCAACTGCGCACGATGTAGCCTTGCAGCAGCCTGCAACACCCTGTGTTTGTGCAGCAATATCCAGACTCGATTTTCTTGCTTAGCTTCAGAGAGCGAATGTCATCGGGTGCATTCATTGCGATTTGGTCGTAATAATATTGATGCTAACCAAGTCTTACTTTGAATTGAAAGGCAACTTACTGAAAAGATACGCGACGCGATGTCCAGCACGTCCGAAGCGGGCGTTTGGATAGCTATCTCGCTCATTGGTGGACCGGCATGGTGAAGTATGGGCACACATTCCCCCGTAACCGACAATTTGGCGAGGAGGCGATCACGCAGGAGTGATTCGACAAAGGGCCGTAAATATTTTTGCTCACGATTGGAAAAATGTGGTGACTCAGAATTGGAGTTCAAACCAATGATTCAAAGCACACGCGGTCACATGCATCATCATTATCATCATCCGTCATCGCGCGGGAGCCTTTGCTCATGCGAATTCAATCAGCGGGCCTGCATCATGGGAATGTTTAAGTGGCCAGTAACTGGTGCCATCACTTGAAGGCAGTTAAATCTCAATTGGCTCACCTTTAGCCTTCAAGATTGGGGGAGCGCCTTCGGAAGACAACGAGAAATCGGTCCGCGGAAAGGTTGAATTGTTTTGACGTCAACAGATAACCCCCCGAAGACGGAAGAGGAATTTGATGTGGCCTATTCTCATCTCGCGCTTTCTATTTTAATGTCGACTCTACAAATCCCACCGCATGGCGCTGGCATAATTGCTTTGCCACTTGAAGAACCGGACGCTGCACACCAAACCCACCGTCCATCCTACCGCGAATGATTGATTTTATTTTAAGATCAACAACGTTCATCCAAAAACATTTTTACTTTGCTTATTTACCCAGGAAGGTATCGCCTGTATCTCACAAAAAATTGTTTTGCAGGATCCTGCCAAAGTTTTCTCTATGGGATTGGAATGTAGATAATGTCGATTACAATTAAATATTTTTGCCGGTAATATTTCAATCGTGGTAAATTTAGACCATGATGCCGGCACACAATGGCCCGACTCTAGCGAATTACGTCACGGGACCTTTGACGTCTGCTGTGAAACAGACAGCGGGTATTGTTACGCCCGCAGGTAATAATCAGGATTCTAACCGCGAGCCTCTGCAACAAGCGGCGTACGCGCTATATCGCTAGGCCGTGCTAGGCCATGTCACCGCCCCAATAAATAAATTCGGGTACGCGTTCAGTCCATTTCTAAGAGGGATCTAGTTCTAAAATGAATCCCGCAGTCCACGGTAGCCTGGTGACTCAGAGGTCAGTCAGCTGAGCTGGCATAGCTGAGATCCTGGATTTGAATCCAGGCAGCCACTCGTGATTGAAACTTGTCTCTCGCGTCTCATGAGTTGATGGTCTCAGTCCGGTCACCGAAGGACTAAGACACAAAAATACACGACATGTCAAATTTCCTTCAGCACTTAATTTTTAATAGATTTTCAGATATCTGAGAATTGAAACATCAGCTTGGCCGTCATGCAATGAACATGACGCTCGTGTGCAGAGTGGGTGGGAAAGAACTTCCCTCGTCTGTGTGGACCAGAGATCACTTGAAGGAACCTCAGAGGTAGATCTGTAAGATAAATTATTGCTTAATAATCAATCATTAAACACACACCCTCCCTCCACACTCCCTTATTGTTTTGCAGGTAGCTCAAAAACCCACTATTTTCGTTTCTTGTTTAAATTTTTTATCATATATTTCAAATGATCACCCTTCAAAAACTCCAAATGGGATTTTTTTTGTAAAGGCCTTGGTTAAAAATATAAAGGAAAAAAAATATATACTTGCCGTGGTGTATCCCATTTTATTTTTGACCCCCCCCCCCCCTCCAAAACCTGGAGGGATGTTTTGTTTCAAACAATCCAGAACGCTATCAGCGATCCGCTTAAAACCAAGGGGCACATTCCCAGCTGTCAAGGGCTCAGGGAAATTTCAAATGAGAAAAAGCGTTTCCGCACTTTCCTATTGACCTGCTGTTATCGCTACCCGTGGTCACCGTCATATCAAACCCCTTTCTTGTCAATGTCCCGGGGTTGATAAGGACAGCAGAAAAGACGCGTCCAATGTTTCAAAGGCATCGCCACCCAATAGAGAATCGTATCTGTGCACTTTGGAAGTGTAGACTCACAAGGGCAGGAGGGGTTCCAAACGGCTGGAGCGAGTGGCAAGGAACTGGAACGTTGGGTGGGATTTCGGATCCTCGTTGGGGGTAGACTCAGCGCATCATCCCTCCGGGGGTCCATAAAATGAGTAATCGTCTTGTAGGGGAAATAGACAGCGGTTATCCACTCACCCTCGCCATAGAAATGTGTAATGGAATTCTCACCGCTGCTCAGGATTGTGAACAGGAGAGGAGCACTGCCTCAATAGTAATCGGAGGAAGAAATCACCGACTTTGTTTTGCTCACAGATTACCATTGCAGCAATTTGTTCAAGAACACAGAACACGGACATCACGGAGGGAGATACAAATTTTTTTTTTCATCTACGTGACTTTGCAGTCACGAAAACTTCTAATCTGGGTATAATGTAACCAAACAGAAGAGGAAATAAAGTAACGTAAGCGCTATGTCTGGGTTTATCTTTATTGTTTTCCCTCGGATCATTCAGATGCGTTTCTGCGGCCGTCTGGAATGCTCTTCCTTCCTATATTAGCAAGCCACTGGAGCTATGCATTTTTAAATCATCGTCTAGATTGAAAACAAATTTTTTAGAACTGCTTTTGGTGTTCAGTTTGTTGTCCTCCCCCCGCATTTCCTATTAGTACGGTTGGCTACGTACGGTGCAAAATAAGTTCAACATACATTACATTTATTCAGTCCTCCTACGTAATGTTAAATCAACGCTTGGGCTTCAATTGCCTAGAACATGTCAACTACTTGGACTGTATTTTTATTTCTCAGTTCTGCCAAGTTGTGTTGTTTTTTGTTTCTCTCATTCAACTCATTAACATTCAAATGCAAGTACACAATTTGCACACTCGTTACAAATTGCAAAGGTGAACGTCAGCGTTGTAAATTCACCCTAATGTAGCACCTGCTTTATATTAACTTGTTTGTAAATTATTGAGAAGTGATTTGCACAAACCCCCGCTGGATTAGAGAGGGGCCCTTTAAAAATATATCCATCCAATTGATCACGGTTACACGGTTTAACTCAAGCATCTGTCCCAGTAGGTATTGAATTATTATTTTTTTATTTCCACGATTTAATGACCTTGCGAATACAACCAGCCTACTCAGCATTTCCATTGAGTACGCAAAACCACAGTGCCACACATGGGGCTGCGGTTATTTGTGGAGCTCAACTCTCAATTGAAAGGTAGAGATGCAGCCTTTGTAATGGCTTGTTCAGGCCACAGATGGTGGATGTATGTTTGTTGAACTTCTTTCGCACCGTACGTAACCAACTGTAATATGGTTTTTTTTTTTTGGGGGGGGGGGTAGATCGCGTAAATATAAATGTGTCATTAAACCTGCCACCAACGGACACAGCCAATCAGCAAAGTTTGTCAGGCAAACAAAACATGCCAATTAGTTACTAGTTCAGCACACCGGTGCAGAGTTAACCCACAACGCTTACCATCGAATACGACGTTTCCAAACCGTGCTAATCGGAGGTGCCAGAGAAGGGCCACGAATTAAACACAAAATGCAGTTCAGTTTGTTGTCCTTCCCCGGATGGGTCTCCACGAGAGGAAGCGTTACGGCAACAGGTCGAGAGGGAATTTTTATTTTAGCTACACGGTGGCCAGACGTCTCAAAAGAGGCCGAGGAGTACCCACGCTTTACCCCACCACATGCGCGAACTGCGACGTAGCCATTTCCCCTGCTGGGTGGACAGAGGCCAGTGAGATTTAATAAACCCGCGCCGTCGGTTTATGCTGCCGCGTCCGAGGAGATCGAATCAAACCAGTGAGCTCCGCGTTGCAACATCCAAGTGGCAGCAATTCATTTTACAAGCCTGCTTTGATTAAGGGGAAGGAGGGCTTACAGATACTGAGTGCTCCGACACAGCCATTATGAATCTACTTAAGATGTCCGCCCACGTTCAGTTGCAAACTTTGTCAAGTCCCTTCGGGCAAGAAGTCTGCCACTAATATCGACAATCTCATAAAACGCGGGGAATTGATCAGATATGGGCTTTAAACGTGCTAATTAAATGCAAGGCACTGGAATTGACATGCAAGATGCGTGTTCGTTGTAAATTAAAATTGGTTTAATTACTGGTGCAAGCCAATTTCAATACTAGAAATTTGATACTGCCTAATTTCAATAATTGTCAATTAAGAATAAAATAGCCTGATGATAGCCAATGGGAGTCGATGCTATCATCATCCTCATCATCTCTGACCTATCTACTGCTCAATCAAAGCCTCCCAAAGCTGTGAGCATACATTTCTGTCTCCTCATCTGCTCCCGTCAATCCACTGCTGGATGGAAGCCTCCCTAATCCACTGCCATCCGTCACGCGAGCCGATGACCACCACGTTCAATTTTGGTTTTATATTCCACTTGGGTAAGTTGCTCCTTTGAGAATTAAAACCATAGGCGGAGTTTGACTTCTATATTTGGGTGGGGGGGGGGGTGGAAGGGCAGGGGTTCGATTCGTCTCTCACATGGGGAATCGAGGGTGCGTATGATTTACATGAGAACCCCTCTTAACGACATGTCGTTAGAGACTAATCGTTTGACGACGGGCCTCTTTAGAGCTCAATGTATAGTGTAGTGTATAGTGTAGTGTATAGTAGTGGAGTGTATAATGTAGTGTAGAGTAGAACCCCTCTTAACGACCACCCCTGTGAGAAACTAATCGCTTAACGACGGGCTTCTATAGAGCTCAATGTGTAGTGTAGTGTATAGTGTAGTGTAGAGTGTAGTGTATAGTGTAGTGTATAGTCGTGTAGAGTAGAACCCCTCTTAGCGACCACCCCTGTTAAAGACTAATCGCTTAACGACGGGCCTCCATAGAGCCCAATGTGTAGTGTATAGTGTAGTGTAGAATAGTGTATAGTGTAGTGTATAGTGTAGTGTATAATGAAGTGTAGAGTAGAACCCCTCTTAGCGACCATCCCTGTTAACGACTAATCGCTTAACGACGGGCTTCTATAGAGCTCAATGTGTAGTGTAGAGTAGTGTGTAGCGTAGTGTATAGTGTAGTATATAGTGTGTAGTGTATAATGAAGTGTAGAGTAGAACCCGTCTTAGCGACCACCCTTGTTAACGACTAATCGCTTAACGACGGGCTTCTATAGAGCTCAATGTGTAGTGTAGAGTAGTGTGTAGCGTAGTGTATAGTGTAGTATATAGTGTGTAGTGTATAATGAAGTGTAGAGTAGAACCCGTCCTAGCGACCACCCCTGTTAACGACTCATCGCGTAACGATGTCGGTCCCATGACGTCACATCTGCCCATTTTTCTTCCTCCAAAAGTTTTGTCACGCCGCATCTGGACACTTTAACACTCAAACCCGTCAACCCCTCATCAGTGCTGCCAGCCTTACTACACACCAATGCAGACCGTATTGGTCACCCCGTGCCCCTTGTAAATATCAACGTTCGTCCTACAAAGTCCCATCACAAGGGCAGAAACACTAACAAATAAGACAAAAAAAATTGTGTTGGATGCATTGAAACGGCTATATGCCGGATGGACGTAAAAAACTCTATTTCCCTGCTGTACAAGAATTTGGGTAAACCGTATAGGTTGACAGCTATATTTTACATCATGTAAATCATCTGAAATATCTCCCCCCCCCCCCTCATATTAAAGGTTCTGAAAAAACTATTTTTATAAATTTTCTTGGTTCTTTCGGTAAAGTCACGTAGAAGAGAAATAATCAAATAAAGCATAATTAATATTTGTTTTCATAATGTTTAGTTTTTATTATTTTATTATTTCCCTTCTACGTGACTTTACCGAAAGAACCAACATTATTTATTTTATTTGTATTGTTTTATTTGTATTATTTTATTATTTCCCTTCTATGTGACTTTACCGAAAGAACCAAGAATATGAATCCCTGCAGTCACGAAAGCTTTAAATCGAAATTTATTTTTATTAAGTCGAATCTCATCCTTGTTTTAAAAAGTGTGTAAATGCAACTGATGGTGGTGGTGCGCTGGGTACGCGTGTGGGGAGCTGGGGGGGAAGGTGAGCTATTAAATGCGTTTCACCTCCAATTAAGCAACTTAATTACTTAAACTCGCGTATTGAACGGAATATTTTGTTCGACTCTTTGCACGCGCAAAAAACCGACGATTTTGGCCCGGACCGGAGCGCTCGTTGGCGAGGCGAATGGACGACAGCGCAGACATCGACAGATTTCCATTCATTTCCCCCCAAATTGCATTCCAACGTTTGTGGCCGCCAGCGTCCGCGTGAGTGCAGTAAAAGAGCAAACGACCGGGGCGACATCAAAAACCAACGCAGACTTGATCAGAATCAGTATTTGTAACTGGACAAATCCGATGAGCCGTGAAGCTCTTTTTGTTTCACAGATGTCCAGTCGGGGCACGGGCTAAGAATGTTACAATAACAACAACAAACACAGTACATACACTTAGGTAGAAAAATAAAATATAACTCAAAAATAATATATCACGACGTTTCCATCGCAATACAAGCGGTCGTCCTCAGGCGGAAAAAAATATCCGGGCGGTGGAACTGCTGGTTCACGTCGTGATCTATTATTTTTATTTTATTTTTCTACCTGCGTGACTTTACCGAAAGAACCAATATTATGAATCCTTGCAGTCACGAAAGCTTTAAATCAAAATTTTAAAAAGTCCACTAGCTTATTTATTCAAAAGCGACCTGGCCACAAATGATAGCTCGACAAAGTGGCTTGACATTTTGACATTCATGGCAGTGAAATAATGTAAATGGTCTAAAGTCTAAATGAACGCGCCCCAGAATTAAACCCCCTGACAGATGCCGCAGATCTACTCCAGTTGAGTCGCTCGGCAGGTCCGCGAGTGGTCGAATGTGGAGCGTTGGTGCTCCCCACTTCCTTCTGGTCAACGTGGAAGAGTAGGCCAAATATTTTAAACAAAGGGGCTCTCACTCGAGACTGGGTGGGGGGGGGGGGGGTAACGTGACAATGTCTCACTGGGGTACGTGAAGTGATTTATAAACGTATGAAATTCTATCGTGCGTGAGAGTAATTGGTAAACAATCAGGTACGAATCTGCGAAGATAAAATAACTACGATAACCTTCAAAAACTCAACAATGTGGTAACTCCAAGAGTAACCAGCGAGCGCAAACGAATGAAGTCACGTACGGAGAGCGTCCGTTGATGGGTTTTTTTTTATTCTCTTGCAGTTAACTAACCAGTTAGGAGGATACCTAAAAAAATTGACAATTGGTGAAAATATTGCCTTTTCATTATTCGTACATTCATTTCCTCAGAACCATGTTGGGTCAGGCAAAGGGTGGGGGGGGGGGTACATCGGTTGAACATTCAACAAGGGGCACACACACAGGCGCCAGACAGAGGTTGATAACCACTGCTCTGGAGCTTCCTCTAAGCCAGTGGTTCTGAAACCTTCACTGCAGTCACAGAGGCATTGGGTCTCTGTGTGTCTATGTTGTGTGAGTCTCTCTCTGTGTGTCTCTGTGTTGTCTCTCTCTCTCTCTCTGCTTGTGTGTCTGTATGCGTGTCTCCGTGTCTGTGTTTTGTCTTTCTCTGAAATTTAGTTCTACCTGATGACGGTTGCTTGTGTTGCAATCGAAACGTCGTTTTCTATTATTTAATTTATTTTCTTTATACGTGACTTTACCCAAAGGACCAAATAGTAAAATGTATCATGTTAATAAATACGTATGTTTGATGGGAACAAAGTAGTTGTAACTTACGTGCCCCCGTGCTTAGTTGGTGTTGTCGATCATTTACCTTAAAACAAAGTCTGGCCACGTCTCGCACCGCCAGAAAGGGCATCTCGCACTCCCAGGGTGTGCGTGGTGCACCCCGGGTTAAGAAGAGCCACCGATGTAAGCCAGGGTCCCTTCCGCCAGCAGTGGCACGAGCGAGCAATTGCAGGGCTGTACCTTTGCCTTGACGGCCGTTGAAGCAGGGCGTGTTTTTTTACAATAATTATCATCGCAGTTGCTGAGTACAAGTGAAAGCAACAAACAGCACCGCGTTAAAGTTGCTGTAGACAAGAGTTCGCGTGTTTGTTGAATTGATCAAGATCATGAGTTGTTGCTTGGGTTAAAGAAGTGCAGTGACCTACGTTGTAGTGGATAGACACAGCGTGGATCAGATTTAAACAGTCCGGCAGATCGAGTCCTCAAAGTGGTCAGTAGCAGCGACAACAGCGGGCAATTGCCAGCCGGCGAGCGAGTGCTGAGTCATCAATCAACCCGGCTGCCAGGGTTGTAGAATTCTATGAAGTGCAGCAAAGGTTGGGGACTGGGTGTTCCACCCCAGGTAAGGCACGGCAACGTAATTCGAACGTCCGCCCAAATTTTGTGTGCTTCGCGTGGCCGTCATAGTTGTTTGGAGGCAAAAGCTATAATCTGGCAAGATGTGTCGACCATCTGCTTTCTTAAGGTTGTTGTTTGCACGCAAGCCGCCTGCAAAGTGCGACGCCTGGGTAACGCAGAGAGGCATTTAAATGGAGCACTGCCGGCCCATAGGGACCCGGCGAAGGGGCTTTAATTTGTCGTGTGCTCTTCCCAAAATTGATGGGTGGGTTTCAACCTCATCGATGTGCAATAAACGCAACCCCCACATTCTCCTGAGCTCCCCTTTATCAAATAGCTCAACCGCCGCGAGCTAGTAGAGTCAGTAATGTGCTTAATGGCATTTTAATTGCGTTTTCTGTGCGTTTTTTTATGTTTACCACTGCGTAGGGTTTTCAGGTTGTACCCGCAATCTTACGATGTCTTAAACCACAGCATGCGTCACTGCACAGGAGCTGAGGTTCAGTTCACGTAATGCTGTTTAAGGGAACACATTGAATTGGAAATATTAATTGTATAATTGTTGTTGTTATTATTATTATTGCAAGAATATGTGTTAGAGCAGAGCACTTGAATTTAAAGTGAACTAAAATCTTGATTATGAATCAACTCAGCCTCTATCATCTCCCTGGGGTTTATAGACAATTAATTACTTTTTTTGTTCCGTCAAAAGTGTTTTTTGTAGGAAAGTATAGCTTATGGTTTATATTGATCAACTGCACGAAAGTCCGATTTAATGGCCTCTGGGTTTTGTCAACGATAGACTATGATTGATGTTGTTGTTGATGATGATGGTGCTATTAGAATTGTATTTTATAGGGTGACAAAGCCAGGTTTCTCAACAGAGACAACTTCGTAGTGACGCAAAAATAAGACCCCAAACTCTTTCGAGCCTGGGGTTTGTATACAGTCACGATCCTGCCAGCATGGTTTTCCACACAGACAACAACCCCTTGGCAAATGCTTAAGTAAGACGTGGGCATTAACCTGCACAGCCACTCAATACGTTTAATAATGTTCATGAATGCGGACATTTTCCCCCACCTCCGCTTTTTCTCCACCTACTTCTTTCCAATATTGGGAAGCCACTTGAAGCTTTGCAATTTTAGATCTCGGTTTAAAAACGAATTTCTTTAGAACTGATTTTTGTGTTTCGTTTATTGTCCTTCCCCCGCACCTCCAATTTGCACGGTTGGCTACGTACGGTGCGAAAGAAGCTCAACATACATGCAACTTTACACGCCTGTATCCTTTACAAGCCTACACTGAGGTGGGGTTGGTGGACCACAAACGGATGGGACCATACTGAGACACCCATGTGCATGGCAAACAACTGCCAGTGAAAGCAGCTCAGCAAGTAGGCCGTATACGTACTTGTGTATTGACTTCTTCCCTCATCAGGCACTCAACAAAATCATTCCACGTGCGAGAAAACAAAGATGCAGTGCGCAAGCATCCCAAGCAGCAAGCTCACGGGCGATTGACAACATGAATGAATACAAGTGTCCCTGATGCTCAATGGGGTGTATACACCACCGCCGTCACGTGACGGGTTGCCACCATTGGACTTGCAATCCAGAGGTGCAAGTTTCTTAAATCCGCCGCCAATACGCCACGACCACCACCACAACTCCACCCTCGCGTTAGAAATGGGTCGATCGGCAGGGTCAGATGTGCTGGGTTAAAGCACGGGTAATCCCACCGGCTCACCCAAAGTGTATTGCTAGGGTGGAAGAACAGCATCAGATCCACTTGAGAAAGAGCTCTATATATAGCTGGTGTTAACTAACTCGCCTAGTATACAGGAGGTCGTGGGTTTTGATCCCAATCCTGAAACTTGTATATTTGGAGTTTGCATGTTCTCCCCGTGGTCGCATGGATTTTTCTCTGGGTTTTCCAGTATTTCCCTCTGCATTTAAAATCAACATCACGCGTTTAGATTGGTTGGCTGTTCATATCCATTTCCACATGATGAGGCACTTTAGGGCTAGGTCGCTTCTGAAAAAGAGCTATATAGCTCAGTGGGCCTTACCTGGTAAAATAAAAATAGTGCAGTCGTTTAGTTTATAGCTCTCTCAAATGGAGGCCCTTCTGTCAGCAGTGGCATTAGGATGAAATTGCAGGGCTGCCCTTTCCATTTGCCGGATACGAGTTCAGCTGTTGCTCATCTCCTATGATGACCTTGAACCGCATGGAAATTCCACATGGGTCAGTCTCTCTAGAAGGGAATACCGCTGGAGACATCCCACAGAAGTGGTACTCAATCTATCTTCGTGTCGACCGTAGTGAGGATTTGAACTTGCACTCTTCGAGTATACGAGCCAGCTCAAACCCAAAAGGCAGTCGGCTGGACTCCCAAGACAAATAAATAAGCCTCCAAAAGCCAATTAAGTTAAATAAATAACGGTGGTCATTACCGTTGTTCCCTTCAGAGTGGATCGTGCGCCCAGCAGTGATGCATGTCTGGCGATAGGCTTCTTGACAGATGTAGGCAAGGCTCAATGCATCTGAATTACTAACAGCTGATAGAATGGACAAACACAATCACGGGCAGCACAGAGCACCAGTCTCAGACGTATGGCACAAAACAAAGATTGGATGCATCAAGTGAACCAACATCCCATTAGTACTGTATCACCTGACCCAGACCAAGCATCCTTCTTATTCCCTTCCATGCCTTGCCTCATTTGCTTAACGATGTGCTTAGATATGGCCAGGTGGTTACAAGGCAGAACATTTGATTGTAAAATTGAAGACTGTGAATTTCACCCCTGGTCAGGGTGGGTAGACTTGGACAATCATCCTTGTGGGTTTGATAAAAGGAGAACCGCTGAGAGGGAGGTCAACAGGTGAGTGTGATTATGGAGATTGCTTCATGACACAGGAGGGTGAAATTTCCACCACGGGTTCTACTGACACATGCAACATCCTCTCTGTTTATTTACAGAGGAGGCTAGAGTGATTTTTTACCCTTTTCTAAATGTGTTTACTTTTCTGTCTCCATGAGTGAAATTAATTTACAGCCCTAATTAATCCACTGCTGGATGAAGGCCTCCCCACACACCGCGTCAGCCATGAGGGTTATTTGACCATTCTTCACCACGCTGGTCATTGCGGGTTCGTGAAAAGGGGGTGTTCGGGATTTGGTCAGATAGAACTCGCCGCAAATGAATTCCGTGGCTGTGTTCACAGCACAGTTCACCACTCACCACTGGATCACCGCTCCCCATGCGTGAATTTGTTTTCACATACACGTATTTTTGTGGAAAGTTATCAACTTACATTTATCTTGAAACTATAAATTATAAATTTGTGATCTTTGTATTTTACCTGCCAGAGCAAATATACCGTTGACCGTTTTCAGCCAATTTGCATAATTTTGAATTTTTTAAAGTCAACAGTCAAAGTGGTTCCCCGCTCAAGTGATCATTGAGGGTTGTTTATCTCCTGTCTACAGTCCTGAGACAGTGGTGGGGGTGAGTCTATCCCAAAAGCACAACCGCCAATGACTTATCCACGAAGTGTGACTTGTTTTATCCACCCCTGGTGGTATGATGGTCACACGCCCCAATCACAATTTAATCTCTCGACATTCGGATTTCGAGCCTCTCGCTCGACCGCTGAGCCATGTGGCCGAATCTTGAGGACATTCATATTTCGGAATAACCACTCCCATTTAACAATCAAACGGTTTCCCACGTCAATGCAAAATCACGTGCTGTTTTGAATTGATCACAAGCCTAGCAATCTCAAGCAGAGGCGAGATAAAGCAAACATATTTTATTAATACCGTATGTTGATGATCTAGGAGGTATAGCCCGGCTGGCTTAAGCAAACAATGCAATGCCATTGTGCATACGAATCCCATACCCCCTGAGATCATGGATTCAAAATCTTTGCAGTCATTTCAGATAAACCGGATTCTCATTTTCTTTTAAATTGAGTCTGAGAAAAAGAAAAGAAAACGGCTATTCTCAATCGACCGATGGATAATGGCTTCCCTATGTCATGTTGACCGTGGTTTCGTATTCACTGGACCTCACGACGCTGGTCAGTGCCACTGATGTTAGCCGTTGCTAAATCCAACCTCCATACGCCAGGTTCAGAGTGCAGTGCATTAACCACTGAACCACCGCTTCATCGCTCGCCTTCTCTTAAGGTTTAAATAAAACACCCTTTAACAATTTTACGCCAATTGTGTTATCAGCATTGTTATTTTTTTTAAGTCGCGGTGTCTGAGCACAGACCAGAGGGCCCAAAAAACTCCAAGCGCCCAGCAACAAACAGCACCGTTGAAGCTGTAATAGATGAGTGTTAGTACAATTTTTTTTTGATTGTCACGAGTTGAAAACAATCCTCTCAGTTGCCAAGGATGACCGACTATTTTATTTTTAAGTATTTTCATATATGGGTAAGCGGAGCTGACAGTTGCTTAGGTGCCGCTGTGGCAGAGAGGGCTTGACTTGCAATCAGTGAAAAAGATGACGGTATAAATCCCAGTTAGGGGCTAATGCCGCCCAAGATAATACATTTTTGGCAACTCCCTTTACGTCAAGGCATCTCAGAGCGCGTTGTATGCTTTTATTGACTTCCATCACGCCTCAACTTAAACAAATTAAGGGGCACCCCCCATGGCTGCTGTCCCAGTGTGGCACAAGGTAACCCAATATCGAAGCCACAAGGTGAACTAGTAACACGTAGCAATTTGTCTGCCAGTAGGAGGTGGGGCAATGATTGCTATGTTGAGTTATTTGAGTAATTTCTTCATGGGTAATTTAAAAAAAATGATCACGCTGCCATCAATAAAATAAAAGCCGTCATGGAAAGGCACCAATGCTTTCTGCCTATGAAGAGAACTACAACACACAACATTGTTATTTGGCTCTATGGATGTGAAAAGGAATTATCTAATATTAGAAAATTTAAATTGGTAGTTTTATCCAGTCACAAACTCCCAAAAACAAATATTCATCACACTGACAGACATTGCACAGATAACAGATGGTGTGCACTCGTATCACAAATTGAAAGGAGGTTAAATTATATTGACACCTTGCGTAGAAACATAACAAGGCAACTTCTGGCTCCACCAAGCATGAACCACGTGTGGCAGACTCCAATCACGGTACAGTACTTGTCCCTTGGTCATCCTAGATGCATAGGACCTCCGATGACCACGGTCGGCTACCTACGGTGTGAACGAATTTGAACATACATACATAGAGCTACCACTCCTTAATTCCAACAAAGTGGTGCCTATTTATTATTTCTTATGTACTCGCACCTCAACATTGTTACCAATTGTGGTATCAGTGTAACGTCATTAGACTAATTATGCATTCGGAACCCTCGCAGAGCAGTGCAGCCATTTTTTGAAAAAAAGCCATCAACTCGCTACACTTGAGAACCTAGAATAATCACGGGCAACTAAAACCTGGTATGCGGACTCGGGATCTCATCGGTCCTAGCTCAGCTGTATGACCTCCGAGCCACCCAGCCACCTCAACTCTTACAGCACCTTCATTGGCTGGCCAAGATGTTGACAGGCCCGAGTAAAGGGTGGCTTGGCAATCAATCACCTGCAATGGAGGAGAGTTTGTGTATTTAAAGAGAGGAAGGCGGTGAACAGCAGGCAGCAAGGGAAATGTCAGTGGAAACTGATGCAGTCAGTTATTCAAGCCCTCACAAATATCATTTATATGCATTTGTATGTCACCCTGAGAAAATACATCGCATCTAGATGGTTTCTCACCCGGCTATAAATAAAGGATTTACAATGAAATCTGTCACCGATATCTAATGCGTACATATGATGGCCAATGGCTGAGTGAATGATGTGAATTTCCGACTGATGTGAAAAAACTGGAAAGTGGTGCAAATGTAGTTTAGTCTATGCTTACAGCTGTAGAAAAATAAAATCCTCAAAGCTATTATTATTTTCATATATTCCCCAAAATGTATAAGTTAAACCCGTACTAATATATCCCGATGCCACACTGAATAAAGGCGCCAGAAGCATCTGTATTCCAATGTCCAACACGAGGTTTAATTCCGTCTAAAAATGAGACGGGGGCATAACAGTTCAGTCAGTCCCCACCACGGCCTTCCCAAGAGCGCACACATAAAATGGCCGCCAT